>NW_022109767.1:7007071-7019315 GCF_000313985.2 Echinops telfairi | reverse complement strand
CAAACAAACTCGCAGCAACCTTCTATGAAGTTTCCCAGGCTGTTGATCTTTACAGGAACAGAAAGCCTGATCTGTCTTGCAAGAAGCTGCTGCTGGGTTTGAACCACCAATCTTTTGGTTCAACACTTACCCGACAGGGTTTCATACACAATTCCAAGAAACCTAGAGACAGAATAGAACGAGAATAGGAGAGACAGAGAAATGATAATGGTTGCTGAGAAGAAACATCTTGTCCAGAGCCTTTGTTTGATCTGAAAACTCTGAGAAGTGAATCCCTGGAGCCCTGAAGAGAAGGGAACGGGGACAGAGGAACGCGGGATTCCGAGAATGGAGTTCAGATAGAAAAGTTCAGAGAAAAAGAAACTGTACCTTCTCTACCAAGGCCATTTAATTTAAAAAGGTAAAAAGGACATTGTCCCTCCTCTCAACAAAAGGCCTATTGAAATGGAAACCAATGATAACTTCAGGAGAACAGAAAGGGTTTGATACAGAAAATAGCCAACATCCTACACAGTAATATTTTTGTTATTGGCAAACAGAAAGCAATAGTTCAAAATTTATCAAGCTTATCAGTTCCACCTAATTAAGGCCATAGCCAGAGGGCATAGCAAACAAAACTCTAATAACTCACTTCTGAGCTGCTGGCCCCAGTGAAATCTAATATATGTCTGGAAATGTGCTTGGTGGTCTCGGCTCTTCTTGACCTTCATCCGGAGGGCAGCCGCGTGGAAACGCTCCGCTCTGCAGAGACCAGGATGGAATGATTTAGAGATTACATTCCAGTAAGACAGACTCTTGTCTCCAGCCAGAAGATTGCCAGAGGATGGACGCATGGAGTTTGCATGTGGTCCTTCTAGGAAGAAGCAGATCCGTATAGGCCCTGGAGAAGGATTATTTAAAATGTTCTGTTTCAATTATGGTGGCCATCTCTCACTCCGTTTGCTTCAAAATGAAGCCCAACGTTTTCTCAGAAACCTTCCTCTCTCGATTTAGAAGTACTCCAGGGTGGAGGTGATGTGTTCATCTGGGTGCTTGAATGAGGGTCAAAACCAGCATTTGTAGAGCTGAGATTCAGAACCCCCGGCTACTGCAGATGCCCCTTTGCCGCCCTTGTACTCTGGCTGAGAGGGCCACTAGGAGTCACAACAATGGTGGGTTTGGGATTTAGATCCTGGAAACAAACAAACAAACAAAAACAACTTCACCCTCGGCTACAAACTGAAAGGCTGAGGGTCCCAGTCGCCCCAGAGACCCTTGGAGGAAGTCCTAGAGATCTGCTTCTGAATGAGCACGCCAATGGGAAAATTTACAGGGGGCGGTTTCTCTCCACTCAGCCTCCAGGAGTGGCCATCGGTCGATTCAGCTCGTCAACAACTAGTTTAAAGCTACATCCAGAAAGAAGCGGGACCATAGTAATCAATAACTGCAAGTCAGACACTTTCACTTCATCTCCTCATCTCTACCCAACCCTGGCCCTGAATTCTCTTCTGTTTTGAAGTGCATAGCTCATCCTGTAGGCTGTGGTTGGGGAAAAGAGATGCCTTGCAAAGGGCGAGCCATCCTCTGGGTCCCAGCTCCATGTCACAGGCAGACACGGGTGGCCATCGGAGTGGACAGCCAAGAGGAGCCAGGCAACATGAATCAGGCACTTAAGGGTCTGCTGAGAAGAATGGGCATGACCGGGGAGGTCAGGTAGATAAATAAGTCAAAGGCAAGAAGTCTAATTCTTAGAGGAGTCATCAGCAGAGACTATGCCATCGGTCGAAAGAGCCAGCGATAAATTAGTGGGTACTTTACGGCCCAAATACCCCAAAGAATCAGAGAAAGGGATTCCAGGAAAGGGGAGAACTGGAGACAATCGCTGACCTGGGGCAAACGCTGTCTATCCCCAGTCCTGCTTTATAGCTCTGCTTGGAACAAGTGATGCACATACATCGGACGTGCTTCAGCACAAGGTGATGAGGGCCTGTGCTTAATGGCTCTGGAAGCATTACAATGCCCTTCACCTTGTAAGTAACCTGATAAATGATTCTCGAGGAGGGAGCCGGCTCCACCTGGGTTGGTGCTGACTTGCAGCCAGAGCCTAGAAACAGAGATAAGAGGAATCAGTGAGATCAGTTCATCGCCCTTCATTATTTAGATGAGGAAGCTGAGCCCACAGTAGCCGGAGCAAAACCCCACTCTAGGGTCACACCATTGCAGTTGGTAGCTGACTCTCATTTATATCAAGCCCCATGCATGCAAAGTGAAACTGTGCTATAGGGTTTTCAGAAACAAATGCCCAGACTAATCTTCGGAGGCGGCTCTGGGTGGGTTCAAACTGCCAATCTTTCAGCTGACAGGCAAAGTGCCCCCTTACAAAGGTAGACTCTGCTTCTTAATGACCACTTCTGTATTTTCCACATGAATCCTAATATTTTCCCACACCCAGTAGCTGAAATGGCTACCACGATGTATAACTTTAGATTACGTGGTTTAGATAGGAACATACACCCCAGGAACCATCTCCTCTCAGTGAAGCCATGCACTAATGGAGAAGTGCCAAGGATCTGTTGGTGATGAGTAAGTTTAGCCTGGTGGCAGCCTCATAGGCATGCCAGGAGAATTTTGTTCCAGAGGGTTTTCAGTGGTTGGCTTTTCAAAAGTAGATTGCCAGGCCATTATTCTAAGGCACCTTTAAGGCTAATGTGTTAACCATTTGCATCACCCATGGACTGTATGGACAAGTACCTGAAACCAACCCAACTCAACCATTCAGTGCCATTTGTTACATTCACCAGGTGTACCCTGATTTTCTGAATCGTTCCTCCTCAATGAACATAAATTCACTGCCCACCAAGCTTCTATCTAACCATTTGAGTTGTTGTTGTCAATTTAATTCCATAGAACAAGAGACAACAAAACAAAACAAACTCCTGCCATTGAGTTCTGACTCACTGTGGCTCTTTGATCTTCCATACCTGTCAATCGATACAACAGAGGGAAGTTCCATCTTTCTCCCGTGGAGCGACTGGTGGCTTCAAAACACTCACCTTGTTAAAACAAAACAAAACAAAACAAAAAAAAACCACTCACCTTGTGGTTAGCAACTCAATGTATAACCCACCATGCCACCAAAGCTCCTTGATCAAGTATAGATCGTTCTTAAAAGAATACAATGCCTGATGCAAACATTCTTTACTAATTGAGATGACATAGTGAGCTGATTGGAGCCCTGGTATCCGACGGGTGTTACCGGTTGGACGGGAATTCCAGGGAGCAAGACAAAGCTTTCTACTCCCATAAACAGTGACAGTCTTAGAAACTCACAGGTACAGTTCTACCTTGTCTTACAGGGTTGCTATGAGTCAGTATTGACTTAGTGGCCGCAAGAGTGAGACTGAGATGAAGTAGTAAGAGCCCTGGTAGCACAGTGGTTGTCCACCAGGCTTCTAACCTAAAGGCAGGTTGTTACAATCCACCAGCAACTCCTTGGGAAGAAAAGGTGGCAATCTGCCTCTGTAGAGATTTACATCTTAGGAACGCTATGGGGCGCTTCTACTTTGTCCTGTAGGGTTGCCATGAATCAACCTGATGGTAAAAGGTATTTGGTATTACTTGGTTTAAAGAAAACTTCAGGGCATAATTTGGTTTAAAATGTAAAGATTATCTCCGGAAAAGACACTGAGTCCTCACTTATTGACATGATTAAGTTCCAAAGACCAGGCTGTTATTTAAAAGTTGGCCATATTAAAAAATGGAGGATGACTACATTTGTGTTAGTCTGGGTTGACCAGAGAAACAAATCCAGAGACATTTATATGTGTATAAGAAAGAGCTTTATATACAAAGGGCAATTGCATATTAAGAAAACATCCCAGTCCAGATCAAGTCCATTAAGTCCAATATTAGCCCATATGTCCGATACCAGTCTATAAATTCCTCTTCAGACTCACTGAACACATGCAATGATGCCAAGTGCAGGAAGATCACAGGCCAGTGGGTGGAAAGTCTTGTGGATCCAGTGGCAGTAGAAGCATTACAGTGCTGGCATGGATCTCCATGTGGCTCCTCCAACTCCAGGGCTCTGGCTCCATCAGCATAGCTCCATGTGGCTTGTCAGCAGGAAGATGAAGCAGAGAGGGCTTCCTCCAGTGAGCTATTTATCTCCATTGCATCTCCAAATGAAGTCATCAAGCTGCAACCTGATTGACAGGCTAGACTCCACCCTTCACTCTTAATATCCTCAAGTTGACACCAGATTATGTAACCATGACAACATCAAATCACAAAATGGAGGATGACTGCATCAATACATAATTGCCAAACTGCTGAGAATCACAGTTCAGCCAAGTTGACCCAGAGCCTTAACGATCACAACCAGCGTTAATCTTGCCTCACAACTCAGCACAAAATTGTTCAATGGTAGATTTTTTTTACCATTGTAAATTCAAGGTGCTGGGTAATGAAATAACTGATAAGTGAAGAGTAGGTGTGGTTTCGGTAGTTCATCTAGTCACAATTCCTCAAGAAATTCTAGATTCTGTGATAAAGTCTGTTCTACAGGTCTTTGCTTTTGATCAGGGTTCTTCTATAGAATCTTTGATCAAAATGTTTGGTAATGGTAGCAGAGCACCATCCAATTCTTCTGGTCTCTTGGCAAAGGAGGCATTTTTGGCTCATGGAGGTAATTAGCCATGCATTCTATTTCTTACTCTGATTCCTGACTCTCTTCCTGTCTTTATTGCTCCAGGAAAAGAGAGACCCGATGACTCTTTGATTACATTCCAGGAGATAGGACAGAAGCATTGAGAACAATATTAGTCCAGTTAAGTCATATGTCCCAGGAAGGCACGATCCTAAATCTACAAATGGACAAATCCCGTGATGCATTTGGCTAGACAGCAGCAGCCTCAGCAGCGTCTCCTCTCTTCCGATGATGTTCTTGCTGTAAAAAGATCCCGGCTTTGCTTCTCAAGAGAAGCTAGCCTATGACACGACTCAAGAGAAATAAAAGCATGTCCACACAAAGACTTGAATGGTAATGTTCATCGCATCATTATTTATAAAAGCCCGAATGGTCAACAATCCATCGGTACATGGATGAAATGAGGTATGTTCATACAATGCAATCCTATCCAGCATCACAAGAAAATTACTTTTGATACCTCCTGCAGCGTGGTTGAACTTAACAAATATTATCTTTAATGAAAAAAAATAGCCAGGCAGGAAAGACTGCATGGTGCACGGTTCATTAATGTTAAATGTCCAGAAAAGATAAATCTATAGAAATGTTACACAGGTCGCTGGTTGCCTGGGACTTGGGCTGAGAATTTGTCTGCAACCTGGCACCAGAAAACTTTTCAGACATTTTCTAAAACCAGATCAAGGTCATGGTTACACAATGCCACAACTTACTGAAGATTATTGCAATGTCCATGTAAGAGTGGACACATTTGATGTGCTTTATACCTCAATCAAGTCTCCCCACCCCTTCAATCAGTTGAAAGTGAGATGTTAGGGTGGAGGCTGTCGGGTTACTAACAGTAGTGTCTCTAACGCCTTTTGTGTCGTTTGCTTTTGAAGAAGCCAGGGACATCTGAAGTTTGCTCTGGAGTGGATCCTTTCACTGTGATAAGTGGTGTAGTTGGGCAGCAGTCTACCAACACATGTTGCACGCTACGAGCCTTGGCGTTGACGATCATGGACTATATTCTATTCTTAAAGTAACTTTTCTCACAGCGTGTCTATCGCCTGCTCCTATTGTTGTTGTGTGTCATCTAGTCCCTTCGACACACAGTGACCCTCCAGGACAGAGTGGAGCTGTGTCAAAGCCTTTCCTAGGCTGGAGTCTTTTTTATTTTTCTTTTTTGGTACAGATTAAACTCTTAAGGGATAGAGTCTATTCATACCAATAGCGGGAGCAAAACTTTCAACGTTATTCATTCACATTGACAGAGCCATGCCGACCAAATGACGATATGCCATACTAAAGCAAGGAGGACCTTGAATTAGGAAGCTTTTGTTTTGTTTGTTAATCATTTTATTGGGGGCTCGTACGATTCTTATCAAAATCCATACATCCATCCATTGTGCCAAGCACATTTGTACATTTGTTACCATCATCATTCTCAAATCATTTGCTTCTACTTGAGCCCTTAATATCAGCTCCTCATTTTCCCCCTCATTCCCCACTCCCCCTCCCTCATGAACCATCGATAATTTATAAATTATTATTTTTAAATATCTTACATTGTCCGATGTCTCCCTTGACCCTAAAGTAGAAAGTGTACAGTGAACCCTCGCCACTTCGTCCGCGGCTTCACTCTATCACGGTTTTTGCGTAACAGCGCATGCTCTGTCATTACTGCCACTGATTGGCTCATACTGTACACGCTTGATGCCATAAATAATATAATAAATAATAAATGATCATTGTAACGTCCAAAATGTTTTACTGTATTTTCCCTTTTTCGTTTAATAAATTGGGTAATACGAGTGTCATGGTGACTAAAGGGTGTTTTTTCATGTCCTCTATGCTCTAACTACGAAGATATTTGATTTACAAATAAGGAATCCTACTTCGCGGAATTTCATTGATCACGGTAGGGTCTAGAACCGATGAACCGCGATAAACGAGGGTTCACTGTATAGTGGTCCTGGGCCACCATTCATTGGGTACCCTCCAGGCAAGGCATCTGAACCAAAGTTCAATGACTGCCAGGTTTATACCTTTGGGCTAGCAGTCATCTGCTTCTTTTAATCTAGGATGTTTCAGACTCAAGACCAAGGGCTACTGGCGAGTTTGAGGTAAAGCTCAGTTCACATCATGGGGTTTCCATACTGCATCCTTCTGATGTGGCCTATGAAGAATGGCGTGCGCCTTGAAAGAACGGAGCCTAAAGTCCCTGTAGTCCATAGCACGTGGCCTGGGTCACCAAGGGCTGGATAGAAACTAGGTCAAAAGTGTCCAATTAGGAACAGAGCCCCAGGCCTATTCTCCCGTTGGGTTCTAGGTAAGAATTGCTGTGTTTCTTCCCCATGGGAGGTTGCTCCTCCCTGTTGACCCACCAACAGAATTGTCATCGCCTTTCCTGAGACAGACATGCCTCTCCCCCACTAGGCTGTTGTCTTTTTTGGTACTGGATCACAAGATCTTGACTCTCAAAGAGCCGCGGGTGGGTTCAAACTGCTAACATTTCAGATAGTGGTCGAGTGCTGAATCATTGCGCCGCTCAGGCTTCCTGAACTTATCACCTGTGGTGGTGTTTGGTGCCATTGACTCGGTTCCATGCGTAGCCAGCCTATGAGGCTACATCTGAAAGAAACACCGTCCGGACCCTTGCCACCCTCATGAGAGTTGCCACACGGGAGCCCAAGGTTGCAGCCACTGGGTCTGTCTATCACGTTGAGGGTCTTGTGTTCCGCCGACACTCTGCTTTCCCCAGCCTGGTGTCCTGTTCCAGGGACTGGTCTCTCCTAACTATCACCTACCCCTCGACGGTGTATGAGTTTTGTAGGAGGAAACATTTAATGAGAGAATGAGCGCTGTAGACTGTAACTTATCTCTGAAATGGTTGAAGTCATTGTGACCGACCCAGGACAAGATTTGTGTCAGAGACGGAATAATTGGCCTTTCTCTGTGGCTGTTTTGTGGAATTTTCCATTAATGTGCATTAATGCATCCAAATTGGTGTCAGTTTTAAAAAGCAATAGAAGTTTAGAAACTGAACTCAAGGAATATTACCATTTCCTTTTGGGTTTTACAGAAGTGAGACTGAACGGGGTGGTTTATAATAATGTTGCTAATTGGCCTCGTTTGTAACTCAATTTTGTTTGGACCATAACCTCAAGAATAATGAGCTTCGAGGATTGTTCAATTAGATTCTTGAAACTATTTCTGTTCATGAGTTGTGATATGCATATATTCTCTGCCTGTCTCTGTATCATCTCAATGCATGCAAATGTATCATTGGATATAAATGACTTTTACAGTACACATATTGGAAACAGTATCTAGATGACGTCTGTAACCTACTCTCTAAAACAATACACTCACTAAAACAAAGTCATCCAAATGCCTCTGGTGCTTAAATCAGTTTTGACTTCTTTTTAATATACATGCCATCATGACTGGTTTCTGGTTGATTTCAAATTGTACAACCAGCAATTCCTTGTACTCTGAGCGTTCAGTTGGTGCATGGAAACAATTGAGAGTCATCAGGGCCAAATTTGCTGATTAAGATGGTTGATCAGGTTGGCCAATCTAATTTTTAATTGAAACCAGCTGTCTCTATGATGGATTGAGATAGTTACTTGTGTGGTCTACCAAGTACTTTTGAATAACAGTTGGATTTATAAATATCCGATCATTGGTTTCCTTTATGATGATGGGGTTTCAGATAATATCGAGGGGAGGAAATCCTTTAGTCGAAGAGCTACCATTCAATTCTTGGGAATAATGAAAATCAAACCCAGACTCCTGAGCAGCAATTCAGACATGGGCTCTCAGAATTCCTGGAGAATTAGAGGGGATACCCCATTCTCCTTGGGGATACAGCTATGGCTTCTCCCTCCATACCCTCTTGCAGATGACACAGGCCTGGGCTTTTTAAATTATTCCGCTAGTGGTGTCTTACTTTGAAGTTTCCAGTGGTTCCCTCAGATCTAAAGCCCGGGCTCTCAGAGTTGGAGTGTTGGCTCTATTCACTAGACCAGGGGTCCTCAAACTTTTTAACCAGGGGGCCAGTTCACTGTCCCTCAGACCCGTTGGAGGGCCGGAGTATAGTTTTTAAAAAAACTATGAACGAATTCCTATGCACACTGCACATATCTTATTTTGAAGTAAAAAAACAAATGGGGCAAAAACACCCGGCAGGCTGGATCAATGTCCTCAGCAGGCCACATGTGGCCCGCGGGCCGTAGTTTGAGGATGCCTGAACTAGAACTAGAACTACAGTCAGAATGACAACCCCCACCCTACCCCGGTCTTCCATTTCCAGTCTCTCTCTAAGGCCCCTGCAGGGAAATGAGGAAGATGGTTTTAGCCGGAGTCACTACCTTGCCCCTCCACTCTGCCTTCTCTGACTTGTAGCAGAAACTCTCTCCTCTCCATTGATCTATCTCCATTGCTCTCTCCTGGGTGTTGAGGGAGGCTTCTGTGACTAGGTTGTGATGGCCTTTTGCTCCTGTTTCTGAGGGCCCCGCCCCTATACACACACACACACACACACACACACACACACACACACACACACGACAAATACGGTTTGCTTCCTGCTCCCTGGAGCTCACTCTCTTTCTCCAATAGGTAGTTCCCATCTCTTTATGAGGTAGGTAGTTTATTGTGCCAACCTGGCCAATAAACATGTGGGGTTAATGGAAGGGCGGAGGGATAAATGGCTTGGTGAGCCTCACCTTTCAAGTTCTCAGGTCTCTTGTTTTCTGATGGTCAGACTAGGGTGCAGCTGCCTTAGCCAGTTCCCTGCTTCAGCAAGACATCCCTGAGGAGAAGCCACATGTACCTACCCCGATGCAGCCTTGGGTGCTGGAGCAGCCATGTGGAGACCCCTGCCAGTGCTGAGATGCTTACACATTCACTGACTCAGCTGTCCTCCTGCAGTCGGCATCATAGTGTGTGTTTTGTGAGATGGAGTAGGGCTTTGTGGATTGGTGTTGGACATATGGGTTAATGGGTTAATGTTGGACTTGTGGGCTTGGGCAGCACTGGGTTGGGATGTTTTCTTGATGCGCACTTAACCTTTCTATAAAACTCTCTCTTATACATGAGTTTCTGTGGATTTGTTTCTCTAAAGTACCCAGACTCACACAGTTATCTTGGCGATGACCTTCATGGAGTCAGATAGCCCTCCCTTACTTCCACGGCAATGATGGCTCAGTTTGAACTGCCACCTTCTGGTTAAGAACTATGAGCAAGGATGTGTGCCACTCAGGAACCATGACTTTAGCAAGCCATGAGCAGGTGACATTTTGCTCTGTTATGCATAAGGTCACCTTCAGTCGGAACAATCTCAACTGTTAACTGGTTATTGTGCTAATGATGGTATAGTTCATCTGGAAGTGTTTCTTCAATGTCTTTTTATGCATACAAAGTACACAGTATGCAACATACTAGGAGAGATATTTGACTAATATTTGACATTAGATATGAACCAGACCTAACTGTTCTCATGTCTGTACAATTTTGACTTAAAGATAGACTTGTTCATAACTTGTTCACAATCCAGGGGCTGCCTGTATACAATAGGGTGTTCGTACAATGTCCAAATCACATAGCATCCCATTTCACAGAACGCATTGTAGATGTTGAGTGACCTGTGACAATCTATATGCTACCCAAATAAAAAGAAAACAAAGCCAATGCAAACCCCAAAGCCCATGATGGTTATTAGAACATTGTTTGGCTGTCTCTAAATATTCCAGAACAACTAAAGGAGATGTTGACGAAAACTGACAACTGACCCTGGAGGAGTGGGTGGACCACGCACCTGCCTGCAGCAGCCCTCTGCATGGCAGACCAGAACACTCCTGTCTGCCCTCCACACTCCCTCCCCAGCTCCGCCCTGTCAATCTCCCAGCCAACCTCAATTCTCTCCTTTGCTGCCTCTCTATCTATTTGAGCGCCTCCTCTGTTCTGGATTGAAGACACGGCGTAGCAGATGCTCTGGAGGTAGAACGCAGGAGTCCCCATTCCGCACAGCTGCATAAACAGAGGAATCGCAGTGGGATGGAGATGATGCAGACGATGGAGCCTGAAGCTTGACGTGCCGGCTGGGGGGCTGGGGGGCTTCGCACTGAGTGTCGTCGGTCGGGAAAGCCTCTCTAAGGAAGGGGCTTTGCACCTGAAATCCCAGTGTGCTCAGCATCTCTCTACCAGGACGAGGAGTTTGTATTTTATTGCAGATGTAAGGGGGGAGTCCCTGGAGAATTTTCACCTGGGCAGTAGCATGGCCTGTGGTCCGCTCTATGGCTATCATGCTAGCTGCTGGAGAATGGGTCGGGGAGTCAGAGTGGGAGCAAGAAGGCCAGTTAGAAGGTGATAGCAGGGTCCAGAAGAGAGAGGACGGGCTTCCTGTTGTGCAGCAGCGTGAAGCACTGCTTTGGAATCTATTTTGTCAGCTCCTGGTGACGCCCAGGCCCAATGGGACCCAATGCTGCCTTGCCCTGTGCCATCCCCATGCTGGTGTTTCCCTGGGCTCATTGTCTCTGTAGATCACCAGGCCTTTCTTCCCAGTCTTAGTCTGGACACTCTGCTGAAACCTGTTCAGCATCATAGCAGCACACAAGCCTGCAGAGGCAGACTGCTCGTGGCTGCACCCAAGTGGGGACATGGGGACGAGCCAGTTCTCCCATCCTGGTCTCCCACCTGGGAGCTGAGGATTCTGCCACTGGTCTGCCAATCCCTCACAGAGTGACGTGAACAGCGTTTCATGAGTAGATGTGGGAGGGAGGGAAATAAAGGGACCCAAGGTGGTGCCTAGGTTCTGCTTTGAGCCTCTGGGTTGGATGATGGTGCCATGTCAAAAGGGGGCTGCTCACCTCCGTGCACGGCTTTTCCCCGGGGTGGGAATTCCCATTCATGTGCATCCACTGGCACACTCTCATATGCTTCACACATTCTCTTCTTCCTCGCTCCCTCCTCCCCCTTCCGTTAGACGGCAGCTCAAAGGCTGCCTCCTCAGACAAGCGTGACCCCCCTCCTGCTGCCCCCAGATCTCCTGGGTATATGCAGTTCCTTTAGACTATCTAACAGTAAGGCGTCTGCCAAGCATTTTGCAGACAAACGATGGTTGCCGAGAGAATGCTGTTGGGAAGAAATGTGTTCACCATCGGTGGAGGGAGAACCCTGGGTAGGAGAGAGCAGACCTGTAGCCTGCGGAGTATTTCTGAAATCACCACCAGTTTAACGTCCAATGGGCTTTTGCGTACTGACTGCTGAATTGATTCTCGCTCCCGTAATACACCGATTTCTGAAAACCTGTTTCAATAACCAGTCGATGCTGACTTGATGGTCAATGTTGCCGGCTGTGTCAGAACAGACTGGACTTCAGGTTTTGACTGGCTGATGTCATGCGAGGTGATTTAGTTAGTTTACTGTGCCAACCTGGCCGATAAACATGTGGGGTTAATTGAAGGGTGGGGGGATAAAGGCTAGGTGAGTCTTGCCTTTCTAGGTCTTAGGTCTCTTGCTTTCTGATGGTCGCACCAGGGTGCAGCTGCCTTAGCAGTTCCCTGCTTCAACTGG
>NW_022109767.1:6999182-7006691 GCF_000313985.2 Echinops telfairi | reverse complement strand
CCACAGCCACTCATGTATAAGAGAGAGTTTTATGTCTTTGATAAAACTCTCTCTTATACATGAGTTTCTGTGGATTTGTTTCTCTAAAGGACCCAGACTAATACACGAGGCTATCCCCCCACCCCCACCCCAGCAATACCTCCATCCCTACTCCCAAGACACCCTGGTGGACTGGAACCTCCCACCTTTTATATGCAGCTGAGCTCATTACCTAGTTGCACCACGCAGCACTACCTTGACTTTCTTAACACGTCACATGCACACCCATGAATGCGTGACATTCTTTCTGTGGATGCTTTGCTTGTGTGTCTCCTCCATGAACCCATGAGCTCCTTCCGGGGCAGCATCCCAGGGCCTTGAGCAGCATCAGCATGTAGCTGGTGCACAGCAAAGGCCTGTTGCCAGGAATGCAAAGAAAGCCACGCGCTGAGATCACAGCGGTCACCACTGTGCTTCCTCAGCTGCCACTTGGCACCAGCAAATTGGAGGGTTTTCAAATGGGCATTTCTCTAAGGCCGCAACATCTGGCTGGTGGAGATGAGAAGGGAAAATCTGTGAGTATCGGTGCGTCCCTGATCCCCGAGGCTGCAAACACTACTCAAGTCTTCATGTTCGCTGCATTGATTTAGTACATTTCTTAGGCATGCTTTTCTTTTTGCAATTGTGTTTCTTCCAAATGTTTTCAAAAGCACACCATACTGAATGTTCGCGTGTTTCTATTTCAAATGCTGTCTCTCTTAACTTCTGCTGGATACCTTTTTTTTTTAATGACGTGGAACGCCTTCCATATCATGTGGACAGGACAGAGGCACAGAAAGAGAGGGCCTTTTTATGGCCTACAAGATTTTATCCATGAAATGATGCTGACATGTTGAGGTAGTTTATTGTGCCAACCTGGCCGATAAACACATGTGGGGTTAATTGAAGGGCGGAGGGATAAATGGCTCAGTGAGCCTCACCTTTCTAGTTCTCGGGTCTCTTGCTTTCTGATGGTCAGACCAGGGTACAGCTGCCTTAGCCAGTTCCCTGCTTTAGCTGGCAAGGCTCACTTCCTGCAAGGCATGCCTGAGGAGAAGCCACATGGACCTACCCTGATGCAGCCCTTGGTGCTGGAGCACCCATGTGGAGACCCCTGCCAGGGCTGTGATGCTTACACATTCACTGATTCAGCTTTCCTCCTGCAGTCGGCATCATTGCGTCTGTTTTGTGAGATGGAGGAGGACTTTGACTGGTGTTGGGTTAATGGACTTGTGGGCTTGGGCAGCATTGGGTTGGGATGTTTTCGTGATGCACATTTTCTTTACATAAAACTCTCTTATACATGAGTTTCTGTGGATTAGTTTCTCCAAAGTACCCAGACTAACACACATGTGCACCAACATAAACATCACCAGGCCCCAAGACCTTGTCCCCTTGATGGGACTACGCAGGAAGGAGTGTGAGGGCAAGATTTCCAACCAGAGAATCCAGTCTCTATTACCAGGGAGCTAATAAGAAACTACCCCAAACTCCTCTACTGTGTATTTTGTTGGTGCTAGTTGCCATGAAGCCATCTCTGAGTTGTCGAAACCTTTGTGGACAGCGGAATGGGACATTGCGTGGCCGTCTTCCTGCTTGCTGAGCTGTTGCAGTCCATTGTTACAGTGTTGAGTCCATTGTTACAGTGTTGAGTCCATTGTTACAGTATTCAGTCCATTGTTACAGTATTCAGTCCATTGTTACAGTGTTGAGTCCATTGTTACGGTATTGAGTCCATCCGTCTCACTGGGGGCTTTTCTCATGTCACTGATCCTCTGCTTCACCACACACCAGGCTTCCCTCTAACACGTGGCCTTTCTTGATTGCATGTCTGAGGGCGATGAGCTGATGTCTCACCATCCTCGCTGCTAAGGAGCACTCTGGTTGTACTTCTTCTAAGACTGGTTTGCTTAGTCTTCCAACATTCTACAGTACTGACGGTGCGAGATCACAACGAAGATTTTCATTGCTAACTATAGCATTAAGCATCTGTATTTTTAGGGTATCTTCTGTGTTTTCCTTGATTTTTATTTGTGGTCCGTGTGTTAGGCTGGGTTGACTAGAGAAACAAATCCAGGGACACTCATATATGTATAAGATAGAGCTTTATATCAAGAAGTAATTGAATATTAAGGAAAATCCCAGCCCAAACCAACTCAGGTCCATAAGTCTGATCCTAGTCCATAATTCCCTCTCCGGACTCCTGCAGTCGCAGCAATGATGCGGATTGCAGGAAGAGCACAGGCCAGTGGGTGCAGAGTCCTGTGGATCCAATGGCCGTGGCTTCACCCCAGGGAATCACAGCAAGTGAGGTCTACCAGCAGAACGTGGAGAGAAAGAGAGAGAGAGAGAGAGAGAGAGAGGTTCCCAGGGTGCCCCAATTGAGAAGGCCATGCCCACAGGAGACACCACCAAGCTGTGACCTGATTGACAGGGTAGACTCCACCCCTCCACATTTATATAGCTTCAAGTTGACATGCAATGATGTAACTAAAACAAAAAGAACAGAAATGATGTAACTACCGCAGTCTCCTTGACCTCTTGGCAGACTGTATGTACAGGTTTACAAAACTCCTTACCATATATTCCTCAGGGAGTGTATTAGTCTAGGTACTTTGGAGAAACAAATCCACAGCCACTCATGTATAAGAGAGAGTTTTATGTAAAGAAAATGTGCATCACGAAAACATCCCAACCCAATACTGCCCAAGCCCACAAGTCCAACATGAACCCATTAACCCAACACCAGTCCACAAAGTCCTCCACCTCACAAAACAGAGACAATGATGCCGACTGCAGGAGGAAAGCTGAGTCAGTGAACGAACAAGCATCTCAGCACTAGCAGGGGTCTCCGCACGGCTGCTCCAGCACCCAGGGCTGCATCGGGATAGGTCCATGTAGCTTCTCCTTGGGGATGTCTTGTAGGAAGTCAATCTTGCAAGCTGAAACAGGGAACTGCTAAGGCAGCTGCACCCGGTGCAACCATCACAAAACAAGAGACCCGAGAACTAGAAAGGCGAGGCTCACCACCCATTTATCCCTCCGCCTTTCAATTAGCCCCACATGTGATTATTGGCCAGGCTGGCACGATTAACTAACTCAGGGAGTTTTTTTCGTTCTTTCTTTAAGTCGCTTGCTTGGGCCATCGTGTCCGATTTCTTTGTTTGAACTGAAGTTCTCCGTTGTCTGCAAGACCTGTTGGTCTTGTTGCATGTGTTTGTGGAGTTTGTAGTGGTTTGTTTCACCCTGATGTTTGTTTTGATGTACCTGGGCAGGTGAGTGGGCGTGTGCCTTTGCCCGCAAGCTTGGCAGTGCTGGAGTGCTCCCTACCTCTCTGCAGGTGGGTTGCGGACCGGATGGGCAGCCCTGGGTCTCTGTTTGCTGGTCCTGAAGAGCAGCTGCAGGCTATTGTGAGGGTGGCTGACTCCGACCACCACGTCCTCAGTCCCCCTTATTGCATCAGCAGGGACACTTCTGGGCACATGCTGCCAATTCTTCTCTTCCTGCCCCAAGTTAGTCAAGGTAGAGGGCCGCCCAAAGTCCAGTCTCTCCCACCACCGGCTTACAGACCTTCCCGTCCAGGTGGGCTCTAACCCAAAGGACGAGGGAGCACTACTGAAAAGTGATGCCACTCCCGCTTCTGGCTCCCTCCCTGCTCTGCTCGCACCCACACTGCTGGGCTTTCCCTCTTAGAACTCCGTCACCTTCTCCTCAATGTGCTTCACTCCTGGATCTGTGGGCACCTAGGTTCTCAAACTGATTTTGTTCTTTTCAGACAAAAAAAAAATTACTCAGTGTGCCCTGACAATTAAAAATATTGTACTATCGTCCACCACCCAGGATCAAGTAGAGGTATCTGCTTTGCACCTGCTTTGGCAGAACATTCCAGTGGCCCACCTTGGGCAGTATTGTCCACCTTGGGTCGCAGGTTTACACATTGTGTCTCTCTCTTCCTGGGGATTCTATGAAGTTGGTGTCTCTTCTCCTGGGCCTGTTGCCTTCTGTTGCCTCAAAACAGCCAGGAGAGGTTTTGTCCCCCTTTCCCTCTCCCTCTCTTTTCTACCTCAGTCCCTCTTCTCATTCTGTTTCCTCTTCCAGTTGGAGTTTAATCCAGTTCCTTTGATGTTCAGATTTCCAAGAGGACGTCTGTTGTTACAAGTGGCACGGTCCCTAGTTACTTAACACTCTGTGACATTTGTGAAAGCTCACTTTATTTACTGCAAACACATTACAATCTAACAATTTAAAATTTTACTCAACTTATTAAATAGAAGGATATAAGGGCAAAATAAGAACATACGGGCAGCTCACTACCCACACTATTATTTCAGCATCATGGTCCAACAAGCATTGCCTCATGGGTGTGCTCACCCCGGGCAGAGTTGGAGAGAGCAGGAGCTGATGTCTCCTAGGTTCCCAGCTTTCTGAAAAGTCAGTGTCTCTACCCGGGTTTATATCGACAGTGTTGCTGGCCATTTGAGGTCATTCCGGAAATTCGCAGCATTTGGCCGAGTCTTTTCGGGGTTCCCCAGACTTTCTGGGGTGGCTCTTTTTCCCATCTGTTTGTTCTTGACAGCGGCTCAGCGTTCAGACTGGGCCTTATAAGGTTTCCATTTCTTTTTTAAAATGGGGTTTCTTGTGTTCCTCATTCACCGTCTTGTAAGGCGGTTCCATGTCTTGTAAGGCGGTTCCATGTCTTGCAAGGCAGGTCCATGCTGCTCATCATCTGTTTCTGCGTGACGTGCTTTCCTGGGACTTCATGGTAGCGTGGCTGGGCAGAGTGTGCCACCAGGATGTCATCTTGCCGCTTGCTTTACAGCCTTGCCGGCGATGTAAAAGCAGCATGGGCCCCACGGAAGGCGATCGTGATCGCGAACGTGTCGCCAGCATGGGCTGGTCCAATTGCTTTCGAGGCAAAAGCAAATCGATATAACACTGACGGGCAGGTAGGAGATGTTCAGCAGGTGGATGTTCGTAACCCAGGGACTACTTCTACCAGCATACACAAGACTCTTTCTCAAGAGCAAAACAAGGAGACCGGTGTCCATTCTTTTTAGATCTTCCTTATTCCGGGTCCAGTTTTTGCAGGTGTAGGAGGTGATTGAAAATACCCCTGGCTCGGGTCAGGTTCCAAAAAGCTTCCTGCCACTCCCCGTGCCCTGGCAGCCCGTCACCCGGCAAGGGCCTCTTCTCTTTGTTCTCTCTCTTCTTGCCTCCCTGTCTTTTTCTCCTTCACCCTCCCTCCCCGACCTTTCCCCTTCTTGTCTTCCCCTACTCGCCGTGCGATCTGTTCCTGGAAAACAACTGAGACCAACAGTCACTGTCCGGGTAATATGCGCTGCGTCATCCACTTCTAGATATGTGTGTGTGTTTACGGAACAACCGAATTACGCTTCTGTATTGACTGATGGGATTATGGCCAGAGCATCCCAGTTTCTAATTGCAAACATTGGTGTGGAGTCTACATTTCAATCTGTTCTTCCAGTCTCAAAAAACCTCAAAGATCTCCCCGCCTCTGGGTTTCCAGTTGTATGTGAGTCTTCCCTTTCTCCCCACCGCCTGAGAATCCATGTGTCCCCCACCCCTCACACATCAAAGCCCCCCCCCCACACACACACACACCCCACTCTTCCCACGGTCATGCTGAGCAAATCCAGAGCAGGAGGAGCAGAGCGAAGGAATGGAGCCTGCTGGACAGAGGCCGCAGGGACTGGGAAACCAGGTCTCACAGAGTCAGTGCCCCTTCACCTTTGCACTTTGGCCAGTCAGAGCCTGGAGACATAAGCTGTATTTAAATGAGCATTGCTCCCTGCACCCCCACTCCAGAAACATAGAAAGCCATCTCTCTCCTTAGAGAGGTGCTTTGCTCTCCCTCCAGCCTCATGTTTCAGGGGCATTTCACTTGCCAGCTCAGGGCATGGTGGGGAGGTGGGTGGGGGGAGTCATCCCGAGCCACCTCCCCTCTCTTGTCACCGTCAACAAACCAGAACATTCTCTGCAGCGACAGGACCCGGCAGATGGAGGCTGGGTTTCTTTTGCGCGCACAGGTGTGTTCTGCAGAAGAAATCATAGTCGTTCCTTCAACGGAGGCTCATTTCTTCACTCTTTCACCGTGGACTGTGCGTTTCAGTCTCTGGCGGTGGCCCCTTTCACTCAAAGGCCCTACGATCTTAGGAGGGGTCCCCTTTGAAAAGTGTTAGCGATGAGGATGATCCACAGCACGCCAGTTCTCCTTAGGGCCTTCCACGATATGGCTTCTGTCAGGATGAAAAGAAATACATTACCTTGCTACTGGAGGATAAGCCTATTCTGCACGTCTGTCCACCAAACCAAACCAAACCAAAGAAGCCCAAACTCACCGCCAAGCTGCCGCACCCTTGTGTTGCGGTGAAGCAGGAAGTGGTCAGCTGCCTGAATGCTTTACCCACTGAGCTGCCAGGGTCCCTCTTAATAATCTGCGATGGCATTCATCCTAAATGTCGGCAGCATCTGTAGATAAATTCTGGGTTTGGGACAAAAAGCCCTCATCCTGGCTTTGCCACTTCCAAGATCAAGGCGGGTGTAACATTCAGCATAATCATGAGCATTTATTTCACCTTAACATTTCTGCCCTGTTTCCAGTTAAGCATCACACCCAGGCCACAAAGACGGATGTCATCTTTCGACCCACTGGAGAGAGTTGCCCCAATGAAGCCTGACTTAAAGGCGATTGGAAACGTTGTATTAATTTGCTGTTCTTCTTTCGAATAGAAAATATTTCATGAAGGAGAAGAATTTTCATTAAAAGAAGTAAGAATGTACCGTGACATGAACAAGCAGTTCTTTGACTTTTCTCTCCCGGGGCTAGAATACTAATCATGACGTGCTTTGGCCAGGCTGGGCTCTCCCTGCCTGAGAATCTTGCATGAGAAGGAATCTCTGTCTTTTACTCCCCATAGTTTTCTCACATCAAAAATGGTTAGCGCTGCCCTTTGGAATCAGGGAATTTAGAGGTAGCAAGGTTTCCTGACGGTACGGCCTCTTGATTACACATCCTCTGGAGCCCCTGCAAATCCCGTCTTCCCCTTCTCCTCCCTGCCACTTACTACCACTTCTGCCCCATCCCCTCAAAACCCTCCACTCAAACCTGTTCCCGTTGAGTTGGTTCTGACTAATGACAATCCCATATGACCGAGCAGAACTGCTCCTTAGGGTCTGTTATTTTATTTGGGGCTATATTTATAGGAGTGGATCGCCAGACCTTTCTTTCATAGCACCGCTGAATAGGTTTGAACCATCAACCTAGGACTTTGCCCCGCCCCACCCCCAAAGCACCTACTAACCCCCTGTCCACATGTCCAGTCTTAAAAACCCTCTCTAAGCTCATGATCCTGGTCTGAGGTGCAACGCTTGGGTTTAGCAGCCTAGTGCCGAAACCACAGCGCCACAGTTGAGCACAAACCATTTGCACCACCTTCTCTCTCTCTCTCTCTCTCTCTCTCTCTCTCTCTC
>NW_022109767.1:6997482-6999082 GCF_000313985.2 Echinops telfairi | reverse complement strand
GCTCTCGCTCTCTAAAATTATATATTCAGGCTACAGGTTTTTTGGGGGGCCATGTTCTAAAAAACACTGTTGACAGGTTCTCTCTTGGAACATGATGGAGGCCTGGTGGTAGGTATGGTGGTGAGGTTCACAGTTCAAAATCACCAGCGGTTCCATGGGACAAAGACGTGGCAGTCTGTGTCTGTAATGACTGCAGCCGCGGAAACCCTACTGGAGAGTTCTTCTCTGTCCTGTGGTGCTGTGGCAAGCCTTCATCGACCCGGCGACACCTCGATTTTGGATTCCTATGGAACATAAACACCAGGAGGACACAGATCTTCCCTGACTCCTTCAATCCTGAATCGCTCGTGCCTGAAACAGGGCAGGCTGCCATTCAACACATACGATATGCATGGGATCCCAAATGCACTGCCATCCAATTGATTCTGACTGCCCGTGGGCCTGCAGGGCAGAGTAGAGCTGCCCCTGTGGGTTTCCCAGGCTGTGGGTCTTTATGGGAGCAGACGCATCCTTCTGCAATGGCACAGGTGATGAGTTTGAACCAGCAAACTTGCAGGTAGGAGGCCAATGAATAGCCTATTATTCTACCCACGCTCTTTACGTGAATGACAGGAGGTCATAAAAGCAGACATTGAGAATGGGCTCTGGAACCAGACAGACCAGGATTAGACCCCCTGCTTGAACATTCCGTCGTCTTGTGCCACTGACAAACTGTTTCATCTTTCTAACCCTTGGTTTTTTCATCTGCAAAACGGGAATCATCGTGGCCACATCATGGAGCTGTGTTGGGGATTCAGTGAAATACTGCATGGAAAGGGCTTAGTCCTGGGACTGGCAAACATATTTTTCCCCCCAGGCAGAGGTGGCTCAGGGCTAATACCCCCCTGGCGTGTGGAGACATATATGACCACCTGGGTTGGTTTGCAGGCTCCACTCCATGGTATCCATTTGCTCCCCACAAAGCTTTCATGGTGACGCTGTAGGACTCCAACCAACCCCTAGCACAAATCCCCAAGCTCAGCCTCTTTACAGAGCATGGAATGACTCTTCCAGCAACGAATCTTAGCATATTCCCTGGTGCCGATTGGAATCTTGAACGGCTGCCTATGTGGATGGGTTTTCTGGACTGAATTTACCTGGATCTCACCTTTTCTGCTGACCATAGCAGCACCCCCACAATTCCTGACTCCCTTGCTCAGTTTGCCTGTTGAACCTGCCTTACCCCCATCTCATGTGATGGGTGGCTTGACCTGCGACCCATCCATCCGCTTACAACCAGATCTGGTTCTTGGCTCTAATTCTTTCTAGTTTGCCCTTGTATTTGGATTTAGCCCGATTTCCAGTGATCATGTTCACAAGGAACATTACTTCCTTAAAGTTACTTTCTTTTATTATTTTTATTTTATTTTATTTTTTTTAGTATAAGAAAGAGCTTTATATACAAGAGCCACTGAATATTAAAAAAAAATCATTTTATTGGGGGCTCGTACAATTCTTATCAAATCCATACATACATTCATTGTGTCAAGCACATATGTACATTTGTTGCCATCATCATTCTCAAAACATTTGCTTTCTACTTGAACCCTTAATATCAGCT
>NW_022109767.1:6993257-6996161 GCF_000313985.2 Echinops telfairi | reverse complement strand
GGGGGACCCCTGTGAAAGGGTCATTTGACCCCAAAGGGGTTGCGACCCACAGGTTGAGAACCGCTGCCTTAGAGGGACAGACAATGCTGATGTTGACCTTGGCTATTCCTCCTATGCATGTTTTTATGCTTTGATTACTCATCTATGTGTCCACGAGGAGCCCGGTGGTGTAGTGGTTGCATGTTCGGCTGCGATCCACAAGGTCTCAGCAGTTCGAAACCACCAGCCGGCCGCTCCGCAGGAGAAAGACAGGGTTTTCTGCTTTCATAAACAGTAATGGTTTCAAACGCCCGAAGGAGAAGGTCTACCCTGTCCTGTAAGGGCCACTATCAGTCAGCATTGGCTCGACGGCAGTCAGATTTGGAGGGATCTGTTGTCCATGAATGATATGCTGAATTGTTTCTGGTTTTAAAGTTTCCTATAATTTAAAAGTTTGCCTATTGTGTGTTGTCATTAGGTGCTATCAAGCCCATTCTGACTCAGTGACTCTAGATGACAGAGTCGAACTCCTGTGAAGGGTTTCTCTTGAAGAGCTACGGAGTGGGTTAGAACTATCCACCTTGCTGTTATTGACTGAGCACATAACCGTTTCACTACCAGGGCTCCTTATGTTGTATGCATCCTTCTGAAATGTCATTTTCTCAGTCTCATAGTTATGCTTTCTAGTTTATGCCATATTATAATATAGCAGCAAGGAATCTTGGTGGTGTAGTGGTTATGTGTTACACTGCCACCCACAAGGTCCACAGTTTGAAACACCAGTCGTTCTGCAGGAGAAAGATGAGCCTTTCTACTTCAATAAAGAATTACAGTCACATGAAGAAATAATAGTAATTTATAAATTATCAAGGGTTCATGAGGGAGAGAGGGTGGGGGAGTGAGGGGAAAATGAGAACCTGCTACTAAGGGCTTCGATAGAACACATTTTGAAAATGATGATGGCAACCTATGTACAGATGTGCTTGACACAATGGTTGGATGTACGGATTGTGATAAGACCTGTCTGGGCCCCCAATAAAATGATTTAAAAAAAAGGATTACAATCTTGGAAATCCACACGGGGAGTTTACCCGGTCCTCTAGGTTCCCTGAGTTGGCGCCCACTGGATGACAGTGGAGGGGAGTAGCAGCACATATACATTAGAGGGAACTTTTAGAAGAGACCCCACTGACATAGACTGTTGTGAGTTGTGCTGGAGTAGCCTCCCGCTCATGGGAACAAAACCACGCATTGCCAGGCCCTGCCCCCTCTACCAGCCCATATTTAATGCAATGCGGGTTTCCTCCCCTTGGGGTCGGGGGCACAGGGCACAGGGAAACCCATTACCTTATCCTTTCTTGCATCCCATTCTACCCCCATTGCTCACCACGACTTCCATAAGACTCATCACCCTTACATTAGAGGTGACAAAGCCGGGAGCACTTACATGACCAGTCCCATGTCGCATCGCCAACAAGTAAAGCAGGGGTCCTCAAACTTTTTAAACAGGGGGCCAGTTTGCTGTCCCTCAGACCCATTAGAGGACCAGACTATAGTTTTAATAAAAATCTATGCACACTGCACATGCTTATGTTGAAGTAAAAAAAATAAATGGGGCAAAACCACCCGGTGGGCCAGATAAATGTCCTCGGTGGGCGGACATGTGGCCCGCAGGCATAGTTTGAGGATGCCTGAAGTATAGGAAGGTATCGAAACCCATCAGTGTTTTTCCACCTCTATCCTCGCCAATGCCACATGGTAGCAGTTCTGTAAGGCCTAAGATTTTCGTTAGTGCTCGAGAGACTATAGCTTTAAAAAAATGCGTGGAACAGGCTTGAAGACTTTCCAAGTCTCAGGATACACGGCTCAAACGCTCTCATGTAAAGCTGCGAGCTGCTGCCAGGGTACCACATTCAACGGTTTCTTTTCTATGGCTCTAAAAACTATCTTTTGAAAATCCGAGAAAACCTTCTCCTGCCCGCGTTCTTTGTCATGGCTCCTGGAGACAGATTTTCGTCTCTGTGTGTGCCCAGATTCCAACAGAAATTCTCATTTTCTCTCCTTCTCCTCGGTGCTAGTGCCAGCAAGCAAAGGATTTTCCTCCTTGGGACATAATCTTGGAGCCCTTTTATTTGAAATGCAATGAGTTTTGCGGGATGAGATTTATCCACTTGGTTATACTAGTTAGGTAGTTGACTTAGAGATAAAGAAGACTATTTTTCTTACACTTGCCTGCTTGGGTCTTAGAAAGGTTCTTTCTGAAGAGGAAAACCACAAAGTCCAACGAGTTGCCGATGCGTTGACTCCAATTCATGGCCACCCTGCGTGTGTCAGGCTAGAGCTGGGCCCCACAGGGGCTGGTTTAATGGAGGTAGATCACCAGGACTTTCTTTCGTGGGGTCTCTTGGTGGATCTGAACCTTCAGTGATTCAATTGGCAGCCAAATGCGTTAACCATTGCACCATCCACAAGACTTCTCATCTAGAGAAAAGTCCTCTCATTTCTAAGTGGGTGTGGCATGCTCATTTGATTTAGCCGCAAGTTAGCTTGCTGTCCTGAAATCTATAACCCAGACTTTATGATTCACCTCCAGCCTAGGTCGTGCAAACTGCCTCTGAGCCTTCCATATATTAACTCTAGAAGGACCTATCGAGTCTCTCAACTTCTGTCCTGAATGGGGTACATTTCCACTCACCTCCAGTCTTTTTTGGGCTTATTCTCATGCACCCCTCTTTCAAACACCTTTGAACGGTACCTTTTCCTAAAAAATGAATTTGTTGGCTGGGGGCGATTTGGGTTTGATGCCTGTAACTGTTTGTCTTGCTCTCTGCATCAGCCAAATTTCAGCTCTAGTGGAATTTGTGGTGCATAGGGCCGGCCCTACTATGAGACACAGTGGATCAGTGAGCCCCCAGTGAAATGATT
>NW_022109767.1:6989649-6990974 GCF_000313985.2 Echinops telfairi | reverse complement strand
AAGGGCTCCTGAAGTTCCTTCTGAAACAGCAAGGACATGGTCTGAAAAAGAGCTCAGCTTCAAAAGCCGGCCAGCATCCCAGGATGCCTCAGCCTGCTTGTCTCTATTGTATGACGGGGTGGGGGTGGGGGTGGGGGGCAGCGAATGAAGACCCTGTGTTGTTTGTTGCTGAGACAGCCCCAAACCCGCTGGCGGCCTCATGTATAACAGAGCGAAGACGTCGCCAGCCGTCATGATTGCTGGTCTCCGCCATTGTGGCAGCGGGTTTTCAGCGTGATTTGGACAATCTTCTCTTGAGATCCACGGGGTTTTCATTGGCTGATTGCTTTCAGAAATCCCTTGTCAGACCTTTCTTCCTACTCTTAGTCTGGAAGCTCTACTCACACCTACCCCTCATACCCTGTTTCCCCGAAAAGAAGACACTGTCTTATACTTAATTTTCCTCAAGAAGACACACGATGGCTTATTTTCAGGGCATGTCTTATTTTTATTAAGTATGGCACAACCATCTACATTGATTCAAATAGAGCGAAACGGTCTTCTTCTGGAACATCGACCCACGGTGCTGAGTCAATCGGCAGCCACAGCTTCATGCTTCCCCCTGAGGACACACAACACCTGACGCAGAGCGACCTGCTCCCCACTTCACCAAGGAGACTGACTCTCACTGTCTAGGTCCCCTGGTGCGCCTCAGCTTGCAGCACACACAGAACCACCCGGGCCTGACCGGGGAGCCCACCTTGTGGATGGGGATGCCTGCACCTCTCCGGTCCCCTCCGAGAGAGCAGCTGTCACCGTGGGGCAGATGAGAAGGGTGATCACTCTGTGCCAGTAAGCTGCAGAGCCACGCCGTCCCTAGGTCTTATTTTGGGGGGATGGCTTATATGGTGCAAATGTATAGAAATCCTGCTACGGCTTATTTTATGGGTATGTCTTATTTTCGGGGAAACACGGTAGGTGGCCCTGCTGGTATTTGCACTGCCATGGCCACCCACATCGCAGCAACATGTAAAGCACCGTAGGATGGCAGACTGGCCGACGGCTGGTCCCGGCCCTTTATGCATCATGTATGCTCACGTCTGTTCTCAACCTGGTCTCTTCAGCTCTGCTTGGGGACTCCTTGTGGATGCTCATTTTCCTGGCTCCCTTTGGAAAGTTCTAGTACCTTGATGACGTCAGAGCCCTGAAACAACTTTGGGGTGAATCCAAGGGTCTTGTCGGTTTGTTTGTTTTTTTAAATGTTGTTGTGGTGAGGTGCTGTCAAATTTGTGCACCACAGCTGGAAACTGCCCGGTCCTGCGCCCAGTCTTCCCAAGTGCTCTTAC
>NW_022109767.1:6986580-6989269 GCF_000313985.2 Echinops telfairi | reverse complement strand
CTCCAAATGGAGGTGTGGGCTTGAATCCCAAGTCGTACACTGGCTTTGTTCAAGCAGTGCTTCTTCGTCTATTTTGCGCCCTAATCCTATTCAAAGCAGATGCCCGCGTGCTGTCTACACTTCTTAGCATTTACGTATGTTCACTCACTTTGTCCTCACATTGTTGAGAGATGACTCGTAGCAAGCCCGGAGGCTGAGGGGAAGGTGCTAACCTGTAGGGGTTTCTGGACTGCAGCCTTGACAAGAGCAGGTCACGGGGTCTTCTCCAGTGGAGCCGCTGGGTGGGTTTGAACACCTAACCTTTCGGTTAGCTGCCGAGCACTTAGCCTTATCAGGGCTTTGTCAGTGCTCATGTAGGCACAATCATTAGCCAGCAGAAGAGGAAGCAGAGGTTCTGGGAACATAGTAACTTCACCTGACGGACAGCTACTGAGCGAAAGATCTGGGAGGAGAAGCCATGCGCCACCCCAGTGCAGCACTATTGGCCTCCTCTGGGCTGGGCCCCCAGCGGGATGTGCTCATGCAAACTCTCACTGCCACCAGTCCATTCCGACTCATAATGACCCAATAGGACAGGGTAGATCGGCCCCTGGGGGTTTCCGCGACTGCATCTCTTTACACGCGTAGAAAGCCTCATCTTTCTCCCATGGAGCGGCTGGAGGTTTTGAACTGCTGACCTTGAGGTTAGCAGTCCCATGCATAACCACTATGCAACCAGGGTGACTGTTTAACAGCTGGCTCACACACAAACCAACAGTCTTCGTTAGCTGCAACTTGCCAATTTCTATTGCTCAGCACTCTCTCTGTGGCCCATGTGAAGCTGCCAGTAGGACTTCAGCAGGCACACGCACATTCTGAAGGTCTAATCATGTGCACGCAAGGTCAACTATTGTCTGCAGGCTCCAGCCTACTAGGAGGCACCTTGGAAGAAAGACCTGGCAATCTACCTCCAGAGCATCAGCCATGACGAACAGTTCAGATCACAGTTCTCTGACACCCATGTATGGACCATCTTGAATGAACACACGCCTAGAGTCACAAGGTTATTTAACGAGGTCAGGGGTGGGAGCTGGGAGTGGGGAGTTATTTTTTACAGGGTTCCGAGTTTCTGTTTGAGGAAAAACATTGGGAAACAAGTAGTGAAGGTCACAGCCTGGTGCACAGAATGAACGCCACTGGATTTATGCTGAAAGAAGGCTCCTTCTTCATAGTACAGCGAAACCCCGGGACAGCCAGAACTCAATGGGACAGCTTTGTTTCCCCATCTCAGAAGTTCTCCGCTGTAGACAGGGTGCGGTCTGACCACTTCTCTATCCCTCTTTCTTAGGGAATCATTGGAGCCATACTTTCGAGACAAGTTTCTGTCTTGCACAGGCTTTGGTAAGTGTTTCAGCATATATTTTCTCACAATAAAAATTCATAAACAACATAGCCATCTGTCTCCAGCACCTGTCTCTGTATTTCTCAGTAGCAACATGGAGAAAGCTGCCCTGCACGTGCTGGGCTGAGCTTAACAGACATGCCTGCCCCTGGACATCTGGGAGGCTTTGCAGGGAGAGCTGCTCACCTCTGTACCTGCCTCCGGCACTCTTAGGCACAGGGACTGCCCCTGGGCCCACCTTCTGTGTATGACAGTGAGGAATTCCTCCTGTCTCAAGTGAGCTGTGCACAGGAGTCAGGCACTAGCCAATGAGGCCCATCTCATGGCAGGGAGAGAAGCGCCAGGTGCCAGCTTGCTGAACTAAATCAATAGGAAGTGAATGATGTCTCTTTGTCAGAGGGTGAGGGGTGAAGGACTCCTCTGTTAAGGAAAGAAAATGGAATCAGAGCTTGGGACACCCTTCCTTCTCTAGGGGCTGAGTCCCTGGATGGATGGCGCAGAGGGTTAACACTCAGGCTGCTAATTGAAAGGCTGGCGGAAGCACCCTGTAAGAAAGGCCTGATGATCTACTTTTGAAAATCCAGGCACCTGTGAAGCACAGGTCTACTCTGACCCACGTGGCTTTCCCAGGGCTGGGGGTTGACATGGCAGCAACTGGTCAGATACAGTGACCATCCTGTTAGTGCAAGCAGCATCCTCAAAAGGTTACATTCTGTAGTTGGATGAGGACCTTGTCTCAGTGGAATAGTTGCCTGCGCCAAGGGCGTTATTGTTTTGTTGTGGCTGACCCCAAACTCAGGTCTCTCGGGCAAAGAGACAATTTATGTGAAGAATAAGAATATTCTGTAAACTTTCCCCCAAGGCCGCAGAAAAGAAGTTGAAAGGAAAAAAAAAGAATCAGAGTATTAATCAGGGAATATATCATACCGATCTAAGAGTCTTAGTAGTGTAGTGGATGATGTGTTGAGCTGCTAACTGCAATGACAGCAGTTCAAACCACCAGCGGCTCTTTAGGAGAAAGAGAAGTCTTTCTGCTCCCATCATCATTTACAGCCCGAAAACTAAAGGAATAGTCCAGCACTGTCCTACAGGGCCATTGTGAGTTCAGTCAGTAAGAGTGTAGTTACTTGGTTTGTTGTTTTTTTTTTTGCTATTACTATTTATGCATTCATATTAATATTAATGCTAAGGCACCCCAGCCTTAGTTCCACGGATTTCTGACTTGCTAAGTGGAAGGCTTATTGACAACCTGCCTTATGCGGATGACCACACCCCGCCTGCTGCAAGTGACGAGGACTTGAAGCACTC
>NW_022109767.1:6981348-6985181 GCF_000313985.2 Echinops telfairi | reverse complement strand
AACTCTCTCTTATACATGAGTGTCTGTGGATTTGTTTCTCTGATGGACCCAGACTGACACAAAGACTGAAGAAAAATCAGCGCACTAGAACTATGGTGCTGAGGAAGAATTTCGAAAGTACTATAGACTGCCCAAAGGACAAACGAAGCTGTCTCGGATGAAGTACAGCCAGAACGCTTCTCACCAGCTAGGACAATGAGACTTTGTCTCGTGCACTTTGAACTTGATGTTGTCAGCTGAAGGACATCATGGTTGGTAAAGCAGAAGGGCAGTGAAAGAGAGGACGGGCCCTTGATAGGACAGATGGACCCAGTGGCTGCCACACCGGCTCCGACACCAGAACCCTTGTGAGGATGGCGCAGCACCGGCCGGGCAGGGCTTCCTTCTGTTGCAGCAACTCCACAGCATCTAACAAGTTGGAGTGACCTCACAAGAAAGACTTGGAGCCTATGTGGTAGGCCTCGTTGTTAAGAGGAAAAAATCCAGAGACACTCAAATAAGGGTAAGATAGAGCTTCTTTATATATCAGGAAAACATCCTAGGTCAGTCTAACTCAAGTCCGTAAGTCCACTCCTCGTCTGTAAGTTCCTCTTCAGACTCACGCAGTCACATGCAGTGGTGCAGAATGCAGGAAGATCACAGGTTGGTGGGTGCAAAGTCTTGTGGATCTAATAGTGATGGATGCATCTCTAGGGGTCTGGCATGGCTCAGAGTGTCTCTCGTGAGTAGGAATGTGAAGGAAGGGGACACGGGGGAGGTTCCCAGGACCCTCCTTATGAGAAGGTCCCAAGCACAAGGAGTCACCATCAGACTGCTGATAGACTGGTTGAATACCACCTCTCTACTGTTATATATCTTCAAGTTGGCACAAAACTATGGAACTATCACCATCTACTTGTGAAACATCAGCACAGTTCTACTGCAACACCCCTGGGGTCGGCCAGATTCAGAGTGACTCCACAACAAATGGTTTATGGGTTACCTGACCTGTGTTCATAGAAGAGGCCTGACTGGTATACAGACAATGGGCCACAGGAAAGGTGCACAGTAGGAAGGGGTGGTGAGGCTCCCTGACTAAGCATCCAGGGACAAGGACAGGATTTGCCTAGTGGCCATGCTCACATTAAGGCTTTCATTTTGTTTCTCTGGGAACTGACCTTGGAACTTGCAAAGAGTTCCAGTACAGCATCCCTTAAGACTTCAGACCGGCCATGGACTTCGCCAGGGTCCCAGAGCTCCACAAAGGTCATTGCTGTGGAATGGACCCCAGCTCATGGTGCCCCCCTGGGTGTCAGGACGGAATTTCATTTCATAGGGGTTTCAATGGCTGCTGAAAAACCACACACACACACACACACACACACACACACACACACACGACTTTTCTTTCAAGTGACTTTCAGTGAGTACTTCAGCGTGCTGATATTTTGTGCCGCCCAGAGACGCCACACAGCTTTTTCAGAAATAGCCTGAACCCACACAAATGCAAGCAGTCATCGAGGCAGCCCCTTCTGTGCTTTCTGAAGCTGGGGTTGTGGTGGGGGAGAGGGGAGGGGGGATTTATTTGTGACAGCTTCTGCTCAGGTTTCTGCTGCACAGACGTGGAATTTCGGATGAAGGACGTCAAAGAACCAGATTGGGGTGTTTATTTGTTTTATGTTTTTTTGCAAAAAATAAAAACCCTCCCTTCAGATCTGTTGTCGAGGAGTTCTTTGTTTTCAGGTGCTGTAGCGTACTGAAGAGCATTTCAATTCCGGGATCTGGATGTTGGCCCTTTTATAGGTTTGATTTTTCACTGAGAGAAGACTTCATTCTGTCCCATATTGCATTCAGGGTGAGAACTGCTTTGGGGGTGTGGGGGGTCCAGAGCCCGGGAGGTGAGCTCTCCTGCAGAGACCAGTGAGCCAGGAAATGGTATGTTCATCATCCCACGTAGCCGTGCCCGGCTCCGTCCGGTGGACAGGTACCTTCATCATCTCCATCGAGGCCACAGGGGCTCGTGACCCTTCTCCCTGTTTCTGGAAGGTTCTCCGTGGGCTCCAGACAATGATGAATAGCCCCTTGAGCCAACGCTAAAAGACCGAGGAGACAAATTGACCTTGTTCGTGGGGAAGCAAGCCTTAGGACATACATCACCAAGGAAAAATGAGATGGCCAACGAGCCAGTTTGTTGGGTTCTTACTAGCTCTATGATACGGCTTCGTTTAGGCTTAAGTAGCACACAAACACACGCATATGTATATAAGAGATGTGCGCTATGTAATATACACATGCACACTTTCTTCCAAGCAAGAGGAAAGTCATAGCGGCTGGAATATTATGGGAGAGCTTTGCTTGCATGCTTTTCATAAGCAGAAGAGAATAAAACGCTCGGGGATTTCAAAAAGTTCATGGAAAAACATCCCATTATCTTTTAATTAAAATGTTCCATGACAAATGATTTTTTTTTCACAGCAAATAATCCACATTTTTTTTAATCACACAAAGAAACAACTATGGACAATTTATTGTACATTTATCTGTGCATATAGCAACGTTTCTGTGAACAATTAGGATTATATTGTGTGTACAGCTCTATAATAGCTTTGTAAGAATTAATATGTTGTAAGGATTAGGTAAACTAAAATATATATAAACTTTCAACACTGCTTATTTAATAGTATCCCCAAAATAAAAGTTCATTGTTATTATTAATCTACTTATCATTGTTATTAAGGAGCTCTGTTGGTACAGTTGGTTGAGACGCTAGGCTGCTAACCTGAAGGCCAGCAGTTCGAAATCACACACCACACCACAGGAGAAAGATGAGGCTTTCTACTTCCATAAAGAGTGATAGCCGATAGGATCGCTGTGAGTTGGAATCAACTCTGAGTGTACATTTGGTTTCATCATTTTTACTAACCTGTGTCCTCAAGAAATGTCATGATTTATTTTTCATCTATCTCTGAATTTTAATAATTGTTCTAGTTCCAATGATGCTGTAATGCAGATGTTGTTAGTTGCTGTTGGGTTACTCAAGCCATAAGCAGAGCAAACTGTTGTCTGCTTACCTAACCTTCCATCTTTATTATCATTGGTATGCTTGCGTTTATTGTTGCAGCTACTGCGAGGTGCATTGAAACCTTGGGGGCTCGTCTTCTGGCACACGATTGGACAATAGTCTCGTGTGTTCACAGGGTTTTCATTGGCTTATTTTTGGAAGGCATCACCAGACCTTTCTTTCTAGTCTATCCAAGTCCAGATGCTCTGCTGAAAACTGTCTGCCATGGGAGACCCGCATGGTTTTGGAAATCTGAGTGGTGCAGTTTTGCATCCCAGTAACACACAAGCTACACAATACAGCATCTGGAAGACAGGTGGTATATAGTGAATATCTTATGGATAAACTTCTATGTACTGCCTATATATATAGTCAAAGGGGTACCCAAAAGACACTAGAATTTTTTTTCAAAGCTATGTATTTAATTAATTAGTTTTGGGGGAACAAAACAACCTTATCACCTTCAAAGTACTCTCCATTACACTTAATCCATTTGTCAAATCTGCGATTCTATTCTTAGAAACATTTTTCAAACTCATCTGTCTGGATGCCTGATAGCACCCCCGTTTTCTATTTTGTTTGTTTTGTTCTTCAGCTCCTCTGGGTCATCACATTGCTGTCCTCTCATGTCCCTCTTCATTTGTGGAAACAAAATGAAGTCGCACTGAACAAGTTCAGGGGAGTAAGGTACGTGGGGCAAGAAGAGCATGCTGATTTCGTTTTGGTGCCCAAAACGGGTGCACTGAGATGGCTGCCTGAGCAGGTGCATTGTCATGATAGCAAAACCGGTCCC
>NW_022109767.1:6979222-6980399 GCF_000313985.2 Echinops telfairi | reverse complement strand
ATATATACACATACATACATATAGCTACACACATATTTATATACATACATATATATATTTAGTTCATTGGAGCAGCATTGTTGAGTCAAAGGTTCTTTGCTTGTTCATCAAACAACGGTGCACTGAGTGTTTACCATTGATCAGAAACCTTCTTAGGAAGCAGAAATAACAAGGAGAGGGCCAGGAGATCAGAACTGAAACACTGTTCAGGAGGTGGGATAACATGAAAACAAAGAAGCAATTGGTAGTAAACATAAGGAAGATTTCCCCTGCACTGCAAAACCCCAAAGCAAACAAACACCCCACCCCGCTTCTAGGTAGAGCTTGTCCTAATCAAGTTTGTACTCCAGGGAGGGAGATAAATAATTAAAGAATTGCAGGAAAGTCACAGAAAAGCAGAATCAAATGGCCATTAAACCTCTGAAAATATGCTCAGCCTCTTCAGGAGGGAAAGCAATGCAAATTGAAGTAGCAATGTGCTGACACTTCCCACCCATTAGACTGACAACAGAAACCACCCGGCAAAAAACACTTAGTGCCAGCCACGCTATGAAAGAAGGATGCTTATTTCTCTGGCTGAAATGTGAGCTACTGTACCTGGAAAGCAACCCGGCCCTGTCGACACAAGAGAAATGCTCATCTGCTCTAGCTCAGTGCTCAAGGGACTTCCCCTGTATAAGCTGTGTTTGAGGATAAATGCTCCTATTTGTTGCAGTTTTGCTTAGAGTGTCAAAATTGAAGCCATCAAAGGAAAAGAGAAACTATGATGCAGTTATATAAGGGAATTTAATGCATTTATTGTCTGTTGGATGATATTACCCCATATATGTAATATTGTCTCTATTTTATAAGTGCACAAAGGGATTAGGGTAAGGTGACCAGACGTCCCACTTTGGCGGGACAGTCCCAATTTTTAACAATTTTTCCCTGCATCCCGTGGCGTTTTAAAAAAGTCCCGATTTTTCGAAAGAATGCACAACCAGCTAGGGTATATGGTTTTTGGCTGCCATGTGGCTATTTCACCAGGATATGAGTTTTATCAATGGTGTCTCACTTTAGCAATGTTAAAATCTGGTCACCTAGATTAGGGGGACAATGAGAATTAGGGTACACATGCTATATTATTTTTTTAATGGGACAGAGTAACAAACAGGTATGATTCCCTGGAAAACAAAAG
>NW_022109767.1:6973472-6975049 GCF_000313985.2 Echinops telfairi | reverse complement strand
AGCTCCTCAGTGTGGAAACAAAAGAAAAAGGAAGACGAAGTGTTGAGGCCAAGCTTGCCTCCTAGTGTCCTTTTTACCATGCTCCGTGTGTGCCGAGTGTCCAGCACCAGGTAAAAATATTGGAAAGGGGAAAAGTGGTTTAGTGTCAGAAAACTGAAGTCCATTTCCCTGTTCCGATACATCTCCCCCCAAAATGCCCTACAGGTTAAAGCCTTCTTTCCCATCCAGCTTTAATTAGGCAACCCAAGCTTGCGGTAGGTTTTGGCTTCAGGTTAGAAATCTGCTTCCCGAGAGTTCCCCTGCCTGGTTTTTCCCGGTGCAGGCACGGAGAGATGGATGCTTGCCTTTGCTCAGGAAGGAGAGTGAGGCCAGGGCAACCTGAGGTGGGCAGGCAGGTCAAGATCAAAGGCAAAAATATGTGCCTGTGACCAAGCACACCCTGTGGGGCTGAGTACTGAGCTAGAAACTTTTCTTCCGGTCTGCCTCCTTTCTGACCCCCTCTTTAACCTCCCCCTTGCTTGCCTGATGATCTAATTACCTCAAGTTCAGTAATGGTGGAAATCCTGTTAGATATCTGACCCCCCAAACAATCCCCGCTCTGTTCTCACATCCTGTGATCAGCAGAGGTAGCAGCCGGCAGTCATTCATTAACCGCCTAGGGCTTGCTGTTTCTGTTGGCCACACACACACACAAAGGCTTGGGTGCAAAGACAGCCACCCCTAGTCCCAGTTCGGTAGTTGCCTGCATTTCTGTGAACGACTGCTTAGAACACTTGAGCATTCTGAGTATCTGAGGCAATGGCTTCAATGGAGAGAAGCCAGTCTCTCGGCCCTCCACCTTTCTGTACCTATTCGGACGGACACCACTCACTCCTCCCAAGGCACTCTACTTCCATGCTGGGTTCCATCCTTGGTCGCAGTCACCACACAGAACACACAGACCACACTCAGGAGTAAGGCAGTCTGTAAGAGAACCTAGCAGGTCACCACAAGCCAGCAACAGAAAACATTAAGACTAGAGTCATTAGGCCATAGCAACACCTCTCTTCAACCACATCTCTCCAGTCCCCAGGGTCCCTCTCGGCCACATGGTCCCTTGGCCTTTGCCTCCCTGGGTCAGGAAGGCAGCCAGCTGCTCTGCCTCACAATCTTAGAGTCTCGGTGCTGTTCCTCTGTCTGTCTCATGGTCTCCTTGCTGCAGCCTCTGGTCTCAGCCTCTACCACCTCAGACAGAGATCTCTAAGGCACTACACGTGTGGCTCTTCTTGTACCCAAGGGAGTGGCAACTAAAATTGACCAATCCCCCTTGCTGGTGACACACACACACACACACACACACACACACACACTATTTGCATAGTCCCACCCAATTATTTGGATGGATAGATGGGCCATATTAAGAAATTTCACTCTTAGAAAATAAAAAAAAGTCACACAATCACTATGAATTGATAGGACCTCTTGGAAGTTTGGGGAAGCCTGGTGACACAGTGCTGAAGCGCTTGGCTGCGAGGCCAAAGGTTGGTAGCTCGACCCCCCCAGCTGCCCTACAGGAGAAAGATGTGACAGTCTGTAAA
>NW_022109767.1:6961012-6973372 GCF_000313985.2 Echinops telfairi | reverse complement strand
CAGAAAACATTAAGACTAGAGTCATTAGGCCATAGCAACACCTCTCTTCAACCACATCTCTCCAGTCCCCAGGGTCCCTCTCGGCCACATGGTCCCTTGGCCTTTGCCTCCCTGGGTCAGGAAGGCAGCCAGCTGCTCTGCCTCACAATCTTAGAGTCTCGGTGCTGTTCCTCTGTCTGTCTCATGGTCTCCTTGCTGCAGCCTCTGGTCTCAGCCTCTACCACCTCAGACAGAGATCTCTAAGGCACTACACGTGTGGCTCTTCTTGTACCCAAGGGAGTGGCAACTAAAATTGACCAATCCCCCTTGCTGGTGTCACATACACACACACACACCCTATTTGCATAGTCCCACCCAATTATTTGGATGGATAGATGGGCCATATTAAGAAATTTCACTCTTAGAAAATAAAAAAAAGTCACACAATCACTATGAATTGATAGGACCTCTTGGAAGTTTGGGGAAGCCTGGTGACACAGTGCTGAAGCGCTTGGCTGCGAGGCCAAAGGTTGGTAGCTCGACCCCCCCAGCTGCCCTACAGGAGAAAGATGTGACAGTCTGTAAAGATTCCCAAAACCCTGTGGGGAAGTTCTCCGCTGTCCTATAGGATTGCAATGAGTTGGAATCAACTTACGGGCATTCAGTTTTTTGCCTCTTTTTTTCAGGTCTAAGTCTGCAGCTGGCGGTGAGGCTAAAGGGCTTCCCCGCTCCCGTCCTCTTTTCTCTCACGCATAAAATGAGGAGGTTGAATTATTAGAGGCTTTCAACGGATCCTCTTAAAAATTAAACAACACCCAGTATGACTTCGTGATTCCTGGGCCTGAGGCAACAGGACTGGCCGGGGCTGACCTCAGGCTGACCGGAGTTAGCAAGCTTTGGAACACACTTCTTCTAAAAAAGGCAGTCAGTGTTTATTTGAGATTCAAACTTTGCTGGGTGTCCCTTTGCCTGGCAGCCCTGCAGCAGTTAAACTCTGGCTGGGAGGAGAGCAGCTTGTCCAGGCTCGGTTACCCTGCAGTGCAGGAACAAGGAGGTGCCCTACTCCCAGCTGACCCCGAGACCCAGCCGGAAGAGCAGCAGGCCACACTGGCCCAGGAACCTTCTCTCACTGAGGGACGAGAGCAGCAGAAACTCTCTCCAGTTCTTTTTAGGTAGAAAAGCCCAAATATTTTGGGCCTCCTTTTCAATCTGCATTAACAGGCAAACAAAGAATTCTCACTACAAAGAGCTTCCTTCTTTTTCTTTTCCCCCAAGGCATAAGCATGCAAGGAATCAGGGGTGAAGGAGGAAGAGGTTTTGCTTAGGGGGCACTGAGTTGATGGGAACGGTGGTGGAACAATTTGGAGAGGGATATCAACAATGGTTGGATAGCGTGAGAGAATGATCAATGGCATGGAATCGTATGTGTAGAAATTGTTGAATCAGTGAGTGTTTTGATGTGTCTATTTTTGCCAGCATTGAAAAAGAAAAAACCATGAATAACAATGAGTACAAGGAAGAAGAAGCTGCTCTAAAATGGATTGTGGTAAAGATTGTATAGCTTTTCTGGATAGGATTGAACTAATGAATTGTATGCTGTGTGAATGAGGTGCCAATAACACGGTTAGAAGTGTATAGAAGGAATAGATACCTCCTAACATGATGGATCTGGGTGTTTTCTATTCATTGGAATGAGATGAGCTCTGTAAGGGCGACACCGGCACACTCTCAGCACATGGGCCCTGGTAGCAGAGTGGGCTGCACACTGAGCTGCTACTTGGAAGGGAAGGAGTTCAAACCCACCTCCTGGTCAGTGGAGAAAAGATGTTGTTTTCTATGCTTATTAAGATTTAAAGCAGTGGTTCTCGACCTGTGGATTGAGACCCCCCAAAGGGGTCCAACGACCCAAGGGTCACCCGATCCATAACAGTAGTAAAATTACAGTGATGAAGTAACAACAGAAATAATTTTGTGGTTGGAGGGTCACCACCACACAAGGAACTATATGAAAGGGTCGTGGCATTAGGAAGGTTGAGAAGCACTGAATTAAGGGCTCAGAAACCCAAAGGGGCAGTTCTACCCTGTCTCATAGGGTGCAATGGAGTAGAACTGACTTGATGGCAAAGAATTTGGAGGGTTTCTTTGCAATCAGGAACCCAGGATAAGCCCCGACGGGTTTCCCAGCGGAGGCTTGCATGTTGCTGTGATGCTGAACTGCTTTCCACAAAGCTGCCTGACTAAGACTCGGGAGAAGGGCTGGGCAATCTACAGCTGAAGATCAGCCACTGCAGCCCTGTGGATCCGAACATTGGTCCACTGTGCCTGGGGTTCCCAGGAGGCCGGGGCTGGTGCACAGATGAGACATTTGTTTTTTACATGGTTTTGTTTAACCTTCCCAAATAAACCACTGCACACAATAACTCTGCTTTAAAGGGAGGAACACAGCTTAAAAATGTTAAAAACAAAAATGTCAATGCCATCAAGTCATAGCAACCTTATAGGACAGGGGAGAGCTCTCCGTGTGAGTTTCCCAAACTGTGACTGTTTACGGGAGTCGAAAGCCCCATGTTTGTCCTGACTGGTGGGTTTTTTACTGTAGGATCACAGCACAATGAGGAACCGCTATTCCGCCAGGCTCCTTAAATATTAGGTCACGTCAAAAATCAACCAGCTACTTCATACAAGAGTCCGCACTTGTTTGCGGTCCCTTGCCTGCCATTAACACACTTCTTCCTTCTACTACCACCTGTATTTAAGGGTTCTTCTTTAAAAAGGGAATCGCCTATTTAGAGAGCACCTATGGGCTATACAAAGAAAGTACCAGTGCTTTTAGCATAGGCCCTTTGTGCTTGCCCCTCTCCTAGTGCTTTCCAGTAAGCCCAAGCCCAGGGGCATTTAGAGTTGGGTGGTAAAAACCCGTTTGATTAGAGCATTTAAACTGGAACTGAGAGGTTCCGGCAACCCATGCTTGCCTCCATCTCCCTCCAGGAATTCAGACGGTCCTTGGGCAATTAACCACAGAGTCAGCAGTTCAAGCCCACATGTCCCTCAGTAGGAAAAATGAGGCTGACTGTCCCTGTAAAGATGGACAGCCCCAGAAACCCAGAGGAGGAAGTTCCCCCTGACCTATGGGGCCTGCTCTCAGTCAGAATCGACTGGATGGCAGTGGGTTTTTATTTTTTAGGCAACTCTGAAAATATTCTTTGTTCAAAACCTAAATTGGATATAAATACAAATTTTATGAATAGCATTGTGAATAATGGCAATCCCAGAACACTTAATGGGGCTTGTGCAGAACCCGGACATAGACCAAGAAGCAGTTTTTCAACCAGACCAGCAGAACACTGTATGGCTCAAAATCAGGAAAGATATGAGGCGAGGTTGTATCCTTTCACCATACTTATTAAATAGGAATGTATGCTCAGCAAATAATCTGAGGAGCTGGACTATATGACGAACTCCGGGTCAGGATGGGGGAAGGTTCTTGCCCGTGATAAAACCTTGCTCGCTGAAAATGGAGAGGCCTTGACAGATTTACTGATGACAATCAAACACTCCAGCCTTCATTACGAATGACAAATCCATGCAAAACAAAGGAACAAATGAACAACTGGACCAATAAGCAACATCATGATAAATAGAGAATAAGTTGAAGTTCTCAAGGATTTTATTTTCCTTGAATCTACCATTAACCCCCATGGAAGCAGCCGTCAGGAAAGCAGGTGTGGTGCAGGGGGTAAGTCTGCAGGAAGACACTTCTGGAAAAAGGGTTAAAAAGCAACGATGTCCCTTTGAGGACTGACATGAGCCTGACCCAAGCCAAGTGATTTTCAACAGCCTCACATGCGCGTGAAAGCCGGACAGCGAAGAATGGATGTAATTGAAAGATGGTGTCATAGGCTAGGCTTTGGCCTGCCGCCTCACTGCAATGTGGGCTGCTCAAACTCACCAAGCACTCTCCCGTGGGAGAAACACCAGGCTACCTTTCGCAGTGGAAATTGAGTCTCAGAAAGCCTATGTAGGGTCACTGTGAGTTAGAATGAACTCCATTGCATTGATTTGGTTTGGGGGATTTGGTTAGAAGAATGAATCAAACGTCTTTTGGAAGAAGTACAGCTAGGATGCTCCTTACACGAGAAGGATGTGGGACTTTATCTGAACATACTTTGGACATGTAATCAGGAGGAACCAATCCTTGTAGCAGGATATCATGCTTGGTGGAGCAGAGTCAGCAAAGAGAGGGAGACCCACAGTGAGATGATGGACAGACATAGTGGCAGCAACAAGGGGCTTAAGGAGAGCAATGTTCGTAAAGATGCTCAGGACCAGGCCATGGTATTTCCGGTGACCTCATCGGCATGTGGAAGCTGCACAATGAATTTGGAAGACCACAGAAGAATCGATACATTTGACTTATGATATTGGGGACGAATACTGAAAGCATCGTGGTCTACCAGGAGCACAAATTTGTCTCGGAAGTCGTATAGCCAGAAGAATGCTCCTTAGAAGGGAAGAGGGTGAGATTTTATCTCACAAACTTGTATGGATGATGTGAGACTCGACAGTGTCTCCTGTTGACATTGGGTCAAGCTGTGAGTTGGAACGGACTCTCTGGCATTAACAACAACAGAAAATTGATCGGAATTCCAATCACGAGCAAGTTTTGCCATACTGAGTGGAAAAGGAGCACGTAGGGGGTTTGTTACCTGCCTCCTCAACTTGTGATGACTCCAGGCACAGTGGAAGCAAGGCAGCCCAGTGCCATGCCATCCGCACAGTCAGTACTAAATCAGACTGCTGTGGTCCAGAGGGGTTTCAGGGTCTGATTTTCAGAAATAGAGCGTCAAGCCTTTTCCTCCCTGTCTGTCTTCATGTGGAAGCCCTGATAAACCTGTTTGGCGCAATGGTGACACACAAGTCCCCGCTGACAACTGGGTGGCAGTGGTTCTTGCAGTGCACTGACTGGGATTCTAGCCAGGGGTCTCTTGCATACACAGAAACCCCAATGCCTTCAGCTGCAGTGAGAGCTTTGCATGGAATCAGAAACAGCATGACTTTCTTTGCTCAGATGACCCTTCTATTTCTTGTGTGGCATCCTGAAGTTTGGGTTGTACTGTTGGTTTTATATCTAACTTTATTTGGGGTCTTGTGACCCAAATCAAAACCAAACCTTTTGTCATTGAGTCCATTCTGATTCATACCAACTCGATACGCCAGGTATTGACCCATAGGGTTCCCCAGGCTGTCAATCTTCATGGAAGCAGACAGCCTCATTTTCCTCCTACTGAGCGAATGGTGGGTCCCAGCCCTTGAACCCTTGGCTTAGTAGCCAAGGGCTTTAACACTCTTCTGGGTCTTGTACCACATGGAAAATAAGTTATCCTGGCCTCTCTATGACTCAGTGTGTGTGAAATTTATGTTTATTTGCTTCTGCAGTTATTTAGGTACATTTGATTAGGAATCCTGGTGGGGCTGGGGGTAAGTATTACACTCTGAACTGCAAGCCAGTGGTTGGCACCCAGCTCGGAAACTCTCAATAGGCGTGGGTTTCCTTTACATTGCTTTATTTACGGATTACTTGCGAGGAAGATGAAGAATCAGTATGACTGCATCCACGTGGACCGCTAACCTTAAGAAGACATGGATTGGCTATAAGTAATGGGGACTTTTCAGTCTCTTCCTTTACTTTCACCAATATTAAATTCCTTGGGAAAAAGTGACCAGGCTCTTCTTTGAAAATTCCTTTAAAACAGTTTTTTTAAAAAAAATAAAAGCAAGAATGCCTTTGCTGGCCACACTTCCATCTGAAGCTCAGTCTCCAACTGCCTCCCAGTCTCCTCTCTCTAGCTGTTGACAAACAACATGCATTAACATAATCGCGGTAATTAAGGGCAGTGCCAGGTACTGCCGGGTACAGGCTTCGGCAGTTCAGGCTCTGTCAATTTCCGCTCCCTCCAAACAGCCTGAAGGCACAGAGATTAGCACCTCCGAGGTGTGGTGAGCTGAATAGAGATGAGGGGAGACAGACAGGCTGCTCGCTTTGATTAAAACATTAGAAGAATAATTAATACAATAGTGAAATGGCCGGAGCCTTCTGTTATTCAGCCCCTCCTCTCCCCCAGTATACTATAAATCTCTGCAATCTTTCCCACATAACTACCCCCTCCCCTTCTCCCCCCACCCCCTTCCATATGGCAAATGGCTTTCCTTGGAAGTCTCATGCTCTGAAGGAGAACATTGTGCATGGGCTGAGGGCTGAGTTAGTGGCCCCCAAGACAGGGGGCTTTTCATTGTTGCTGAGGAGAGGAGAATATTGCTTCTGGAGACCCAGCAGGCATTTTATTAAACAATTGTACCAGCTGGAAGCAAATGATTGCCTTTATTCGAAACCACCCTGTAGGAGGCGATGAACTTTCATTGTAGTGGGAAGCAAGTGCTGGGATCAACCAGGGCACATCTGCAGGCAAGTCTCTTGGCAGGCCAACTTAGACCCAGACCAACCCTGACCCGCTTGAGCCAAGGCTAGTGGCAGCTGATGTTCCACCACAGCTAAGGTTCTAGAATGTTGACGAAGGACAGAGCTAGGTCTATCGGACACGGTCCAAAGCGAGCAGCACTAACACCGTTTCTGCAGCTCTATTTCTACAAGCGGACCCCTGACTCAGGCCACTGTGAGCTATAGGGTGATTTTCAACCACTGACCTGGGCGAGCAACACCTGGGCCCCAGCTCCGCGTGCCATCAGCAGCGAGGAGGCAGGCCCCGCAGTTTTGCAAAAAGGACGAAGAAATGAGCAGCACAAAGGGTCAGCCATGAATTCTAAAACCTGGTGATAGAACATTTGATTCTGATGTTGGAGAAGGAAGGAAGGACAAAATGAAGGAAAGAATGGAGCCACGCCTCTACCAAAAAGCACAGATAGTATGATCAGCTAATGGCTCCACTCTGAATATTCCGTGGGAAAATGAAGTCGATGGGACAGCATGATTTAGAAGGGGGGACAGAGCCACACGATTCCCAGGGCAAGGCAAAGAGTGCACCTTGCTAAATTCTTAGGGGAACGGATCTTTTCTGGCAGTAATCTCCAGCTCCCTTTCCTGTCCAGCCCCCTGTCTTTTTTTCCTTTTATATATAGTATTTTTTAGGGAGGAGGAGTAATGGAAAAATACAGCCTATGCCCCTGAAAGCAGAGAAGTGACTACTAGGAATATTGCCTATTGCATTTCTGCTGGAGTTCGCTCACTGCTAGCTTCCCGCTGGACACCTGCTTATTCAAAAAATCAAGTGCCTTCCTGTCAGAAATATAATTGAATCTGGCTTATTCAAATCCTGGGGGTAAAGTGTCTTTGGTCATTTCATGCCTTCAAAATCAACTGTGCTTTTTGACCTAATGGAGTCAAACAAAACAGCTCTCCATGTAATTGTGTGTCAGGAACCTAGAGGCCTCCGGATCCTCCCGGGCTCATCTTCACCTGGCAGTCTCTCGAGAGAAACAGAAAATCGCCGCAGGTACACCAGCAGCTTGCCCTGCAAAGACAGAATGGGAGCACAATGGATGCGCCGGTGCATTGGACGCAATGGCAGGTAGCGGAGGCTGGAAGGCAGCTTATAGACCACAGGCTCCTGGCCCTTTTCACAAACAAACAAACAAACAAACAAACAAACAAACAGCATCTCCTTGGTAATGAAAGTGTACAATCCAGGATAAAGTATAGGTATCTGCTTTTGCAGTCCTCCGGGATCATCCTAACGCCATCCAGGGGGTAATATTGCCCACTTGGGGAAACACTTACAGAGCTAGGAAGTCAGCCACTTCCCATTTCAGTCGCAAGATCAGAATCAAATTCCCATTCCCAACTCTCAGCAGAGGTAGGCCAACTGTTTTAAGCATAGTGAGAGGAGGCAGTAGAATTTGGTTTTAATTCCTTAATTCTTCCTCTGCAATATGGAGTTCTGCAGTGTAGCAGTTGGGACCCACCCAAAAGCTCTCTGCGCTGAGGAAAAGACCGTGAAAATGCTACGAAGCACCATTCTACTCTGCCAGCCATGGAGTGGCCTTGGCTTGGAATCAACTGGAAGGGCACGGGGTTTTGTTTTAGTTTGAGTTTTCTTTCCCTGTGAAACAGAAGTGGAAGTTTGGGGGGACAGAGTGTGACCATCTCCAGCTCCATTTGGTTTCTGGGGACTCTTTCCCTCATAGTTGGCCCTTATTTCCCACCGAAAAAATGTTCCCCCCTGAAACCAAGGCCGATTGCTTCTTACCCATGCCAGAACAGAGCGAGGAGGAGCTGCGGTCAGCTCTGTGGGGGGCTGGGGATGACGTCTTAATACTTGGAGATTCCGAATTGCAGAAATTCAATACCAGGGAACGTCTCTGAGTGTACAACACCTGACATTTAACAACAACAACAACAACAACAACAACCAAGTATGCTTTAAAATTGAGTACCTGTGTTAATTTCTTATTTGGCTGCTGTAACACATTACCACCAACTGGAGGGTAGAACAGAAATGTGTTCCCTCACAGGTTTGGAGGCCAGACATCTGACACCAGGGTCTAGGCAGGGCTGCACTGCCTCTGACCCTGGCCTCTGCCAGCACCTGGAGATTCCATGGCTTTAGGCCACATTCCTAAGATCTCTGCTTCCATCTTCGCATTGATTGCTTCATCATGTACGGCTGACCGTCATTGGGTGTGAGGCCCACGATCTCTTAATCTCACGATCCTTGTGATTGTTAGGATTATGTCCACTTGGCTGGGCTAGGATTCTCAGCCTAACATGACGCAATCAACTGCATGATGGGATATCTGTGAGCATTTTGGGAAGGATTGGGGTGGAGTGCAACCCCCTTACTAAGGTCACAGCTCAGATGCAATGGAAGGGAAGCTACCTTGAAGTGTGGCCCAATTATTATGTATGTAGACACTGGGGAAATTTGCTTGCTTCTTTCTGGATCTGGCTCCTACATTGGGCTTCATCAACCTCCGGCTCTTTGGACATGAGCCTGCCATGTTGCCTGCCAACTCTAGGAACTATCTGACCTGTCCTCTGACCTGCCCAACCTTGCATTCATATGACTCTGCAGCTGCAAGCCCCCTTGCTGACTGGGATTCACTTTCCTCTGTGTCCACCAGTGATCTTCCTGGTTTATTTTCCTGCTTTCTGGTTGGTCTACCTACTTTCTGGTTCATCAGCCCCGGCAGCTACAGGACTCGGGAGAAGCTTTCAGTTTAACATCTGATCCGGGGATTTGAGCTGGACAAGATTTCCTTCTGCAACTGTGTGAGCCAGTTTCTTGATTAAACTTCCTCTCTATGTGTGTGTTTCTGTATATGAATATATGCAATGTGTGTGTGGGGTGTGTGTGTGATAGAGAGAGATAGAGAGAGTGTGGTTTTTGCTTTTCTAGAGAACCTATCCCAACATGATCCTTAATTTAATTTCATCTGCCAAGATCCATTGTCCAAATAAGGTCACATTCTCAAGCCTGGGCATTAGGGTGTGAACGTACCTTTTGGAGGCCACCATTCAGCCCATGATAAACCCAAGCTTATCCCAAATCTATCCACTGCTCACTGAAAATGTTTGGAAGTAATTTCAAGAGTATATATTGGTGGATTTACATAGATGTGTTACATTTGTTTGTTACTATGTGTGTTGCTATGATGTTGACCAGGTGTAGCAGAGCTTCTAGACACATGTGGACCTTAGAAAGAAAGACCGGTGATCTACTTCTGAAAGTCAGCTAATGAAATCCCATGGATGACACCTGATCTGTTATGGTGAAGGACCGGGCAGTGTTTCCTTCTGGTGTGTGTGGGGTTAATGAGGCCAAGTCTGACTTGATAGCAAGAGTAATTCATTTGCTTATATGCCTTCATTTGCTCCAGAAAGGTTTTAAGATAGATACCCAATCAAATCAAACTCACTGCCATCAAGCGGATGTTGACTCAGGAATAGGTCAGGGTAGAATTTCCCTTGTGGGTTTCTGAGACTGTAACTCTTTATGGTAGTAGAAAGCCCTGTCTTTCTCCCAAGGAGTGGCTAGTGGTTTCGAACTATGGACCTTTAGATGAGCAGCCTAACCTCTGTGCCACCAGAGCTCCTTAAGGTAGACACAGGAGAGCTTATATAATTTATGAATCGTGATGCTGTGGGTTCATGACCCTCCCTGAGCTGAGAGAAAGCAGAGGCTGACAAGGTATGGGAAGAGCAGAATCTATTTCCTTCCCCCACCTCTTTCTGTCCTTGCCACTGCATGGCACGTGGGTCTCCATAGTGTGCACTTATGCACAGCAAAGGGTTTCCTAGGATCCCATCCAAGAAGTATGAGTCCTGAGAGATGCTTTGCCAAGAAGAAAAAAGGAGTCTCTTTGTCAAATATGTTTGGGAAACTCAACATATTATAATCCCTTCTTGGGCACTCATAATACACATTCAAAGGCTCTTTAACCTGAGTTAATGGGGAGTTTCCTAAACTTAATTGACCTCAGAACTCCTCTTTCACATAACCCCTATTAATAGGGAGAGACTCATTTTGGAAAATACTGGTGCGACAGAAGGCCCATTGGATTTTCAAACAAAAGGCCAGTGTTTAAATCTCTGCTCCATGCCTTTCTCGCTGTTGACCTGTTTGTAGTTTGTGGAGGGAAATGGACCGTTGTTTGTGAATGTCACTATGTAAACATATATATATAAACAATTACATATATGCGTCCATAGATATACATAGGTGTATATAGATGTAAAAGGGGGCTACACAACACTGGTCTAGTTGTAAGATGCAAAGACACGGTAGAACTGCCCCTTCAAACTTAATCCATGGCTGGAAACATATTGCTCTGTGTGTGTATCTATAAAATGGGCTGCAGACTAAATCTGGCTTGTTCTGCTACTGGTGCTTGATTGGGACGCAGCCATGGTTGTTTTCTTTGGCACCGCCGGTGCTTCTGCTCTACCATGGCTGACCTGTGTCACTGCTGAGACAAAGGCCCAACAGCACACAAAGCCCAACGGGTTTTCTTTTTCCAGAAAATGTTGGCTGGCCAGCAACTGCTCTGTAATGAAAGATGATTCACATTCAGGGACAGGCTGTGGTTGCAGGAGAAGAGATGGGGCAAAAGCCCAAACTCCCTGCCATGGAGTGAGTTCTAACTCGTGGCAACCCTAAAGGACAGGGTAGACTCGCCCCTGTGGATGTCCCAGGCTGTAGTTCTTTATGGGATTAGAAAGCTTCATCTTTCTCCTGTGGAGCTGCTGGTGGGTTCAAACTACTGCTAACCTCGCAGTGCTCAGACCATCTGATGATCCACTGTACCACCAGACCCTAAGAGACAAGACAGGTGTAAGGAAACCATTGTAATCATCATTTCTTTTAGAAGCATTAACAGAAGACTTGAGAGCCCTGGTGGTCTCGTGGCTATGAGTTGGACTGTGATCTGAATGGTTGGCAGTTCCAAACCACCACCCGCTCCTCTGGAGAAAGAAGGGGCTTTCTACTCCCCTAAAACAGCTGTACTCTGGGAAACCCACAGGTGGTTGCCATGAGTCAGCATCGACTTGATGGCAGTGAGTTGAGTTTTTTGAGTTCCAAGGAGTTGGAGATGAAAGAGGTCTGAGTGTCCAACTCTGTTTGCCCCGTTTCCCTCCACCCCTCTCTTCCACTTCTTCCTTGAGTTAGTCCTTCATGTGCATGGGTTCTGCTTTTCACTGCAACATCCCATAGATACTCATGAACGTCGAGGAAATGGGTCACAGGATGATATGTGCTATTTCGTCCCAAATCTGAAGGTCAGGCAGAGGTGAGCCAAGTGCAAGGTTCAGAGCCAGAAGCCAAAGATGTCCCAAGGTGCAGCAGGTCTTCTTGCTTCTCTGACAGCCTAGTCCGGAAATAGAGGTCGGGTTTTCCAGGTGATATGATGTGTGTTGGAACTGTCATGAGCACCAGTATGCATATCTCATCTAAGGTAAGCAAAGGATAGCATCTTAAGTCACACCCTAGTTGAGGTCTCAATGATGTCCCCAAGGAAACGAAGGGTGTGACGTGATTCACACCTCCTACTATGGTCAAGTCTAAACATGCCCTCAAGAAAAATGGTGTGGTTTGGTTGACAATCTCTCCTAACCAAACAGAAAGAAAGAGAGAGAGAGAGAGAGAGAAAGAAAGAAACCTCACTGCACGGAGTCCATGCGGACGCATCTCAATGGTATAGGACAGAGGTAGAACTGCGCCACTGTGGGATTCTCAGACTCTCAACTCTTTCCTGGAGTAGAAAGCTCTGTCTTTCTCCCACAGATCGTCTGGGGGTTTCAAACTATTGATCTTACAGCTACCAGCCCGATACGTAACCATTTTCCCACCAGCCAGGTCTTTTTTTTTT
>NW_022109767.1:6949659-6959905 GCF_000313985.2 Echinops telfairi | reverse complement strand
TTGATTCTCCTCCTGTCCCACTATCATGCTCAGTCCCCACCAGGATTTCAGTACTTCCTCTTTGTTATGTTCCCCTTGATCCTGCCCTACCAGGTCTCCCACACCCACCTCCCCACCAATTTGGGTCGCTTGTTGCTCCCTTGTCCCTGGGTTTGTTAACACCTCTTCCCTTCCCCCCACCTCCCCCTCTCCCATGTCCCCCCGGAACTGCCAGTCCCGTTGTTTTCTCCTCCAGATTGTTCATCCAGCCTGTCCTATGCAGACAGGCCTGTCCGCCAGGTCTTCATCCCACCCTAATCCTTTCCATGGTATAGTAGCGATCACCCTCCTCCACACAGGATAATACCAGAGGCCTGGTTTCCACCATATATCACATATGGATTATAGCCAGAAGGGCCAAATTTCTGGACCAAGACTCAACCACATAGAGGCATTAGACAGAGCTCCAGCTGGGAGTCTTCTCTGAGGATACGCAATGGCTCTTTCTCCTCCCCCAAAGAGATTCCAGGTCTAACAGGAAGGTAGTAGAATCCCGGCACACACGTTTCCCCAGATAATGACATGGATCATGGACATGTCTGGACACTTCTAGAAAATCCTGGAAAGTGTCCCACCCCACTCTAAATAAACCAGTTTGTCACAGTTGACTCCCATCTACGGTGACTTCATGTGGACCCCATAGGGTTTTCAAAAGCCATCATTACATCAATGGATTGCAAGGTCTTTCTCTAGCTGCCAGTCTTTCCGTTAATAGGCAACCCCCCTAACTGTTTGCCCCACTCAGGGACTCTCCTCAAGAAGAGGGGAGGAGCCAAAGGTTGTGATGTTCAAGTTCCCAGAAAACAACAAACTCACTGCCATCGAGTCGAGTCATGCACACAGAGACCCTGTAGGACAGGGGAGAGCTGTCTCCGTGAGTTTCTGAGACTGTACCTCTTTACATGGATGGAAAGCCCCATCTTTATCCTAAAGAGAGACTGGCGGTGTCAAACTACTGACCTTGTGTCTCACAGCCCAATGCATAACCACAACACCACCTCAAGGCTCCTGCTCAAGGCCATATGACAGGGTGAAACAATGGTGCGTCCCAAATGAATTGTTTCAAGTTATGATTGAGGACTGCATTTCTAAAATCCTTAGGGTGCAGAAAGAGATGCCTACTTACAAGAACAATTATGAAAAGACCAGCAACCTTGGAACATCATAGTGACTCTTCCAAACATCCCATGCTTCCTCCCACCCGCCGGTCCCTCGTGTCCTCCCTCCCGTGGGGTAGAAACTGGTGTTGAGGACCCAGTTTCTGCCGTGCCCTCACTCACAGAGATCTGGACTATGAGGTGCATCTTCCTTGGCTTGCTAGAACAGCACTCCCCCACTCACCAGACCCACAACCCCAACAGCAAAGACCCCACACAGGGTGGGCTGTCCCTGAAAGAAGACTGTTCTCTGCTTCGCAGGTGGCTTAGGAGAAGGGCCAAGGTGTGTGACAGAGCCTTCCTGCCGTTAGCTAGATGATGGTCTATCACGAAGGCCCCTCTCTCGGCTCCCTCAGTCAGGAGCTGCTAACAGCGTCTGGAGTCCCTAGCTCTGAGCAGAGGACTGTCTGCAGGCTATTTGTGGTGCTTATCTCTGGAGGCGCACTTAGGACACCTCATACATTTCCAGCTGTCCTCGCCACCAACAGACGGTGGGAGTGAAGCCTGCGATGATGATGCTCAGGACAGGGAACTGTGACATGTTCTGGAGGGTCATGGCGGCATCACAATGCTCTCGGTAGGAATCATCTGGCAACAGAATACCTATCTCCGGTCCCCAAGGATTTGGGAAGCTCATGGAAACAGAGCGCCAAGAACCCACCTCTTGGGGCAGCCTCGCTAATTAGCATCCTGTCTGATTTACCCTGTAGAGTTGTCAACTTCCCTTAGCAATTGAGAAGGAAATGAACTCCGCCCCGCCCCCCCAGTCGGATTTTAAATCCCTCTACATCTGGAACACCTTTATTCCCATGACCCTCCCACCATCCATGGCGTGAATATCCACATTTATATGACTGTCCATGATAGCTCATCCTCCGGCCCTTCTCCTCACCCTGACTCGAGCCATTTTTCTTTTTCTTTATTTTAATCGTTTTATTAGGGGCCCAAACAACTCTTATCACAATCCATACATACATCAATTGTGTAAAGCACATCTCTACATTCATTGCTCCCATCACTCTCAAAACACCTGCTCCCCACCTAAGCCCCTGGCATCAGGTCCCCATTTTCCCCTCCCTACCCACTTCCCCCTTCCCCATGAACCCTGATAATTTACAAATTATTTTGTCATGTCTTGCCCTATCCGATGTCCCACCCCCCACCCCAAACTCTCTGCTGTCCGTCCCTCAGGGAGGAGGCCAGATGGAAATCCCTGTAATGGGTTCCCCCTTTCCAACCCACCCTCCCTCCACACTCCTAGTATCACCACTCATGCCACTTGTCCTAAAGGGATCATCCACCCTGGATTCCAGTTTCTATCTGTACCAGTGCACATCCTCTGGTCCAGCCAGATCAAGCCATTTTTCATGAAGCTGCTTCTGGCATCTCGCACCCTGTTGTCCCAAATCCTCCCAAACCCAATGTCTGCTCTGTGCTGTAGCATCGAATGAAACCAGTTGGCATTCAGTCAACTCTGACGCACGGTCACCCTGTGTATCATCAAAGTAGGGCTATATGCTCACCAAGGCTTTCATTGGTTGCTTTTGGGGGATGTAGATCACCAGTCCTTTTTTCTGAGGTTCCTTTGGGAGGATTTGAACCTAGAACATTTCCAGTTAGCAGCAAGCACATTAACCATTTGTACCAGCCTAGGACTCCCCTCCCCTTCTCACTTGCTTCAAAACTCTCCTGCCTATACCAGCCCCCCTTCATTTCTTCAGCACAATCTCTTTGGTTTCTCACTTCTCAAAGGCTCACACCATGCCAGATCTATCTGCATTGCTATTTCTCCCCCACCCAAAGAACAGATTTCATTTAAGGCATTTTATTTGAAGGGTGGTGTGGGAGGAGGGTAGAGGGAGAGGGTTTCCTCCCTTAGAGAGTGCCTGTTTAAGATTATTTTTTTAATAAAGTTCTTTTGTCTAGGTTTCTGTAGCTCCATTTGCTGCTTTCCTATCTGTCAGCTTGTCATCCTATGGTAGCTTGCTTGTTGCTGTGATCTGAGAAGCAAGTATTTCCAATCAGCAAGGTCACCCATAATGGGCAGGCTTTCGTGCAGTGTCCAGACTAAAACGGAAGGGAGTAGGAAGAAAGAGCTGGTGACCTCCTCCTGAAAATCAGCCAGGGAAATCCCTCTGGATCTCACAGAAGATGGTCAGTGCTACAGAGGAAAGATGAGCCCCCTCGGCAGGAAGGCATCCACAATTAAAGCACGCAGTGGCTGCCTGTACTGACCACCATGCTGTGAGTCAGAGCCAGCTTGAAAGTCACCAACAACAATGGACTGCTTTTAATTTTGCAGCCATCGGGGAGGGCATCTGGGCCTCAAAAAATGGGCAGAATTGCTTTTACTTAGGGGAAGCGCCCTCATCTCCCCGACTATACCCTTCCACCCACTACCCACCAGGAAAGCACCGGAAGACAGGCCGAGATGTGGCAGTGAAGGTCATGGAGAAGCTGAGCTTCCCCACCCAACAGGAGAGCCAGCTCCGGAACCAGGTGACAATTCTGCAGGTGACCTCCAGGTTGGGGGGGTGGCAGCGGGGTGTGTGTGTCTGGACCCCAGCCTGGCCCCACCCCTTCACAGGTCCCCAGCCTTCAAGGGCAACCGATCCAGTTCCAGTAGTCAGGGCAGGCTTCCTGGAGGAGTGGGTGTTTTCTGAGCAGAGGAATAAGTCTGGAGCCGGGGAGGTCCTGATGTGCTCACAGCACTTAAGAGATCAGGAATGGGGTGGGGCCAGACCAATGAGACTGTCTCCCAGGGTCCTGGGGAGCCATGCAGAAAGTTTGAGCACGGAGGGTCAGGGATTTGTTTTTGGAAGAGCCTCCTCTCTGCCTGTCTCCTGGGAGCCACACTCTTCAGAGCCTTCTCTGCTCTGCTCTGCCGGGTGCGGTGCCATCAATCTATAAAGCCCACCGTAGGAGGGGGAGATGACCATTTAGTTTCTGCCATAGAAAATTATGCTAAGTTCACCCCAAATCAACAGACACTCCTGCCAGAGTGATAAGCTTACCTTCCTTACTGGACATTCCAGCCAGGATGAGGGGAGCATCATGACACAGAGAAGGCTAGTACATTTCTATCGGGGTGGGGAACCGGGGAGGGTCAACCTCCCATTGCGGTGGGAGGAGGGCGGGGGGGCTTAAGTAATTAATATAACCCCAGGGGAGCATAAGAAACCTGGTACTATGTTCCTAATTGGAAACTTTGGGCCTAGTTTCTCTCCAGCCCTTGGTGACCCAAGCCATGTGCTATAGATCAGTGGGACTTTCGACCCTGTTCTTTTTAGGTGCATGCTATCCTTCATGGGCCACATCAGGATGACTTGACGTGGAACCCCAACGGAGTCAACCAGGCTCCACCTCAAACTCACCTGTAGCCCTTTAACTTCAGGCAGACACTTCATAATGTGACGGAAGCAAAGGACTGCATGCCAAGGGCATAGAACTGGTGGTCGTTGGACTCTGGTTCGGCTCTCTTGCCCTGCAGGTGCCCAATGACTGGTGCTTGAGGCTAACATAGGCTTACTATTTTAATGCCCCTTGCTTTCTTAAGATATGCATTAGTCTGGTTTGCCTGCTTCTGCCACTGCTGATGAAAATTATTATAAGTTCTGTCTTATCAGTAACTCCCACTCTTTGTGTCAATAGTGTCCAATTACTTAAGACGTTAATTTGTACAAGTCAATAATTCATATATTTCCATTTGTAGTCAGCCTACCCACGTATAATCTCTTTTCTCAACTACGTTTTAAATTCTTTACCACTGGCTAAAATAACAATATCCATAGAATTATTTTATGCCCCAGGGAGATGAATGATAATGTTCTCTAACATAAAATGACAATGACAATGACCTATAGAAACCATAGAAGCACAGCAGCCAGTGTGATCCCAGGATTGTAAATTATATAATCCAAATCTAAAGGAGGGGATGGTATCAGAGCTTAAATTGTGAACATCTGGTTTGTAGGAGGCTGTGTTAGTCTGGGTACTTTAGAGAAACAAATCCACAGAAACTCATGTATAAGAGAGAGTTTTATATAAAGGTTAAGTGAACATCAAGAAAACACCCAACCCAGTGCTGCCCAAGCCCACAAGTCCAACATTAACCCATATGTCCAACACCAATCCACAAAGTCCTCCTCCATCTCACAAAGCAGATGCAATGATGCCGACTGCAGGAAGAAAGCTGAGTCAGTGAACGTGTAAGCATTGCAGCGCTGGCAGGGGTCTCCACATGGCTGTTCCAGCACCCAGGGCTGCATAGGGGTAGGTCCATGTGGCTTCTCCTCAGGGATGTCTTGCAGGAAGTGAGCCTTGCCAGCTGAAGCAGGGAACTGGCTAAGGCAGCTGCACCCTGGTCCGACCATCACAAAGCAACAGACCTGAGAACTCGCAAAGCGAGGCTCACCAAGCCATTTATCTCTCTGCCCTTCAATTAACCCCACACGTGTTTGTCGGCCAGGTTGGCACAATAAACTAACTCAGAGGCTATGGATGACAAGCCCAAAATCCATTTGCAGGGTCCCCAAATAGATTAAGTCTCTGGTGATTACCCTCTGACCACAGTCCAGGGGTGTGAATAGCATTGTTTTCTGACAGAGAGCCTTGTTGAGATGATTATATTAGATATAGATTACATTAGATATAGATTACATGTAGCATCTGGTTAGATCTCCCTTTTGACCCATCTGAAAATTGTTTCAGTTAAAAAAAAGTGAAGGGGAGATACACATGGACGAAGCCTGCAGTGGGTCCCTCTGACCACAGACCAGGGATGTGAATAGCCGTGCTATCCTGCCGAGGGTGTTGGGACATGGATGATGGCAAATGTGCTTAGGTTAAAACCGAACACCTGATCATTTGATCTCCCTTCTGGCCCATGTTAAAGTTGTTCTAGTTTTTAATATTTTCTGCTCTCTTTCGATTGAGGCTTTTCTCTATTTTATTTTGTTTTTGTTGGTAACCTTTGGGGGTAGGGGGGAGTACATTTTTCAGTATATGAAGCCCAGGATGGATGAATCTATCAAGACAGCAACTGGATTGTTTCCTGGGGGTATGGCAGGGGAGGTTGGGGGGAAATGGGGAGCTCACAACAATGAGGATCAGGAAGAAGAAAATGTTCTAAAAGTGATTGTGGGGATGATTGCACAACTCTTCTTGATACGATTGAATTATGGAATTGTATGATATGCAGATGATGTCCCAATCCAGTGGTTTTAAAAATAAAATAAAATAAAATAGGAAGCTCACTGTAGCGTCGGCAGGAGAGACTACCATCTAGAATAAGCTTCAACAAACACTCCTCGCTGCTTACCAACCCACCTCCCTCCACCAATGGAGGCTGTAGATTCTTTCTTTTTAAAGTCATTTTATCGGGGGCTCATACAACTCTTATCACACTCCATCCATCCATTGTGTCAAGCACATTTGTACATTTGTTTCCATCACCATTTTCAAAACATTTTCTTTCTACTTGAGCCCTTGGTATCAGCTCCTCATTTCCCCCCTCCCTCCTCACGAACTCTTGATAATTTATAAATTATTATTATGTTCTCATGTCTTACCCTGTCTGACGTCTCCCTTCACCCGCTTTTCTGTTTTCCATCCCCCAGGGATGGATCCTTGTGATCGGTTCCCCCTTTCTACCCTACCTTCCCCTCCCCTCCTGGTATCACTACTCTCATTACTGGTCCTGAGGGGTTTGTCTGTCCTGGATTCCCTGTGTTTCCAGCTCTGATCTGTACCAGTGTATATGCCGCAGTCTAGTTGGTTTTGTATGGTAGAATTGGGGTCATGATAGTGGGGCGAGAGGAAGCATTAAAGAACTAGAGCAACGTTTGCACCCTGACTGGCTCGTCCAGTTGCCTACAGATGGGCTTCGTTTGGGTCTCCACTCTCCAGGCGCTGTAGATTCTAAGGTGCTTTTGGCACCAAAAGTGTCCTCTGGCTCTAGCAACAACAGGGAAACCTTTAGCCACGGAGTTGGCCCCTGCCCATGGGTAGAACTGTACTCTATAGGGTTTGCAGTACTTGTTTTTCTTCTTAGTTTTTATTTTGCTGTTCTTGTTGCTGAGAACACTCCCAGAAAAACACACCAGCACCACAGTGGCTCTGTGTGCAGTCAGTGATGCTGAGGACGGGCTCCCACCATTCTCGCCCCTCTCCTCTGAGCCGTTCCTCCTGCGTCACCATGAGCTCGCTGCCCCCTAGGGTTCCCATCTCCTCTTTCTAATTGCTTTCCTCAGTTTGATCCCATATCGCTAGCTCAAGGCAGATGTTTTTACAACCTTGGCTAAATCATCGTGTGCTTTTAAGAAAACCTTAGGGGGTCTTTTTCACTTTGAGGTCTAGAAGCGGTCTCTGGGCACTAATTTCTGGTGCTCCTCCAGTCTCCACGGCTCCAGAAAGTCTGGATTCCATGAGAATTTGAAACTCTGTTCCGCATTTCCCCACCTTTGATCAAGATTCTTCTATAGACTCTGGATCAAAATGTTTAGCAATGATAGCTGGGTCCCACCCAGTTCTTCTGGTCTCCTGACCTGGAGGCAGCTAACCACACAATCCATGGCCTCTTCCGATTCCGGATTCTCCTTTTCCCTCTGTTGCTTCAGGCAAATAGTAGTGGAAAATTGGTCTACAGGCCTTTCTTCTGAGGTGCTGTGGCCTTGAACTTCCAACCTTTTGTCAGCAACCAAGTGCATTCACCTTTTCTTTAACACCACCCAGGAACAAACCACTTCCCAGAATTGTGTGGGTGAGAGCAATATGTACCTGATATTGCCAAAGTGGCTTTTAAATAGGCCCCCAATGACCTCTTGGTTCACCTTACTCCCTATTAGTTGGATATAGCACCATCCTCTCTGACATAAAACAAGAATTGGCCGAATATCTGCCTCTCGGGCTTGAGGTCCGAATGTGGGGCCTTGAAGAGTAGAAAGCTATGGACTTAGCTCTCCCTGGGTACCTGCCTGGGGACTGCTCCTAAAGGAGGCTGTGCAGTGAGGCAGCATCTCCTACAGAGCCCGGCCCTCGGGAGCCTGGTGACAGGTGCTATCAGCTTCTACTGGTCTCTCAGGCCTCCTTGTCCAGGGCAGAGGGAGTCGGAGGGGTTGAGCTGGCACCTCCCCTGAGTAGCCGCTGCTTTGACTGCGTGCCAGGCCCCTGCTCACCTCTGCGTTGCCTCGATCTTGGCCCCGGGCAGGTTGGCCCTGGCTGGGGACAAGGATGCTGCGGTCCTCAGCCTGCCTGACCGCCCACTGGATGCTTTTGCCACGAGTGCAACCTTCATCTGGGTTTGAGAGACCAGCAGGAAGAACAAAACAAGGCCTGGGATGTGGGACCATCTGAAGGAACTGGGAAATCTTGGTGAATCTGAAGGTGCCTGTAAAGTATCTATCCCTGCAGACACTGGCGCTTACATAGTTACTTGCCGAGGCTTAATCATGAAATCATGTTATCCCTGACAGATGTCCGCAGTAGCTACAAATCTCCAGGCCTGAAATAGACCGGAGCCATAAACATGCCCCGTGAGCTGCGGGGTTGCTGCAGGCGCACGGTCAGATAAATGCTAGAAACTGGGTGAAAACAGTAGGGTGGGGAAAGACTGGCTCAGAAATCTGGAGAGCAGCCTAGACCCTCTATTCCTAAGGATCGAGGCGCTACTCCTAAACACCCTCTTTTTACCTATCTTTTTACCTATGTGGAAAAAGAATGAAACCAAAGCTTTTTCTCCTCGTCCCTGCCCAGAGGACCCCCTCCTCCCCCCGCTCCCAATAATCCTCAAGTCTGGAAGCAATATCATATATATATATAGAAAAAAAGTAGATTTGACAGACCGACAAACTGAGTCAAAAAATTCAGTTAAGCATGAAAGACAGAAAAGAGGATAACTATTGTATGATCGCATTTGTATGAGATAGCTAGAACAGCATTTCCCAAAGAGGGCTATATGATATAATTTTAAGTCCCCCAGGGAGCACCAGAATGATCCAGGGTCCCTGCACAAGCAGACACCTATGCTTTATCCTGGATTATGGGCTGTGTTCTAAAAGCCTTTCATTGGCAGGGGCCGCAGGGAAATTTTCTTTCTGCAAAGGGGTAGAGCACATACATTTGGGGACCTATGATCTAAAAGCAAATGGATGGAATACAAAACTAAGAATGGATGGGAGTGATGGGAAAGAGAGGGGTCCAGAGAAAAGGGGGGGTCACTCTCTAGGAAGCACTGAAAAGAGCCCTGGCTGCATAAAGGGTTGAGTGTTAGGTGGCTAACAGCAAGGTTAGCAGTTCAAACCCAGCAGCTGATCTGAGGGAGAAAAATGGGCTTTCTACTATCTTAATGATTTGCAGCCTGGGAAAGCTACAAGGGTGCTTCTAGTCTCTCTGATAGGGTCGCTTGGCATCAGCATCAACTCGATGGCAGTGAGTTTTTTATTATTATTTTTTTTAGGATCTCTTACAGTGATGGAAAACGGGGGGTGGACAGCAAAGATGGGTGTACAACATGGTTAGTGCCATAAGTGTTCTGAGCTGCACACGAAAAATGTTGGTTTGGCAAAGCTTGGCTTATAGAGACAAGCTTTTAGCACAATAAGAATGAATAACGATAAGTAAAGAACACAAAGCATCATGGGGCACGGGGTGGACGGTGGTTGAAGGCAGGAAAGCACGCTTCATATCTTTGCCTAGCTTCCTGTTGTGTGGAGTGGACTCCCTGTCCCAGCCCCGCACCGCTTGGTCAAGCTGAATAGCTGTAGGGACAGTGTGAGCGGCTTGTAAGGGAAGCGACACCTGCTCAGTAGCTAGTCAATTAATCGCACAATCTCCCCGACAAAAGGCCTAACACTCTGCTTTAGAGATGAGGAAACAGAAGCTCACAAGAGGAGGCAATTGTCCCAGCGTCATGAAACCTGTTAGTTTGGGAAGCTACCATGCTACAAAACAAGCCCGTAGAAATGTCAAAAGAAATGAACTCACCTCAGTCGCATAGATGCTGCCTCATGCGAACCCTACAGGACAGCGTAGAACTGCGTCCGTGAGTTTCC
>NW_022109767.1:6946122-6948222 GCF_000313985.2 Echinops telfairi | reverse complement strand
ATCCCAATGGTGCTCAAGACGTACAGGCTGGCTAGGAATGTCTCCCAGGCCCTTTGTGCGCCTGCAAAACAGGGTTGCAGACTACAGTCAGCCCCAGAGCTTTGACCCATTGCTTCGTTTGGCCCTGATGGCATGACCCGAGACCCACTGGAAAACAACCCCCCTCTTGCTGCTGAGACTTTGAACCGTGTGCTCCAAAGGAGCTATTTATTTATTTACTTATTTTGGCAGAAAGTGCTTGTTTGAGTGCCTAAAAAGCAGAGACCTGGGGCTTCAATGGCCTCTGGGGAACAGATGGCCTGACTTCATTTGTGCCTGTTGGCTAATCAACGTTTACAGAACCAATCTGACGCCTGCTTTCAGTGTAATGGTGAAGGCGTGTCTATGCGTCTCTTCCCAACTCTGTTCATTGTCATCACGTGGGTAGCTTGGAATAGTCAATGGAAGTGCTGTGAGACAGGGGCTTTTCCCCACCCTCCCAGATAGACAATGCTGAATGTCCAGCAATCGACTTGCACCTGCACATCATACCTCTACTCCCTGCGGGTTAAATGTGAATGGCTAAGGTGCTTCTGGATAGGTTGCATGATCAATAAAATAAATCAACGTGCTCACTCCTGTCTTAAATCCAGGACGATATTTAAGAGACATTCTAATTTAGCTCTTAAAAACCAAACTCACTGCTGATGAATTGATTCTGACTCATAGCGACCCTGTAGGACAGGGTCGAACTGCCTCTGTGGGTTTCTGAGACTGTAACTCTTTACAGGAGTCGAAGGCTGCATCATCCTCCCTTGGAGTGGCTGGTGGTTGGAACTACTGACGTTGGGGTTAGCAGCCTAACATAATTTATTTCTTAAGAACCCCAAAGTTATCTCTCAAGAACCCTAAAAATCCGAATCCACTGCTATTGAATTGATTCCAACTCTAGGGTTGCGAAGCTGTAAATGTCTGTGGAAGTAGACGGCCTCCTCTTTCTCTCAGAGTGGCTGGTGGGTTTGAAATGCCGACCTTTTGGTCAGCAGCCCAGTACTTAACCCACCATGCCTTCAGGGCTTCTAGGGGAATGTCAATACATGTGCATTTAAAAATAAAGCTGAAAATTACGAAAGCAATACTGTACGGGCATCGCAAATTATTTAAACAGAAAGATGCTGGGGAAAAGGGGAAGTCACTCTTTGTTTTACTATCCAAAGATCATCACTTTTTAACATGAATTTTATAGGGGAAAGTTGGTTTGGCCAAACTTTACTTTTATTTTTAAGTAGGAGAGAAGCAACAGGGGCACATGGCCTGATGGCACATCAGTGACTGGTGTCCATCATGGGGCCCGTTGGAAAGGCTCATGCCTTTCCCCCTCCCTGACGTCAAGCATAAGCCCCAAAAGACACCCTGCACGTCTACAAGCATCCAGCCAAGGCCCATTGCCCTACTCGTGTCTTGGCTTCTCCAAAGAGTTCTGATACTTTCTGCCTTCAACATGTTATCAAGGGTTTGCGGGGTTATGAAAGAATAAGCCAAATTGCTCAGCACTCTCTGAGATTGCTACATCTGAGCTCCCTGAGAAAGCATGCTCCAAAGTGAGTTCAGTACTTGGCATCATCTACCCACGAAGGCTTCTTCCCATTGCACAAGAAGAAAGTCTGCAATAACGGTGTTTGCAAGTACCCATGAGCACAACTCTCAGAGCTAGGTCAGCCCGGGAGGCACACATCCAGGCACATTATCAGGGATGTGTTTGCTTTGGAAGGAAGAGTAATTGTGAACTCAGCGGAGGGTTCAGATGTAGTAAAAGAACGGGGACACGAATCCCTCTCCTTTCCAAACAACACTCATAACTTGCTGGATCCCCCGACAGGTTGAAGTTCAGCACCAGTGTCTGGCATTGCTGAGGTCAGCATAGCAACACACCCAACTGGCTAACCGTTGAAGGCTGAACACGTGCTGCTCTGAAAATAGCGCCTGATGACTTGTCTAAGGTCATGCTGTGAGAGGAGTCTTTGTGTTTCAGATAATCAGTCCAGGCAAACAGCTGTGTCCAAGACTGAAAAAGGTGGGAATCACAGACACGGAACTATGGGCTTTACCTGGGTGAGGCTG
>NW_022109767.1:6923281-6930823 GCF_000313985.2 Echinops telfairi | reverse complement strand
GTTAACTGTTTACTGTCTGGTGACTTCGAAGCGCTGAACTTAAACAACTAGTTAACAGCTCAACGCATAAGACACTATTCCACCAGCAGGGAAGGGATAATAATAATAATAAGTTGCTAGGCAAATGATTATGTAGAGGGGAAACCTTTCTTGGCTACTGATGCGCATGACTCCACCTGGTCTCTCTAAAATCCCTGGGCATCTACTATAATGCTGTCCCAAATTTTCTTACAACTTAGAGGCCCGGGAGTTCTGTCCTTGCTCCCTGAAAGGATTTCTACTCCTGCCCAGGCTGGCAATGATATGCCTGGCCTTTTTCTGCCAGAAATCGATGGGGCTGCTCGGGCCAGTTTGGTACCTGAGCAGAGTTTCTGCCATGGTCCACTGTGGGTCAGACCTGGGCAGGGGCAGGGCACTAGCCCTGCTGGAACCACTCCCCGCTAGTTCAAACATTATTTCCATGTGAGCTCATGCCATTCCTCAAGCTTCTCATGGAAACAGCTCAGCATGATCTAGCAACATCTGGAATGACTCCCTCGCTCTCCCCCCCTCCCCTGAAAGCATGTCCACGGTGGGATATTTTTTAATTCATGCGACTATCTGCACTGTAAATGTGGATCTCATTTACCCATGTGGGCAAAGGAGTTGGTACACATAAGAGCGTCGACCCCCAAACCAAACAAGGTCCCTTTCAGAAACGCAGACTCGTGCCCCCCTCCAAGCCTTCTAGCTCACAGCTATTTTTACAGCAATGCTGGAGTCTGGGGCTCTGGAAACCAGCCAAGTGTTTGGGGTGTGTCTGTGCAGACACTACGATCCTGGGGTGGGGGGTGGGGGTGGAGCAGCAAAAGAAAACCATTTTCTTTTCCTGGCTTTTAAGTGTGTCTGATCATCAACATTGTGTATGCGAGCCTTCTGTTACAGGACTTTACCTAGATTTCTCTCTCTTTTTTTCCCCTGTAGAGCAGGGGGAGGGAGAGGATGTACTGTATGTAGACAATCGCTATGATTTTGGTTTTCAGGCCCTCACGAGCCCTTTACTCCAGTGCCAAGTGGCCGATCTGTTAACCTTTGCTGCAGGGACGAACTCTGGCCTTTGTGGAAATTCCACCATCTCAGTATAGGAAAATTTTAGCTCTAACGAGGCGTAGAGTCTGGCAACAGGGGGAAGCTGAAATGCGATTTGTCTTGGAATAAACGCCCTCAGATGGCTGACAGAATCGAAGCAGGAAAGCAGCGCTCTCACGCCCATCCCACTCAGAGGGACGGGGGCCTGCAGCAAACTTGCCCCCCAGGGGCTTTCCACACTGCGGTCTTGCAGAAGCAGACCACCAGCTCTATCTCCCCGGGGCACCTCGGGGTGAATTCAAACTGCCAGCGCTTTGTTAGCAGCCAAGATTTTAACCGTTTGTGCCACCCAGGGATGGTTTAGTGCACAAGCACAGACGTTTTTAAAGGGTAAAATATTTCTTTTGTTAAAAAAACAAAAACATTGAATCACAGCATTGGTGTTTTCAAACATGTAGGTTTAGAGCAGCGGTTCTCAACCTGTGGGTCACGACCCTTTGGAGGTTGAATGACCCTTTCACAGGGGTCGTCCTATTCATAACAGTAGCAAAATTACAGTGATGCCGTAGCTATTTTGTGGTTGGGGGGTCACCACAACATGAGGAACTGTATTAAAGGGCTGTGGCATTAGGAAGGTTGAGAACCACTGCTTTAGAGAATGCATGGGGGTTAGCATGTAAAATAATCATAAAATAAGTATAGACTATGTTTTCTCATAATGTGTAAGTCTCCTTATTTCAAATCCATTGGTAACCAGGGCTATGGTGTTGAAGATCACTAATGGGAAAGTGAATGATTAAATCTTCATCTCACCATCCCTTCCCAATTCAGAAGGACATTTTCAGCCACTCAATAGTGTGATATTCCTTTTCCAAACTCTATGATGCCGTGGGCTATGGGGAGGTTCATTAAGGTGCGCATGATTCCAAACACTAGAGAAAATGTCTTTTTTCCCCACCACACCCAAACCCCATTGCCACCGATTCCAATCTAGTTTGTAGAGGCATCACGTAGAGTTGGGGTAGTTCTCATGGGAGCAGACTGCCACCCCTCTCTCTGTCTCTCTTTAAATTGGGAGTTACTAAAGATAGCCTATCATTCTATAATTCAATCGCATCAAGCAATAGTCTACAATTGCTACCACAATCAGTTTCCAAACACTCTTTTCCTTCCTAGACTCCTTGACATCGGCTCCCTTGTATTCCACCCCCACTCCAACCACCTCGACGGTACCCCCCAGGAGCCCCCATTCTACTTGCTCTCCCCAGAGGTTCATAAATCCTGGGTTTCATATACTGAAAACCAGAAAAACATACAACACAACTTCAAGAGGGTGCCTTCCAACGACATAACACATCTGTAATAAGTCCCAGTATGAAGAAATAAAAATAAAACATACAGAAAGTGTTAAAAAACCAGATCAGGTCTAAAGTGCTTCAGAGGGGAAATCCACGGACAACGTTTTCACCATTTAAGTCAGGTGTATCCCTTTGATCTTCTGTAGTCACCTCTCCAACACACTCCTGGTACCCACTTTCCTCCCATTACGGACAGAGGGAAAGCACCGGAAGCTTGCTTCCTATGAAGTTCCCACAAATGTATCTTGGGCTCCCATTGCCCAAGGTTATCCGTAGCCTTCTGCAAACTGGATTCTCCAAGTTAGGCCCGGAAACTATTCCCTCCTTCGGCTTTGGATGGTATGACTGACAGTCCTTCAGTGACTGATGTTGGTGTGCTTCTTGCATGTGGACCTAGTTGACCTCTCACTTAGATGGCTGCTTGTTTGGTGACCGGCCTGTAAGATCTCAGATGCTCTTTTATCGGATAGCCGGGCACCGTGTAATTTCTTCACCACATTTTGCAAGGGCCCCCCTATCTGCTGTGTTCCCTTCCCAAGGATGAGTATCCCGCAGGGCCGTGATCTAAGAACTAATTGTTCTTAAGTTGGAGCTTGGGTTCAGTGCGAGCCCACATCTTTCTCATGAGGTACAGCTAGTGGGTTCAAGCCTCCAGTTAGCAGCACACTACTTAACCATTGCCATCACACTCATCACAAACCATATAGTTGCAATTCTTTAGTTATTTCTACCTAACTCTTAGATTTCCCAAGAGCTTACACACTGGTTAATTCTTGCAGCGTAGCTGATGGTTTTGAACTTCTGCCCTTGTGGTCAGCAGCCCAGCTCGTGAGCACCCCGGACCCAGGTGTATGTATAAATGAAGATACACATATTCATAGGTTTGGTTTAAAGCTGGGACACATTGGTGCCTTTCATCCAGGGTCCATATGAGAAATTTCAGGAAAAAGAGAAACCTAGCCCAGACTGTTTCTCAATCCCTTTGGATGAAAAGGTGGATCCTCCCCAAATCACTCAAATCTGTCATGAGGAAGCCTGGTCTCAGAAAGTCTCCTTGTGGCACAGGTATCCGGATGGCGCCAAGCATATCAGGAAGGTTTATAAATGGCATCTCTGTAAGGAATTTGGGAAGCAAGCAGAGCACCCAGCTTAGTGTTAATTCGGTCATTTGCTCCTCCAGGCACATGATTGTTACAACTGCAGGTGGGCAGAGGTCACAAGAGTGAAAGAGTGGGTGCCACCTTCGTGCACTGACAGCTCCTTTCAAAGGCTTGGCAGTGGTCCTGCTTTCAGAGTTGGTAACCTGGCATGGATGTGGAATGCCAGCTAATTAAAGATGGAATCTATTCCTGACCTAGGTGACGTGCCCTAAAGGCAGTGTGACTTCCACACGGTAAATATAAGACCCTTGGATTCCACAATGCCACCCACCCCTCGCTGCCTCCAACACGCATAGAAACTGGCCGTTGCTCCTTGAGTTCCTATTAGAGGAGTCTGTGCCTTGTATGCAGAATCCGGGAGGTCACGAACACAGTCGTGGCAGACGGGGGAAACCTGCAGGATTCAAGTGATAGGAAGATGAACTCACTCGAACCTCGGTGAGACCGATGGCGATGAAAGTACCCATAGAAGGAGAGATGCCGTCTCTCTGCTTGTCTCCAGCGGGTGCCAGGCGATAGTAATTTGAGGGTGGTTGGCCAAAGGACAGATGAGATTCCTAGCCCTTATTTGCTGAGCAAACAATCCGGTCCAAGATGCAAACGGTAATAAAGCCACTCTCGAGTATTTGCTGGCGATCTGCTCTCTGCCTTTTATATGTTAGGTCCTGTAAACTCTCACAGCGAGTGTCTATTGGCATTTTCTAAAAAGCCGACGGTCAGCAAGTGACCGAGCCCCTGGTGAAGCCAGCCTTCTCTTCCGCCTCTGTGCTAACAGTCTAAGTGTGTCCATGGCCAGGGCTGTTAAGGCCCCAGGCCCCAAAGCAATTGCAGAAAGGATTGAAAAGAAAGGTAAAACCCTTAGAAGATTTGCAGAAGGTATATTCAAATATATGCTTATGTGAGACAAAGACCGATGCCCTGGTGGCGTACGGGTTATGCATTGGACTGCTTACTACCTACAAGGTCAGCAGTTTGAAACCACCATCTGCTCCCAGCAGAAGAGATGAGGTTTTCTGCTTTCATCAGGAGTTGCAGTCTTCGAAATCCACAGACAGTTCTACCCTGTCCTATAGGGTTGCTATGAACCAGAATCGACTCGATGGCAGTGAGTTTGTATTTTTGGTGAGACAAAGAGTCAGTCTAACACATCATATTTAATTACCTAATTATCTGAATTTGGGACTAACCTCTTTTCTTTTGCAAAATGTTGTTTAGAAACACCATTCAACTATCCATTTTTCATACTGTGGTATGTGTGTGAGATGCTGAAAGCTATGTCTTTGGTATTTCAAATACCGTATGGTCACCTGTGATGGACAGATTCCAGCAGAGTTTACAGCCAGTGGGGGGATATTGCCTGATACGGTGCTGGAAGGTGAAGCATTCAAAGTACGATTGGAGAAGAGCTGCCTTTTCAATGTAAAGTCGGCCGCAACCATGTGGATGGGACAAAGCTGTGGGGGCTTTCATTTGCTGATGCAGCATGACTCAAAACGACAAGAAACAGCTGCAAACAACCATTAATAATGGGAACTGGAATGTCAAAGTATGATTCCAGGAAAATTGGAAGTCACAGAAGTGAAATAGCACACGTGAAGATCAAGCTCCTAGGCACTCGTGAACAGAAATGGGCGCGCATCGGGCACTTTGAACCAGACAGATGGTCTGACACCAGGAATGAAAATCACAGTGGAATGGTGTCTCGCTCATCACCAAGAACATTTCAATTCTATCCACAGGCACACGGCAGTCAGCTACCCCTATACCTACAAGAAAGATGACCACTGTTACTCCCCTTTACCAATAAACCAGCAACGCCAAAGATGAGAAAAGTGAAGATTTTTACCAACTTGTGCACTCTGAAATTGATCAAAGACGCCATCAAGATGCGTGGATAATTACTGGTGATTGGAATACCAGGGTCAGAAGCAAAGAAGTATCAAACGCAAAAGCAAACTCTCTGCCATCAAGTCAATTGAATAACTGCAACTGCAACTATAACTGATGCTATAACTGTAAGAATAAGCCAAGCTCTCTGCCACCAGGAGGATGCTGACTCACAGCGACACCATCGAGCAAGGTCAAACAAGGTCAAACTACTCCAGTGGGTCTCTGAGGCTGTAAATCCTTACAGAAGCAGAAATCCTCACCCTTCTCCCAAAGATTGACTGGTGGTCTCAAACTGCTGAACTTGGGGCTAGTAGCCCAACACATAACCCACGATGCCACCCAGCTCCTCAAAGAATGATCAGTAGTTGGAAAATACAGCTGAGCTGTGGCATGATATAATTGTGTAAGACCAATGACGTACGCATGGCAAATATCCTTTCTCAATGGCATGCACACTGACGGTCCTGTTGGACCTCATAGATCACACAGGCATCCAATCAAGTCCGTCTGTGGAAACAGACATGGAATCGCTCGATATCATCAATCAGAACACTGCCAGCAGTCTACTGAGGAACAGGCCATCAATTGCTCATATGCATTTCATTTTGAAGCTGAAAAAATGAAAACAGGTTGCTAAGAGCTAAAGTATGTCCTTCAGTCTATTCCAACTGAATTTAGAGACTAACTGAAGAATACTTGTCTACTCGATACATGACTATTAGTGACTACAGTCCAGACTAACTGCAGGATGACATCAAGGACACCATCGTACCTGGAGAAAGGGAAAGGTCATTGAAGATTCAAATGGATGTCAGAAGAGACTCTGAAGCAGGCTCTTGAATTTGTGGTATTGAAAACAAATGGGAGAAACGATGACTTGAATGTGCTCCACAAGAAATTTCAACGGGCAGCTCAAGAGGACAAAGTAACTAATGATAATGAAATGTGCAAACAGAAGAACATTCTTAGCATTTCTCAAGCTGAAAGGGCTGAAGCAAAACATCCAAGCCTTGAGTTTTGATATTGGAGAATTGTTTGGGTTGCATACTGAATGGTGCAGGAAGCATCCCCCCCAAAATGGAAGAAATGCGTGGAAGTTCATGACCGAAAGACATAGGCAGCGTTCAACCATTGCAGGGCTCAGCATATGATTAAACATGCTGGAGAAAGAAGTCCAAGCTGCACTGAAGATATTGATTAAAAACAAAACCAAAATCCAGGGCTCCAGGAATTCACAAACTGCTAATTGAGATGTTTCAACAAATGGATACAGTGTTGGAAATACTTATTTGTCTATGCAGAGATATTTGGAAGACCAATGGATGGGAAGAGATCCATATTTGGGTCCAATCAGAAAAAGGCGATTGCAGAATGCAGAAACGATTGAACAATGCCATCCCTAGCACGTGCAAGTAAAATTGTCAAAGATAATTAAAAACAGATGTGGCCGTACATCAGCAAGGGATTCATAAATTCAAGCTATATTCCCCAGAGGATGGGACTGGCTGTATGGGATGTCTTGAGCAGCGAATGCATAGAGATTAAAATGTATTAGCGGTTACCAGGGGCTGGGCAGAAAGGTGGGGGCGCTGGGGGAGGGGGTTGAGGACTGGGGGTAATTGCTTAAGGGGTATTGAGCTTCTGTTCAGGGGGATGAAGACTTTTTGGAAATGGATTGTGGTGGTTGCACCCCACGTTGAGTTCTAATTAATGCCACTGAATTGTCCCTTAAAAAGGGTTAACATGGAAACTGTTTCATGGAACCTTTTTTAAATGCCTAGAAATATAGAACATTCCATAGCGGCCTGTTTGGGAGAGACCCGTAGATTGAGTCCACGTACGATCATTCTTTCTGGACTCCTTATGCTGTCTCTGGCACTCTGCAGCTGGGGCCTAAGGTGTTGCCTTTAGGGGCATCCGGTGAGAGTCATAACTTTCTGTTCTGCTTAGTGCTACACCCAATGCTCGTTTTCTGTTTATAAAAATTATTGGGGCCAGTAGTACAGGGAGCAGCCTTTGGGTGGAGCTTTGTTTAAATTTTGGCTTGGACGCTTGGAAGGAAAAAG
>NW_022109767.1:6921860-6923180 GCF_000313985.2 Echinops telfairi | reverse complement strand
AGGCAGAGGGGAAACACCCTGCAGAGGCTGATTCCATGTGAGTCCATCGGAGGGACTTTCCAGGGAGAAGTGGTTTTCATCACCGGCTCACACATCAACAGACATCCCGTGGATGACGTTGGCACAAGCGAGTTCAGACTATCTATCGACCTGATCTTAGTCATCCAACCTGCTCGGCTTTCTTGTTGATTTAGTGTTTTCCAGGACAAAGCCGTTTCCCTGAGCCACAATCTATCTGGAAAGAGATCGTTCCAAAGCCAGCCTCATCTGGGCCACACAGACATCATTCCCTCGGGATCAGCTGGAATATGTTTTTCAATGCTGGCAAGACCAAGTCCCAAAGAAATCAATTGGCGCTTGAAGAGTTTGGCCATCCTTCCTGACCCTGGCTGAGGCCCCTCAGTCAAGGATCTTATGGGTCGCACAGCTGGTAACTTGCTTCCGGGTTGACGCAGATCTGCAGTTGCGCAGTGTTGACATTCGTCCTCCAGACGTTACTTTTCATGATTTTCAGTGACATTTGGGTGGCACTTGACAGAGGAAAGACATATTAGGGAAACAGTTGGATTTCAGTTTTAGGACACACAGGCTTAACACCGTTTCAAGTATCGGTCATATCTCTATCAGGATGCAGCTGGGTAGGAAGTAACTTAACATGTTAGTGCTCAGAGGTGAACATGATGTAGCTAGCAGCGACTAGTCAAAAATCCACGCTTTTCACTTTAAATGATAAACAGCACAGCTCTCTATTCACCGTTAAGAGGAGCTCACATGTACTTAGATCGTGAGGCTGGTGGAGTTGTTTTTAAGTCCCCCTACCTGTGGGTCAACTGGTCCTACTATGGTGGCCTGCTAGGGTGTTGCTGTGATGCTGGAAGCTATATCACCCGTACTTCAAAGACCAGCTGGGTCACCCATGGTGAACAAGTTTCTGTGGAGCTTGCAGACTAAGACCGAGTAGACAGGCTTAGCGAACAGTCTACCCCTGAGAAGTAGCCAGTGAAAGGTTTGTGGATCACAAGGGAATATCGGTTCCAGACAGTGCTGAAGGTTGAGTTCCATAGGCTGGGAGGTACTCAGGGGCACCCAGTGTCCACAACGATGGGTTCAAATGCACCACTGAATGGGATGATGGTACAGGATCAGAAATGTTGTGCTCTGCTGTATATGGGTCTCCATAAATGGGAGCCAATTGGGGGAACCTACCACCACCACCAACAACAACAACATCTAAGTAGACAACCATGACATTTTCTTACTGATTAGTGGACCCTGAGTTTTAAATACAATGAATTGGTCTAAGGGCTTAGTCAGGAGCTA
>NW_022109767.1:6905935-6921659 GCF_000313985.2 Echinops telfairi | reverse complement strand
CACCATGAACTGCCAAAACGACAACCAACCATGGACTGCCCAAAGGACAACCAATCTGTCTTGGAAGACATGTGGCCAGAACGCGCCTTTGAGGAGAGGAGGGTGAGAGGTTGTCTTACAGATACAGGACATGTTGTCAGGAGAGACCATTCCCTGGAAGAGAAAATCATGTTGCAAGGAAGGCCTTCCACCAGAGGAAATGACACAGTGGTTGCAACAATGGAATCAAATATAGGAACAATTGTGACAATGGTGCAGGAGCAGGCAGTGTGTCGTTCTGTTGTGCATAGGGTTATCATGGGTCAGAACCAACTCCATGGCAACTAACAACAGGAACACCATACACTGTAGAGGTTCTTGAATTCTTCTTTCTACACCTTTTGCTGCTCAATTCTCATAATGATCAAGGTCAATAAAGGGAAGAAAATGAAGTTCAAGCAAACGTTTTCTACTTTGGTGGATCAAGCTTTGGCCACAGGAAGACGGTGAAACAAGAGTTTAAGTTAATGGCGAGTATAGGAAACGTCCATCACCCATGGAGACCATGTGGTGGTTGGATTAATACAAAATGGCAGACCTAATAAAAAAATGACAATGGAGAAGTAAGGAGTGTAATCGAGTTGGAAGTTGGGACCCACAATATTAAAATCCCCTCTTCTAACAATCGTCACTGCTGTGATATCTGTTATTTTGGCACCTTCATCAAGGGAATAGAGGAGAGGGTCTTCAAAAAGCTTGTGGGGGCAGGGAGTGGAGTTAAATTATGAAGATAAAAAACATAAAGCATAAGTGTTTATCAGGGTCTGAGTAACAGCTGTTTAATCCACCAATAAAGAACTGAGGGTCCCGGTAATTTAACCATGTCAATGCAGTCTTTTTGGCATTATTTACTGAAGAAAAATGGGTACCCTTTAAGATTTTAATTTATTTTTTATTGTAAAGCAACGAGACGTCAGAAGGAGCCAGGGCATTGTTCTTGTTTGAAGAGAAGAAAGAATGAGCTTTCTCTGGCCTCGTTTTGCTCAATCTTTGGCTAGTTTTCTCAAAGCACTCTCATAGTAAGGATGTGCTATCAGTCGTCGGCCTTTTAGAAAGTCAGTGAGCAAACTACCTTGAGCATCCTGCCAAAAGACTGTGACCTTGAATTCCACTCTTGGCTGGTCTGCCTTGGCTTTGACTGAATTATTTCCACCTCTTGGTAGTCATTGCTTAGATTGTGTTATGTCTTCAGGATGATATTGTTTCATTCCCTGTTACAATTCTTTGAAGAATTACTTCAGAATCGTTGTCCCATTTGCTTAGCCTTTCCATCAGAATCTCTGCTCTTGTCTGCAGCTGATCTGGGTAGAAGAGTTTTGACATTCTTTGAACTGAAAGTTTGCTCAGCTTTAATTTTTTAGTCAGATTTGTGTAAACTGAACTAATTGAGGTGACTATGGCATTGGCTAGTATTCCTGGTCCTAATCATTCATCCTCTTCAATTGAGACACAAACGGGATTACAAGTTTTTCCTGGCAAATTGATGCGGGTGTTATGCGGCTCCGGGCTTCATCTTCAACATCATCTAGCACCTTCTTAAAACCAGTTAGCCTTTTGTAAACTGCTGATTGGCAAGGGGGCATTTTCTCTGTAAACTTTTCCTAAAGCATCAATGATTTCTATTACTATGAATGAGTCATAGAAACAGCATTACTATTCTTCCACCTGAGCTTCACCACAAATTTGATGTCTGTTCTTGCTTCAATATTCTCAACATTCATGTTGTTAGAATAGGGGCTCTTTTCAAACGGATGTCTTATCTCAGTTAATGCTTCGAACTAGATCATGTGCTGACTGGTTATAGCAAGTTAGTTCAAGTTTATTTTAGAGCAAAAAAAAAAATTTAATCCATGCATAGGTTTTTGTGTAATGATATACATTTTCCCAGGGCCCTTTTGAAGACTATTTATTTATATTTATATATAGGAGATTCTGGCCTAGGCCTACAGTCTACACAGATTTGTACCCGAGTGTGCTGGGTGCAGCGCCCAGAATGGTGCTGACTCCCAGTCTAGACTGCATACAAATTGTGGTGCACTGAACAGACTGGGGTCGGACTGGGGGTTTTCTGTGGACTGCCACGCTTGCTTGAAGATCAGAGATGAGGTGGTTCTCATTCTCCTTTGGCACACACTACCACTTCCTTCCCTTATAATCAATTTTCAAGACCTTGGTCGTGTTAGACATGTATAGCTTGCCTCGTCTTGCTGTTGCATCAGTGTATTTTAAGGGAAACAGCTTTTAACAACTTCCTTCTAGGGAAACTGAAGTCCCTGAGGGGTACAAATGGTTCATCAGGCTCATTTGCTTGCTAATGATCAGGTTAAAATTTGAGTCCAATTGATGCAAACCAGGGAGGTTAGAGACCCAAAGCCCATCTGTAGACAATTGGACATCCCCCCACAGGTTTACGAGGAAGGGATGGTTCAACCAAGGTGTGGCGTAGCTCAGGCGAGTCACACATCCTTCCTCTAGTTCCTCAGTGCTTCCTCCCCCGCTACCATGACCCGGTTCTACCTTACAAATCTGGCTAGACCGGAGAACACATACTGGTGCAGATAGGAGCTCTCCACACACAGAATTGAAGACAGACAAACCCCGTAGGAACAGGAGTGGGAGTAGCGATATCGTGAGGATACGGCGGTGGTTGGGGAAGGGAGAGAAATAGGGAACCCATCACATGGTTGGGTGTATAGCACCCCCCTTCCGAAGGGGATGGATAACAGAAATGTGGGTGAAGGGAGACAATGGACGGTGTAAGAATGAAAATAATAATATCAATATATACTTGATCAAGGATTCATGAGGGTAAGAGGGTAGGCGAGGGAGGGGGAAAAAAAGAAAAGCTTATACCAAGGGCTCAAGTAGACAATGTTTGGGAAATGTATACAAATGTACAAATATACTCGATAAAATTGATGTATGGAATGTTATAAGAGCTGTATGAGCCCTCCCAAAAAATGATTTAAAAAAAAGATTTGAGTCCATGCAGAGATGTTTTAGAAAAAAGGCCCAGTGATCTACTTCCTATAGAACCAGCCAGTTGAAAACCCCATGGGCACAGTTCTCCTGGGACACAAGTGAGGATCCATGGCTTGGAATGAGTTGGCAGCAACTGGCTACCTAAGGAAATCCTCCTAAAATCCTGACCACCAGGGTTTGTCCGAGTCATTCTGAAACTCGGCTGTCACTTAAGGTATTGAGAAGATGTTTAGAAAACAACATTTCATTTTACTAATTGCACACTGCATAGCTTTCTGAGGGCTGTGGTTAGGATTACGGGAGAAGGGCACCGAGTGGATTACAACACAGCCCTGACCTTTTACCACGGGGCCCCAGCCTGGAAAACAAAACCGAAGCCCATCGCACTAACCATACCTGCGTCTTTTCTGGGAACTGCCAGTTTGTTTGTTTTAAAAGATGGTTTTCCTGGCCTGGAAGAACAAACCGGAACTTAAGTCAATAAGACTCGTATAGTACATAAGCATTTTTGCCTCCTGGGACTGGTCTGGAGACTTGCCCTCCCCTAACACACATTCAGTGCCCCAGATCACAGTTTGTCATGGGTGGGCTCTGCAAGTTTAATCTTATGCATATGAAAATAAAAGGCATCATGGGAGCCCCAACTGGACACGTTCTTTGTAAACCACAAAAGGGAATGAACACAGCATCAGAGAAGAAGAGTTTTGAATGAAGACTGTCTCTGGGGCAAACGTACATTTTCTTCTAGCTCCTTCTATGTTCTGGGGCCCCACACTCCACCCAGCACCGTCCTCCAACTCACCTCCTCTGGGGAATCTGTCCCAGCTTCTCCCACGAAGATGGTGAAACTTATTAAGCAAATTTAGTCAATCTTTTTCTTACAGTAATGCATTACTCCTTCTCTAGACCAAAGGGGACTTGGGAGATGAGGTCTTGCTTAACCCAGTTAAGTGAGTTGCTGATGATGTTGAGTCAGATGGCAATAGTGAGACAGAGGTGTCTCTGCCTATTGGTGTGCACGCTGTCATTAATAATGCTGCTGCTGCTGTTACTGTTGGTGTTAGCTGGCATCAAGTCAGCTCTTGACCCCAGAAAGAGCAGAACAAAACAGGACACGGTCCTGTGCCATGCACATGGTCAGTTTCAGATGGGACCATTGGGACCTGAGTTAGGCAGGGTTCTCGAGAGAAGCAAGACCAGGACACTTATGATTATATACATGTAAGAGGATAGATTTATATAGCGAAAAGGAATATAGCAGCAAATGAGTCCACACAACAATACAGAGAGCTCAGTCCAAGTCACTTACATGGGAGAGTTAATATACTGAAGGTCCTTCCAACTCACGTGGTCACTAGCCCGAGGCCAAGGAAGCAGACAGTAGGAAGATGAAGTGGTGAGGTGCAGCAGAGGCCGCCGGCAGGGCAGCATGGCAAAGCAGGTCGCCGTGGAGCCTCATGGTGTAGGTTGTTGGGGCATCTGGAATGTTGGCAAGATAAGATGAGTCAGCCTGCAGGCAGCAGACATGCCAAGGTGAGGTGGTGGCATGTGCTGACAACAGCACAGCACAACTGTGGGAAACAGAAACATTTCTCCCAAGTTGTCTCCCCCAAATATATGCCAGACTTAGCTGCTTGAGAATGACAAGTAATTACATCATTACTTGGAGGTCATCAGGGGTCATTCTCCCTAAGAGCAATCAGCCATCTAGAGCAAGCAGACACCACTGTTTATCCCACAACAAGTAGGGCCCACTCCCTTCTGATAAGGATAGTAGTTGTCTGTTTCCTTGTAGCAGACACCAGAGAGGTCAAACCCGCCCAAGGATGACCAAGGTTAGGCTGCCATCATGAATCTAGGGTCCGCCCATCTTGTCACATGTACACCCCTAGACCTTCCCATTCCTATGGGTACACCCCTAGCTCGTCCCCTTCCTGTCACGCTTATGCCTGTCATACATCCCCTTCCTACGATGTGTATGCCTATTGTACTGCTTCTTCCTTTGATGCATGGTTACCTGTAATCATGTCCCCCTAAGGAGATATAACCCTTGGTTAGCAATAGAGTGGGGGCTCTCCTGCTCTCGCTCCCAAGGCTCTGTCCTGCTCTCGTGGCCGGGCTCCCCCCACGAGGACCACCAAGCAGGGCTGAGGTGAGCAAGCTACCATGAATTGTGTCTGACTCCACTTTTCCAATCTCTCCTATACCTCTCATACTCTCTATGGCTTTACTATAATCTTTACTTATTATCGCTGTCCAATTGCGCCTACCGGACCTGTGATGATTTGTTGCTGACCTTCCACTCCCTACACACAACGACATTGCACCTGGCCCATGGGATGGCTTGGCCCCCAAGTAGCACAGCACACATGTTGAGGCAGGGCAGCTATGTCAGGCGGTGTGCTGGTCCGACCACCAGGAGAGAGAGCGACCCACTTTCAGAGTCATGCATCTCAGCCCCATCTCTAAAGGAGGTCATCAAGCTGCGACCTGATTGACAGGTTGAACTCCACGCACCTTTTCTTACAGGTGCCAGATTTGCATGGAAAACCATAGGGTTGCATAGGACCCATAGGGTTTTCAATGGCTGAATTTTCGACGATCACCAGACCTTTCTTTTTAGTCCATTTTAGTCTGGAAGCACTGCTGAAACCTGCTCAGCATCCTGGCAACACATAAGCCTTTACTGACAGGCAGGTGGTGACTCCCTGAGGTGCATTGGCTGGGAATTGAACCGGGTCTCTCACCTGGAAGACAAGTATTCTACCACTGAACTATGAGAATCCTGTTAGAAATTGTAAGTAATATAATTGCTTCAATTTTCTTAGGATTCTTATTGTTAGAATAGGGGCTCTTTTCAAACTGATGTCTTATCTCTGTTAGTGCCTGAAATAAGTCCTTAGTAAGGACTTATAACGACCCTCCCTTATAATGACCCATAATGAAATGTACGTTTTCATTTTACAAGAGGAATTTGAAGGCTAAAAAAATTGCATGACTTGGCCACCATGTCTCAGTTCTCCTGGAAGAACGAGTGTAGGAACCCTGGTCTTTCTTGCAGCCAGCATTAATCATTACATCATATAAAATAATAATAAGGGAGAAGAAGCAGCCAAACAGAGAGGCAGCGTGATCTTGAATGCAGAATAACTCAAAAGTTATGTCCGACTCAGGAGCTGGAAATGCCAGGAAAAATCATTCAGTTCTAGAGTTTTATTCCATTCTTCTTTATAGCCATGGGGAAGGGTGCCTGTGGACCGGAATACACATGAAGCTTGGGAAAAGGTTAAGGCTGAGGTTAAAACCTCAAATCCCTATGTGAAGTAGAGTCAGTAAAGAAGGGGATGCTTGTGTTCCAATACTAGGGCAGGGGCTAGAAGGGAGACAGCTGCAGAGAAGGCCAGGGATCAGATGAAGCAGAGTACCAGAGGAGGACACCGGGGGAGGCAGGGTGCTGGGGAGAGGGTTGGCTGGCAAGAATCTAGGGCTTCACAGATGTGTGTGAAGGGGTTGGCAAACGGAGTCTCAAGAGCCCTATGTGGCTCTAAAGTAAAATTGAACATCGAAATACAACTGTCATAAGTTTCATTCATAAATTTTTTAAGGATATTCAGATAAAGGAGATTTCATTTTTTAAAAAAGTATATGTTTATGGCTCTTGAATAAATTTTAAATTGTTGGGAGGGACAGGATTGGCTCATCCATCTGAAAAGTTTCCCTGGTCTGTAAGGAATAGAGGCCAGTCATTCATTTGATGATTGTCTTGACTTTTCCCTCTCGCTGGTGACCCCCTGGTTGCAGGGTGGCATCTGCACCTCCAGTTGTGAGGTCTTAGTTCAAATGTGGATGGAGGGCTACAGGAGGATGCCAGATGTGCCTGCCTCTCTTACCCGGTAGAACTTGGGGTTCTGTATCGCTGGTCAGACCTGTGGCCCGTGGCCACCAAGGGAGGCTGGGAAAGCAAGCCATTTGATTGGGTTTATAGTTGGGAGGAAGAGGCGAAGAACAAACAAGCAACCAACAGCAGCTGCTCCTGCTGCTGTTAGTCCCAAACGAGTGTGAGTAACTATTCAGGTTGCACATTAGCCATCTTGAAGTAAGCAATTCTATGGTGCATGGATGCACCACATCACCAACTCTATGTTTTTCCAAGGCTTTCTCGTCGCCCCAAGAGAAAACCACTACTCAGTGAGTCCTCACTCCATCCTGCCCCCGCCGTCACCAGCCCTGGGGGAATTCATCTAAATGAACTTGCCTTTTTGTGTCCAGTTCCACTCGCTCAGCATAATGTTTTCATGATCCGTGTCCATGCTGTAGCTTTGATCAGAGCTCCATTCCATTTTGTGACTGGGGGTGGGGTGGGGTGGGGGCGTGTGTGGGTCCAAAGCCTCAGCCCTTATTGTCCCTCAGTTCTGAAGGCTTACATATTCACTGCCACCAAGTGGATCCCCAATCACAGCCACCCTGTAGGACTGAGTAGAACACCCCTGTGGGTTTCCCAGACTGTCAACCTTCACCAGAGGAAACCATGGGTCCCAAGACTGTAGTCTTCATGGAAGCAGTCCGCTACATCTCTCTCCCCAAGAGGAGCAAATGGATGCAGACAGCTGGCCTTTCAGATCGTGGACAAGCGCTTAGCTGCTCTGCCAGCAGAGCCCTTCTTATATTACAAGACACTGGAATTCACGTTGAATATCTGTGTGTTTGCTCGGCTCCCCTGACAGACCTACCACATGCTATTGGGTGGGTTCATGAATACTGGGAATGGAAGCCCTCGGTGGTGCCGGGTGATGGGTGTTGAACTGCTAACCTTAACATGTTGGACCAAGAGGATGATGAACCTAGAATCCTTCCCACTCTTGAAAATCCTAGCAAGGGTCAGGATGAGCCAGAACGGACTCAAGGGCTGTGGGTTTGAATTTTGAGTTTGCTTGGGAGTGGGAAGGAGCGTAAAATTAAGCCAATGCTAATGAGCTATACCAAACCCAGAGAAGATGGGAATCGTTTGGGGCAGAAGTGCACAGATAAGGCACCGATTGGTGACGAGAGTGGTATAAACACACAGCGGCATATTTACATTCTATCCCCCACCCTGAGGAGTCTCTTGGTGGTGGAGTGCAGTGGGGGTGAGCTTATGCCCTCCTTCAGTTCCAAGACGCCCCACCTCGTTCATCCACTTCTTCACCATCTCCAGCAGATCTCTCTGCAGCAACGGCCTTCTAGTGTGATGCCCGGTCCCTCCACTGAGATGGGTTTTCCAAATGATGTCAGATTTTAAGTGACATCAGCATGATTTACAGATATTCAAGCAAATGAGCTACCTCTTCAGCTCAGAACCACCCGAGGCATCATCATCATCATCTTAAAGAAAAAGAAAGATAGAAAGCAAGCCGACAATGACATGCCTGCTGGGCTTGCCTCTCACCCCTTTAACTCTTTGCAGCCATTAGTCTTCTGTGCTATTTCAGTCTCTGAGCATTTACACGCGGCGCTTCCTTGATCAGGCTGTTCCTCCCTGCTTTCCCCTCCACACTAGCCCACCCTCCGCCTTCTCAGCTCAGCTAAAGGGCTAAGGAGTCCCTTGAGAACCTGCCCTTCCTGGGGCCCCCTTCCTTTCGGATCCACCTTACCTTCCTCTATTACAACCTTTCTCCCAGTGGCATGGTTTTGTTTACTCGATTGTCTCCTGTGTGCTGGCAGGTACCGGTCTCGTCCACCTGTGTGTCCTGATGATGCTCAACCAGGCCAGATGTCATTGAGCGATTCTGACTCGGGGAGACACTCATGTGTGTCACAACAGAGCCGTGCACCCTTCTGACTGCTAGGTTTGGCAGTAGATTGACAGGATTCCCTCTCCTTCCCCCCTCCTCTTTTTTTTTTTTTTTTGAGGCATCCCAGTATGAACTCAAACCTCCAGCCCCTGGGTTAGCAGCCAAATTGCTTCATTGTTTGCACCACCCAGGGTTTCCTCTGAGGCCCCCTATCCGAAAGCATTGTCATTCAGTCAATTGCAGCTCTTAGGGACTGTCAGCAGGGTGTGTGAGACTGAAAATCTATCCAGGAGCAGACAGCCTCGTGGTTCTCCACCAGAGCAGCTGGTGAGTTGGAACATCCGACCTTGCAGTCAGTAGCCCAATGCCTAGTCTGCAGTGCCACCAGGGCTCCTTCCTGAACACTGTAGGGGTCTAATGCACAGCTAAGAGAGTGAATGAAGGCGCTATTTGGTGAAGAGGCAGGAGATTTTCCAGTGATGGAGATGGGAGGTGTGGAATGGTCTTGAATTCCACAGTGTATGGGTGGGTGTAAATGCCAAATACTGAGTTGTTTACAGTTTTCCTGTTTGTTTTCAAGGGAAGCCCTCTTTCAGATCTGAAAGCACTGGTTCTCAGAGTGCAGTTCCCCTGACCAGCAGCACTGGTAGCTCCTGAGAACTTAATAGAGATGCAAATTGTTGGGCCCCACCCCAGACCCACTGAGTCAGAAACTCTGGGGGCCGACTAGCCAACTGTGGGCTTTTAACAAGCTCTCCAGGGGACTCAGCTACCTGCTGGAGTTTGACTGCCATGTACCCTAGGGAGTCCAGAAGATGGGATTTCATAATCAGCTGATATCCTACCCTGGTTCCCTGAAAATAAGACAGTGTCTTATATTAATTTTTGCTCCCAAAGATGCGCTAGGTCTTATTTTCAGGGGATATCTTATTTTTCCCTGAAGAAGAATACGGTACACATTTATTGTTGAACAACAAAAAAAGGACATTTATTACCTGTATACGGTACGGTAGTTGTCATCACAAACCAGCATAACCAGACAAACTGTGAATCCTACAATATCAAGAATTTCTTGTTATTACCATTATTTTCATGTACAACAATCTATGGTACATTTACTCATAACCTAGGGTACATTTACTCACACTTCCTGTCTGCTCTGGCTGCGCTGCGGCCAACAGTGAGCTGTGCGGCAGCGCCCGACGCTACGGTCCAGAGTCCAGAGCTATGGTAGCTTCAGGGGGCCTTATTATCGGGGAGGCCTTATGTTCGGGGAGGTCTTATTTTCGGGGGATGCCTTATATTTCACGAGCAGCAAAACTGTAAGTAGGTCTTATTTTCGGGGGATGTCTTGCTTTCTGGGAAACACGGTAGCTTAAACTCAGTGCAGGCCAAGTTCCGCCGGGTAAGGGACACCACCAGTAACGTTAAGGACCTAAGACCCAATTCAGATCTACTCTCCTTTCTTAGACTGGCTGCCCCATACACCTCCATTTCTGATAGCAGAACAATGGGGTGTGCTACAGAGTAAGATCCAGAGCTTCTGATTAACATGAAAAGAGTCATCTAGAAAGAAAAATCAAAAACGAAACCCTGTTTGTATTGGGACCATTTCACTAGCCTCAGGGTAGATCCTGAGTCTACAAGTGAGAGACATCTGGGCTAGAATCCTGACCCTTGAGTTCAGAGTCCCTGGGTTTGAATCCACCAGCTGCCTTGTAGGAAATGACGTGGCTTTCTACAGCTGTAAAGAGTGACAGTCTCAGAAACCCACAGGGACAGTTCTACCCAGTCCTATAGGGTCACTATGAATTGGCATCCACTCAACGGCAGTGCGTTTTTTGAGTGAGAATGAGGTAAATGGTTCACGCACTCGGCTGAGAACTGTAAAGGCCGGAGGTTGGACGTGCTTCATCGAGTTTGCACTGGTTTGCTTTCAGAAGTAGATCACCAGGCCTTTCTTCCTAGTGCATCTGAGTCTGGAAGCTCTGCTGCAACCCATTCAGCATCTCAGTAACGCACAAGCCTCCGTGACCAGTCAGGTGGTGGCTGTGCATGAGGTGCCCTGGCGAGGAACTGAACCAGGGCCTCCTGCATGGAAGGCAAGTGCTCCGCCACTGCGGGACCACTGCCTCCCTCCAATAAGCTGTTAGAGCCACAGCTTTTCGGGGTAGCTCAGAAGAGCACCCTGGTGATCTACTACTGCTGCAGAGGCTGCCACGAGGATCCTGCAGAGTACAATTCTGCACACACACACACACACACACACGGTCACCACAAGTCGGAGTCCACGGGTTTCCTGGATCATTTTTATTTCGCAAGCTGGTATTAGTATGGTAATGGTCTCTTACTAAATCCAGCACGTGAGTTGCACCTCAAAGCCTTGGCTTATTCCCACCCCTTTGAAAATGCTTAGCAGTTGAATAACTTAAACTAGAAAGAGACAGGGAGTGAGAAGGGAGGGCTGTGCCCCCCCAGGCCCTGCCAGGGGAGAGTGCTAAATGTGGTTATCTAGAGATCAAAGAAGGTGGGGGAGATGCCTTTGATCTCCTGATGCTTGTCGGAGTTGCAATTAGGTCTTTGAGTTGGGGCTCATGGCCACTCCTTCCCTCTTAGTTCTTGTCTTCCTGCACACCTGGGAGTGCCAGACCAATGCTTGCCCTAGAAATAGCCCCGTTTGGTTCTGGGAAAGCCTGAATGGCCCCGAGATGAATAAACCATCATTTCTCCTGGAGGAAAACCCCCTGAAGAAGAAAAGGTGAGTGTGAAAGCCCCTCCAGCCTCCCCACCCCATTTAAGCCTGCAAATGCGTGTCTCCACGTGTGGGTTGATCCTAATCGCACAGTCGTTTCAAGACCTTTCCTTTGATACAAATAGGCAAGGTACCTCTTGGGTGAGATTAACTTTTGGTGGCCTGGATTTTCCTGATGCCTTTTGGCAGCAGGGGTGGGAGGGAGAAAGTGGGGAGGGGCCTGCGCCCAGGGGAGTTCTGTCAAAGACAGCCATAACCCGAGCCAAGTCATATCCCTTCCGATTTCTTTGGCTTTTATTTCCTCAATAACAAGAGTAGAGTTGCACTTGGAGGCTCCCACCCCTCCCCACTGTCTTCCCCTTGCCCCCAAAGCTGCTTATCTATCACCTGATTTGAGGGAGGTAGTGGGAGTTTAGTGGCAGACTTCTTGCCTCCCATGCAGGAGACCCACCTTATGCACAGCCACCCCTGTCTATGCACAGAGGCTGGTGCATTGCTGTGTTGCTGCTAAGCACAAAGGCCTGATGGATCTACCCTTGAAAATGAGCCAGTGGAAAGGTCTGACCTCATGGTGCCCCGGGTTACAATGCATCGGGGCCCAATGCATTGGCAGTGAACAGCCTCTGACTCTTGGCAGCCCTCTCTTTCAGCAGCCTCGTTGTCTTGTGAGAACTTTTCACAAACTTGTACAAGTCCCCCAAAGCTACAAGCATAATGGGTCTGATTCTGCAGAAGTGTCACACTTGTGGCACCTGATAGTCCATCCCTATCAGGTGTGTGAGATCCAGCATCTTGTGATTCTCAGGTTTTGTTTCCTTCGTGCACAAGACTTGGTGTGTGGGTTTCCTAATCACCAGCGATTGATATATTGACTCTCATCTGTACTGGGCCCCCTGGGAACAGAGTCTGCATGTCAACATCTCCTGACCCCTGTTTGGACAGTCTCCCTGCGAGCACTGGGATGAGATTAGACTTGTTCTGGGGCTGGGAATAGAAATCTTCTCCTGGGAATAGAAATTGTCACCTGGTTTTGATTCAACAGAGCAGGGCAGCTTTCCCGGCTTTGAGGCCACAAGGTATTTACCTTCAAATTATTTTTGATACTGTTTGGGGTCTTTTATTTGTTTGTTTATTTCCCCTTCTCTCCCTATTTAACTTGAAGGGATATAGTCTGCCCAGTAAAAATCAGACAAGGAACCCGAGCTACACATCCCTTTCAACTTCTGAATAAGAAGGTCTGGAAAATGGGGAAAATCCTGGGACTCCAGGAAGATGAAGCGTATGTGCCACGTCAAAAGGATGATGCGGTAAATATCAGAGGCGTCCTCAGGACTTGTGTGACCAGTGGCTATAGTGAAAAAGTGGTTGGGAACACGCTGTCACAATCTAGTGCCAGGCAGAGTGTGTCCTGGGGATCATGGATGTCGAGGGACCGTGTGTCATCAAGAGTTACCCCCTTTCACTCTGCAATGATATTCAGGAAATGGAGCAAAGGTGGTCAGCCTACGCAGATCAGTCAGGCTTCTTCTAATGTGCTTTGTTTCTTCTACCTATCCCTACATTCCCGCTTCTCCATCTTGACCAGTTTCCTGAGGTTAAGCCCACAGGGTCCTTTGCCAGGTGATGAGTTCCTGAGGGTCCTCTGATGGCCAGACTATCACCTTCCACTAGCCAGAAGGATGAAGTTGTCAAGGATTTTGTCTTGCTTGAATCCATGACCAGGGCTCCTGGAAGCAGTAGTCAAGAGATCGGACGGCATTGTGCATTGGCCAAACCTGCTGCCCTGTTCCAGCTGTTGAAGAGCAAGGATGTCATTTTGAGGACAATGGTGCACCTGAGCCAAGCCCTGGCATTTTCAATGGCCTTATGTGCCTGTGAAAGTTGGGCATCGCATAAGAAAGACCAAAGAAGAATCGGTGCACTTCAATGATGGTGCTGGAGAAGAATGTGGGACGTACTGGGGACTCCTGGAGGAACAAACGGATCTGTTTTGGGAAAAAATAGGACCAGAAGACTCCTTAGGGTCCAAGATGGCAAGACTTCATCTCCTGCTTGTTGGACGTGTCCCTGGAAAGGACCTCCTGCTTGGTAAAGGGGAGGGGCAGCACAAGAGGGGAAGACCCTCCACAAGATGGATCGACCCAGTGGCTGTGTCGTATGGGCTCCAACGTGACAATGGTGTGGACTGGGAAGTGTTCGGTTCTGTCACTAGGAGCTGGAATGGGCTTACGGTCCCTAACCGTGACAACATACCACCGCCAGGCTGAGGTTGGCGTGCACACCTATGTTGTTGTCAGCGGTCACCAAGTAAGCCCGACTCATGGTGGCCCCACACACCATAGCATGAAATGCCACCTGGCTTTGCAGCCGTGCCCTTGAAGGCCTGCAGATTGGATCATTGTGATACACAGGGTTTTCACAGGCTGAGTTCCGAAAGGTGATCTCCAGGCTGTGCTGCAGCGTCTCTTAGTCTGTTCAGCATCAGAGCAACCCCAAGTCCCCACTGGCAGTGGCTGTGTGTGAAGCACGTTAGTTGGGAATCGCACATGGACCTCCAGCATGGAAGGCAAGAATTCTATCCCCCTACAGCCTTGGAATTGCTCCCTGTGCCTGGAGCCCCATGCTGCTCCTCAAACATATATGACCTGCGCCCCTCTGACCTTGAACTATTAAGAACAAACAAACCTCACTGCCATCAAGTCAATTCTGACTCATGGGGACCCTACAGGACAGGGTAGTGAGTCATTGGGATCTAACTGCAAGGTCAGCAGTTTGAAACCCCCAACCAGCTCCACTAGAGAAAAAACAAGGTTTTCTACTCCCATAAAGAGGCACGACCTGGATTTGTACTGGGTGCAAGCATCTCTTAGCTGTTCAGCGACAGAAAGTTCTTCCCTGGCTTTTTGAATGTTGACAGAGGTCTTCTGCCTCTGAGGCATTATTCGTATTTTTGTCTTTATACTAAAATGATCGTATCCTTACCACCTTAGTGTGATTTGTGTTTCATTATTTTCCGTCGGGTTTCCCAGCTGTGAAGCCAGGAGGCGTGGATGTATAATGATACAAAGTGTTATAGGGAATGCAGGGGTGGCTAGAGGGAGAGAAAGGGGATTGGGGGGGGAGGCAAATAATGAAGGTGGGAGGGGCAGGAAGCACTAGAACCGATTGTGATTGCACAGCTCAGTTTAAAGGTGACTTAACCATGGGGGGAGGTGGCGGTGTTCTAAGATAGAGGTGGTGGTGATTGTACAACTCGCCTTGATGTGACTGAACGATTGAACTATTCAGTTGGATGATATGTAAATGAGGTGCCGATAAAACTGGTGAGGAAAAAAAGTTAGTCTTGAGCTATACCTTCCAGAAATACCAGAATACTGTTGTCCACCTTGGCTTTGCTCCTGCGGCTCACTGTCGGCTCGCTGTCCTCGGCAGCTCGTGCCTCATTTCTTCCTTGGAGAAGATGTTTCTCCTTGGAGACGTCTCACAAGGACGCCTCCTCCAGGAAGCCCCTCCCCGTTCCCACCTCTCCCACCTCTGTTCTTCCCTTGTTCTTCTTGGCAGTGTCCCCGTGGTGGCCTCCCTCACCACACTCATCATGTTTACAGACCCCTAAGTCCACCCGGCTCCTTGATGGCACCAGCGGGAGCCCACCTCGTCCATCTTTGTCTTCCTGGTGACTTAGCACCGGGAGCAGAGAGGGCGCACGCGTTGCTGAGTTGAACAACGCTCGGAGTGGTAGCCGCTGGACATAAGGAAGGCAGAGACACACTCCCTTCCAAACTCTCTCCACGGAGCCAATTCCGACGCACAGGGACTCTGTAGGACAGGGGACACCTGCCCCGGCGAGTTTCCAAGACTGTCATTGTCCAGGAGTGGAAGCCTTGTCTTTTTCCAGCAGGGTGGCTGGTGGTTTCGAATTATTGACCTTGGGGTTACCATCCCAATGTATAACCACTATGACACCAGGGCTGGCAAGATTTCATATCTATAATAGATATTAAGTATACATTCATGTTTATGTTAATGTTGCATATGATAATAATATGAGCTATTGATGTAGCTTACTTAAAAGAGGTAGTCAGGTTAAAATGTAATACCTTGCCATTTGAACTCCCTTTGAGCCATTTAGAAAGTGGTTTCCGTTTTTAATATTTCTGTTTTAAATTAACTTAAAATATTC
>NW_022109767.1:6887526-6905150 GCF_000313985.2 Echinops telfairi | reverse complement strand
ACGAGGAACTCTATGAAAGGGTTTTGACATTAGGAAGGTTGAGAACCACTGACCTAGAGCCTGAGGGAAGGATCACTAACCGCCAGTTAACTTGAACTGGTTACTAGAAATTCTGCAAGTGGTACTCGTTGGCAGGCTCAGTGGTCTGAAGAGATTTCTTCAAAGACCGACGAGTCCCTCCTGATGTGCCTACAGAGCTTTATCTTAGCAATAAGTCTACTCAGTCACCACCATGGAGTCACTTCTGATGCACAACCACCCCCACCCCCACCCCAGGTGGGTTTCCAAGACTGTAACTGGTTATGGGAGTAGACAACCTTGTCGGTAACCCGAACTGCCGACCCACAGGTCACAACCCAATGCCCAAGCCCTACACTCCCAGGGCTCCATGGGGTGTAGTAAATCAGGGAAGGCTATGCTGCACTTCCCAGAGCCATGCATGGTGTGGTCAGAGCGTTTTTATCTGGCATAGGTTTGTTATCTGCCAGGCACTGGACTGATTCAGGGCTAGAAAACCTGTTCTAGTGAGGCTTTGAGGGAAATAATCTGCCTAGAAAAATACCTCCAATCATGGAAGGCACCAACCACTGACTCACCATGGGTCAGATATTTTATCAGCCAGACTCCTATAAATCTTGCAGACTGGTAGACACAGATCATGAAATGTCAGAAAGATTTACGGGTCGCCAAGGAGTTCCTGGAATCCCTGGGGGAGGGCAGCGGATAAGCGCTGCTCTGTTAACCCAAAGGTTCTATGTTTGGAACTCACTCAGAGGTCTTGGAAGAGAGGCTGTGTGATATGCATCTGAAAAGTCTGTCTGCCTTCTGTCTGTCTGCCGGCCCACCCTCCCAGGTCCCCCTCATGGAAGGCAAAAATTCTACCTGACCTACGCTCTCCCTGCGACTACAATCACCCCCAATCAAACCCAGTACCACTGAGTCAATTCCTACTCAGGTAAACCCATCAGGACAGAAGCCATAGAACTGCTGGACAAAGTTTTTGAGACTAGACATCTTTACAAGAGCAGAGAACCTCACCTTTCTCTTGTGGTACTGCTGGTGGGTTTGAACTGTTGACCTTGCCATTGAGCGAGCAGTTCCACACTTAGTCCACAGCTCCTTCTCTTAGTGATTAGAGAAAATGAGGTTGCATAGGTCTCCAAGGGTGGGGTTGGCAATGTCAAGTGCAATCTCTACATACCAATGTAGGAGCTGAGGTCTACAATGGTTTGAGACCATTAGCTGCTCCATGGGGGAAAGATGAGACTTTCTGTTCCCATTGAGTGACAGTCTCAGAGACCCACATGGGCAGGGCTACCTGTCCTACAGGACCACTCTCAATCGGAATCAATGTGTTGTTGTTTCTGAACCTCAGACTATTAAGAGGGTCTTGTTGTTGGTTGGCTAACTTTTAGGAGGAGTTGAGAGTTTGGACAATAGCAAAGACTCTGGGTTGTAGAGTTCTGGATCCTTCTAGACCCACTCCTCTTGTTCTGTGCTTTGCGCTGACGATGACTGAGTCTGGGTCTCTGTGGTCTCTTTGCAGTCTCCATGAATTTGATGGCTGGAGTCCGATCTTTGACGCAAACGAAACCACATCCTTTGGTTTGTCAAGCTAACCTTGGTTCAAGTCTCTGGTTCTGGCTAAGTCATGTCGTAAGGGCACCTATATAATCTCTCTCTCTCTCCAAATTATCCAGATCACTCAGACCAAAGGTATCTATTTTGGTAAGAAACGCCTTTGAGAGAGATAACAGATGTAGATGACCAGTCCAGAAGGTTGCCCTCACTTCTGCACTGTGTTAAAAATTAGACCAACCCAACCATGTTAGGTGCGCCCACCTCTTTCCAGCTAAGATCCTTACACCAAGTGAAGGCTGGAACTTGGTGGTTTGCTTTATTGTTCCTCCTCCAGCACAACCATCTTGTCCAACTGCTGAGTCTGGAAGGTTTTGCATGGTCCACCCCAGCCCACATTGGAACCCCTCTCCCATCTCTCTGGAGCTGGGGAGCTAGGGCATCATTTCCAGACTCTCCATTTCCATCATGGTGAGTTCCCTTCGTGGGTGAATTCCCTTTGGGGGTGTATGTTGTCATTTCCTGCCAACAGACCCCAGTCAGTCCATTCCAATCAGCCAGGGAATTGCTTGTGGACGGGCTGACGTTTTACACTGTAGTGATTCCTCCTACAGAAAAGGATGCCCAAGATGACTTACTGGGTTTGTAGGATAGAGAAAGAGCTAAAGAATTTTACATGGACACTTCCCTCATAAGAACCCAGGTGGCACAGTGGGTGAAGCATTGGACTGTTGACCACAGCATCAGCAGTTCAAACCTATTGGCTGCTGAGAAAGACAAGGCTGTTTGCTCCCATAAAGATTTCTCATAAAATTAAACCTCACTGCCATTGAGTCGATTTTGACTCAAAGCGACTCTGTAGAAGAAAGTAGAGCTACCTTTTCAGTTTCTGATGCTGTATTTATGGGAGTAGAACTGCCATCTTGAAACCCTATAGAGGATTTGTGAGTTGGAATCAACTCAGTGGTAGTTGGTTTGTTGTTCTTTCTCATAGGACGATAACACTCACATTGATACTTGCACACCAGTGTTCATCGTAGCACTCTTCACCATAGCCCCGATGCAGAAACAGCCCATGCGCCCATCAAGAGATGAGTGGCTAAACAAAATGTGCTATGTGTGTGTCTAGACAATGGGTGACTGCTGCGCCATCAGGGAAAAGAGGTTCCGATAGATGCGTGGTACAGAGGAACCTCGAAACCATTACTCTGAGTGATATTAGTCTGACCCCAAAGGACAAATCTCAGATGATCCCATGTAGGGATTTCTAGAGCAGGCCAATGCAGACAGACCGCAGTCTACTGGTGGTTACCAAGGACCCGTGGGCTGGGGAAGGGGGCGTCATTGCATAAGGGTAGGGGTTTCTTTGGGGGGCATACTGTTCTGGGAAATGGATAATGATGACAGTGGCACAGGGTGGCCAATTTGATCACAGCCACTAAAGGGCTCCTCTAAGCTTGGCTGGAACAGTGGATTTTATGTGCTAAGAGTCAGAATTGACAATGAGTTTGAGGTTCTGCTTTAAACGACAACACAAACCCTTTGGTAATTTGATTAAGACTTGCGAGTGACATGACTCCCATTTGACTGTACGTGTCTCTAACAAAGGCTAACCGACAGAGGAGGAAGATAACAGGAGGACAAGGCTGGATTTGGGGTTGAGGAGGGTACCTTTCATCAGTCAACATTTCACTGGCCGGATGCAGCACTTGCTTGGGAAGTATGTGCCAGAAGCAAGCTTTTCAAAGGAGTCCCTGGGAAGTCTTGTTGTCAGCAGGTTGGGAGTGTCCATCACTGTGACAGAAAGGACCGGTGGTGGTCAGCACCACCCATCCGGCCACCGTCCCTTCCCATCTGGCTGCCACATGCTATGATCTGCCCTTCTGTGTTCTCGCCAACCACTCCCCAGAGAGCTGGGGCTGAGAAAACCCCACCTCCCCACATAGCATCACAGCAGAGGAGGGGAACAGGGTGGGCAAGTGGAGGCCCCTGGAGACCTCAGAGCGCTTTTTAAGAGGGAACAGGCAGCTTGGAGAGGGTGTGTGGGGAAAACCAGCTAGTCAAATGCATAAGAAGACCAAACAATCCAGAAAAATACCACCATTCTTTGCACAATCAGCGATCCAACCCTTACCTGGCAAGGCACCGAGGGAACCTGCCACGCCGCCCTTTCATGGGCTGTGGGACGTAGATCACTCGCTGCCATTTTCAGCCTCTTGGACTTCTGGGGAAGCTGTCACCCTACATACATGCTACTGTCTGGTGCTGTCCCATAGGAATTCAACTCTCATTGGCATAGAGTTGATTCCGATTCAGAGTGACCCTATAGAGCAGGGTAGAACTGCCCCGGTGGGTTTCCCAGACTGGAACTCTTTATGGGAGTAGAAAGCCTCGTCTTTCTCCTGGGGAGCAGCTGGTGCTTTCCAACTGCTGACCTTGTGACTAGCAGCCCAGCATGTAATTATTATTCCACCTGGGGTTCTGGATAACTGTGTGACTAGGAAGAAACCAGGCCTCCCCTCACCAGGCCTCCCACCAGGGTCAGCTTGGAATATATGTGTCTCACACAACTGGATCAATACCCACATTTCCTCCCACCCCCACACTGGGCTCTACCCACCCCTCCGGCTTTCACTTGCCTTCGCTTATGGAAAACAAGTGGTATCAACAGCAACAAAGCTCAGAGCAGAAAATAATCTGGCCGTGAAAGGGTTAAGTGGTCTCTCCGTACTGTGGCATCCAGTGTGACCTTTCACCTAATAACCATCCCCAGCCCAGGACAAAACACTGTCACAATAGCCTGAAGTGCAGGGAAATGTCATTTTCTTCCTAATCAGATGAAACGCCATGGGCCCGAGAGCCAGAGAAAGAGGCTTGTACTGGATTGCAGCTGCATTTTGGGGTGGTTCCCCCACCACCACTTCTCCCACCTACACAGTGACGGCCTTATCCCGGTCAACATTTTGAAATGAAGGATTTGCGTTTTATGGAGAAATCTGAATTTTATCTGAAAGAGAGGACGCAATGTCCTTGACTCGGTTGCTAAGGACAGTCTCTGAGAACTCGGATCCCGTTTGGGTTTCCTTCATCCTGTATGTTAGGTGAATTATAAAGACAAGGTTTGACTTCAGCCTTGAAGTCAGCAGAGACTGAGATTAAAGCACATGATAAGCAGAACGTTCAGTTCCAGGGACCTATGTGCCCTCCCCACCCACCCCTCTGTCAGAGCGCCTACTGTCGCAGCCTGTGCACTGCTGTGAGGCTGGAATTTAGCTCGCCAGTATTTCAGATTCCAGTAAGATCATCTCCAGTGAACAGGTTTCTGCAGAGATTCTAGACCAAGACAGACGGCGAAGAAAGAATGGGCCACTTGCTTTTGAAAATTAGCCGAAAAAAGCCCAAGCAAACGTTGTGCAACCAGACTGATGTATGCCAACGCTTCTGTAGTGAAGGGCCAGGCAGCATTTCCTTCTGCTGTCCCTGGGGTGACCACAAGTCTGAGCTGCTGGATGCAAGGACCCCCCCACCCTATCTAATGAAGGAGATGACGCTGCTGTTCCCGGTTTCTTAATGGGAAGTTGGTTCAGAGGGAGCAAGTCAAGAGAAGAGGTACTCGTTAAAAACCAGTGGTGGATGTCATTAAAGAAGACAAACAGGCAGAAGGAAGTTTTAGCAATAGAGTTAAATGCACTGTGGTTGTGATTTAAAAACAACTTTTTTTTTAAACGTTTTTATTTCTATTCCTCTCTGGAAGACAAATCAGCCTGGGGCAAACGCTCGGTCCTTCCCAAGGAGCACCCTGATGCTGCCGTGGCTGGAGAGCAAACCGTGAGCGGTGAGGCGGGCTCAGTCAGGAGGCTAAATTAGGAGAGCTGTGAGCAATGAGGGAGAAGCTGGCATCCGTTCAGCGCGTATCGACAAAATCCATGATGTGGGCTGGACTGATCCTGGTTCAATGCCGAGAAGACATGCTAGCGGCATTTAGGGGGAAAGGTTGATGAAGGAAGCTGTCAGTCCAGGACGGGCTGTCCTTGTGTTAATCATGTCACTAGAGGGGACCCTTTGAAATTCCACCTGCTTTCCCTTCCCTACCAATTCTGTAAGCCGAGGTGCTCAGAGCCCCAGACCAGCTCCACAAGCCCCGTGAGCTGCCATCCAGGGGACCCCGTGTGAGTCCGAGGAGATCAGTGCTCTGTGAGGTTTCCAACGGCAGGTTCTTTAGAAGCAGTTCACCAGGCCTTTCTTCCGAGGCTTCTGGATGGACTCCAACCTTCAAACCTTTCACTAGCAGTCAGAGGCCTTAGCCATGGCCCCAGGCATGGCTCCTGAAAGCTCCATTCCCTCGCCTCACGGCAGTCCGGAAGGAGCAGACCCAAAGCCCATTAGTAGGCCACTGGAGATCCCCTTGCAGAGGGGTCTAGGGGAGGAGATGAGCCAGTCAGGGTGCGATGTAACAATGATGAGAAATACAACTTTCCTCTAGTTCCTAAATGTTTCCTCCCTGCTCCCACTACCATGACTCAAATTCTATCTTGCAAGACTGGCTAGACCAGAGGATGTACACTGGTACAGATAGGAACTGAAAATACAGGGAATCAGGACGGATGAGCCCTGCAGGACCAGTGGTGTGAGTGGCAAAACAGGGAGGGTAAAGGGAGAATACGTAGGAAAGAGGGAACCGATTACATGGAACTGTGTGTGACCTCCTCCCTGGGGGACAGACAACCGAAAAGTGGATGAAGGGAGACGTCGGACAGGGCAAGATATGACAAAATACCCATTTATAAACTATCAAGGGCTCATGCGGGAGGGGTAGCGGGGAGGGAGGGGAAAAATGAGGACCTAATGTGGGGGGTTTAAGTGGAGAGAAAATGTTTTGAGAAACGATGTACAAATGCGCTTTACACAATCGATGTGTGTATGGATTGGGATAACAGTTGTATGAGCCCCTAATAAAATGTTAAAAAAAAAAAAAAAAGAGAGAAGTTCGGTGTTTGGGCCGCCGTCCTGGATTGGCAGGGCCAGGGGATCAGCCTCTTTTTCTAGATCAAGTACCAATCTCTTGAGCACAGGAAACCTGGCCTTTCTAGGAAATGTCATTCTCTGGGGGAAAGGTGTGTGAAATTCCCCTGTGGGGTGTTAGGAATACGTTGCCCACCCGGGTCAGGGACCATCCTCCTATCCTCCCTGCCACCAGTTGGGCCGGGGAAGAAGCCAGCTTTCCTGCTCCACCTGCTGCTGGGCTCTGAGCACCGCCTGGAGGCGCTTGAGAGAAGATGCATGTTGGGATCACCCTGTGTATACACATCCTGAGGACAAACTAAACCAGGAAACATCCCCCAATTCCCCAGCGAAGCTGATGTTTCATTACCTCCGGGTTTGGCTGCCTGCTTGGCTTTCCATGGCCACCACCAGGTTCCATGCTACCAGAATTTGTCCCCTTGGGAGCACCATGAGCCTCGTTCTTGCTTGTCTAGCCAACAAAGCACCCAGGACTTGGGAAACTCCTTTGGGGAAATGGAAAGCCTGGAATGGACCTTCAGTCTTGGAATGGTTTGTGTTGTCTTAATTAATGGTTGGAGTTTATTTCCCTGGGTTATAATATCCATTACAATGACTACATAGAACTCAGAGATACAATTCATGGTTAACGGGTTTATTAAGAATGGTAACATGTTGTCACGCCGTGAGAACTGCTCAGGGTTAAGTTGTTCATCAGGATATGTTACAAGGTTGCAGGTCTGCCAATAAATGCCCAAAGGGGCATACCATTCTGCTGAAAGCCTCAAGCCAAGGCATTCATTCAGCTCCATGTATTAAGTGCTCAGAGGTATCTACTCAGGTAAGCCTCAGCCCAAGGGCACTTTGCTCCACTTCAATGGGTCAGTAAGTCCAACTTGGCCAATTAATTTCCCAGAGGTACTTCACGCCGCAAGCCAGCCTTTGGCACAAAAGCACTCAGTTGTACTTGCTCCGTGGGTTGGGAAATGCATCTCCTTCGATGCTCTCGTTCCTACTTCTGCTGCACCCCCTCTGAGGTCCAGCTGTCTTCTGGATCAAGGAGGTTCCCTTAGCAGAATCTTGGGTCCAGAGGACTTGCTCCACTCCTGGCTCTTGCTCCTAATGAGATCCCTTTTCCTGCTTCTCCGAGGGCTCATTTTATAAGCAGGAAGATGCCTATTCCAAGGACATTTGTTCACAATTACTCACAGGTGAATCCTATCAGGATCTTCCCCAACCTTCCTCTGTAACCCGTGCAGGAAAGAGTCGTTTGGAGGGAGTTAGCGACTTTGACTAGAAGAACTGCATTAAGAAATATTCTGTCCCTGCCTGGTTAGTTCTATTTATAATTTAATGCAATCACTGTAATGCAAGGTCATCAGTTTCCACAATGGAATGAGGTAGAATCAGTTGAAGGGGGAGTTTTCTTTGGGTGTGATGTGCTTCTAGGCTGTCCATCGATATTCTCGTAGGGTTTGCTCTTTCTTTCCCTGTGCGCTCTTCCGGTTGTCTTACCTATCTACTTTGAGACACAAGCTAGCAGACGTCTCCCATCTGCCTCCTGAGCACCTGAGCTTTGCATTTGGGAATTGTCAGACACCTCACAATTGTGGGAATCAATTCCTTGAAGTAAATCTCTTTTCCATATTTTTTATCTATCTATCTATCTATCTATCTATCTATCTATCTATCTATCTATCTATCATCTATCTATCTACCTAGCTAGCTATTATTTCTGACTAAGACGACAACTTCCTTCCTTGATCCCTATCCTGATTGAGTTCCAGTCTGGCCCAGGGCAGAAGCTGCTGGGGAAGAAGAGAGAGAAGGTAGCCTTAGGTGGGAAGGGAGACATAACTCCCAGATGATGGTAACTAGGAAAGTCAGCTGCGCTCCTCATGTTACTGTGACAGTTACTTGGAACAGCAGAAGTGAGTTTCCTACAGGAGGCATTCTGCCCCTTTGCTCTGTGGGCATCTTTAGTGAGCCTCGCCTATGGGGGCGTAGTAGTTATGTGTTGGGCTGCTAACTGCAAGTTCAGCAGTTCAAAGCCACCAGCTGCTCCTCAGGAGAAAGATGAGGCTTTCTACTCCTGTAAAGAATCACAGTCTCAGGAACTCACCCGGGACAGTTCCACCCTGTCCGTTAGGAGTCAGAATTGAGTCGATGTCAGTGAGTGAGGGAGAAAGCTTTACATTTAATCCTGTGATATTAACTTGGTGGAAAACGGTACGAATACAGACAATGAAAAATGCATTCGGGAAGTTGGTAAGTGCAAATACATTTCCATAACCTCTTTTCTTTGGAGCAAAGAAGCAAGGGGATGGTGTTTCTGGATGATGAGACAAGATGGACCAATGGCAAACATGAAGAAAATGAGGGAGGAGAGGGAGGTCACCCATTACATGGAATGGCCACCTGATAGCCACAGGAGAGTCATAATAGCAAAAGTAGGAGAACCAGGATGGACAGAGCTAGTGCAGCTGGGCTCAGTGTCGAGGAGACGGAGAAGCTCCATTCAGGAGAACACAAGAACCATAGGAGGCCCTGGGTGGTGGCAATGGGTAACGTGCTTGTCTGCTAGCTCAGAAGGTTGGAGGTTCACTCACTCAGAGGTACCTTGGAAGAAAGGCCTGGGGACTTTCTTTTTAATCAGCCGTTGCAAACCTTCCACTCTGGCACACATGAGGTCGTCATGAGTTCAGTCAACTGGAGGGAAACTGGTTAAATAAACCGTGATATGCTTAAAAGTAGAATCACAGCAGACAAGACCTATTCCAATCCCACACAGAGCCAGTGCCTAGAACTCCGACTCCCAGCCTCCTAATCAGGGAGAAACCCAATCTCTGTTCATTAAAGTCACCTCCTGGCAGTAGGTACATAGCCAAAAATGAGCCATTTTAATGTGTACAATTCAGGGGGACTTACAAAAAGAAGTAGGTCTATTCCAGAGGCATGCCACGGGTTCTTCGCCTGGCCAAAACAGTGCCAATGTCTGCACCAGAGGCCTCTGCTCTCCAGTTACACCTGACACTCACTTCTCATGGTGGGAAAGGTTAGGCGCTACACTGAACTAAGCACATGCCAGGCATAGGCATGAGGGGGTGGGGGTGGGGGGAACGAGCTACTGGAAGCAAGATGTAAAGGGGCCAGGGAAACATTTGCATTCACACTCTGACACATAATCACACTACTTTCAGGAACATGTATACACACTCTCCATTGTCATGAACTTTGACTTCTAAGTCACGAAAAGGCTCATTTATCATGAAAATTATATCATTGCCCTGTTCAAAACCACGCATCTCTTCATTTCTAGGGACAGAAGTACCAGGCATCCCAGCCAGCTCTTGAACAGGCTCCTAATAATCTACAACCACACATCTAGAGGGTGGTTTCCATCAAATCACATTTTGGGCTGTACAAACCCATCCTCATACTAGAAGGATGTTGATTTCTAGAGTGGCTGACTTGTCCATCTAACCGCCCATCTCTTTCATTCCTTTCTAGAGCCTAAAACACACACACAAAAAACAAAAAAATCAAGTTCGCTTCCATCCACAAATGACAGTGCACTGCCTGTCGAAACCCTTTCGTTTATCCATTCTTCTAGGGGTGGGCACTTGGGTTTCTAAGCTATAAGTCTTTCTGAGAGTAGAACGCCTCACCTTTCTCTCAAGGAGTGACTGGTGGTTTCAAACTGCTGATCTTGTGATTAGCAGCCCACCTCATACCTCTCCCCACCACCAGGTAATCCCATGTCAAGCCTTAATGAAATAGCACGACCACAAAGAAGCCTTTCCTGAACATGCGCACACCACTCTGAAGTACCTGAGCAATTTCTCTTCTTTGAATTCCTAACGTCTTTCATTTGTCTGTTTTAGGCATTTTCCTTTAAAAAAAAATCATTTTATTAGGAGCTCATACAACTCTTATCACAATCCATACATACAGTGAACCCTCGTTTTTCGTGGTTCATCGGTTCTAGACCCTAACCGCGATAAATGAAATTCCGCGAAGTAGGATTCCTTATTTGTACATCAAATATTTTCGTAGTTAGAGCATAGAGGACATGAAAAAACACCCTTTAGTCACCATTACACTCGTATTACCCAATTTATTAAACGGAAAAGGGAAAATACAAAAAGTTTTACCTTTTCCTGGATGGTGAGCATCTTCCTCTGGCGCTTATTTTTATTGTCAGAAGGCTTAGAAGAAGCAGCTCGTTTAGGAGCCATCATAGGGCTTAGATAAAATTTCTTAAAAATCGCAAACAATTACAGTACACTGTACAAAAGCAAAAATGCATCTGATACGTAGCTCCAATACGTAGCGATGCAGACAGAAGCGTGTACAGTATGAGCCAATCAGTGGCAGTAATGACAGAGCATGCGCTGTTACGCAAAAACCGCGATAGAGTGAAGCCGCGGAAGTCGAAGCGCAAAGTGGCGAGGGTTCACTGTACATCAATTGTGTAAAGCACATTTGTACATTCATTGCCCTGTTTTAGGCATTTTTCATAGTCTAGCTGTACCTCAGTTGTATATATGAATGCTGCTGTCTTTTTCTAATCGGAAAGTCCTGTAGACTAGGGGCTATATTATATGTTTTATATTGATGCCATGACTACCACCCCACTAGGATAGCCCCCCCTCTCCCGTGTGTTTAGCACAACCTCCTCACAGTTTGTTAGAACAATCGGATATTTACTACACACCCTGTGAGAGCTCAATAAGTACTAATTGGTGTAATGAAAGAATGCCCGTTATGCAATTGACTTTTAAAATCAATTACATTCTTTACCATCCAGTCAATTCTGACTCACAGCAACCCTGCAGGATAGAGTAGAACTGGCCGGCAAGATTCCCAAAGCTGCACTCTTTTCTTCTTCTTTTTATAGATCGTTTTATTGGGGCTCTTACATCTCTTATAACAATCCATACATCAATTGTGTCAAGCACATTTGTACATATGTTGCCATCATCATTTTCAAAACAGTTTCTACTTGAGCCCTTGGTATCAGCTCCTCTTTTTTTCCCTCCCTCTCCTCCCCTCCCATCCTGTGACTCCCTGATAAATTATAAATTATTATTATTTTGCTATGTTACACTATCCACTGTCTCCGTTCACCCATTGTCTGAAATATCATCTCTTTATTTAATCCAATTAGAAACCCCATTAAAAGGATTATGATACTTTGGGGGTCTCTTGCTTACCTCAATATGTATTGTGTATTTGATGACCCTTAATTGTTCTTAACAGGAGCCCTGGCGGTCTCGGGGCTGCTAACTGCGGGGTTAGCAGTTCCACACCACCAGTTGCTCTTCAGCAGAAAGGCAGGCTTTCCACTACCATAAAGAGTCACCGTGTGGGAAACGCATAGGGGCAGTTCTACCCTGTCCTAAAGGGTCGCTGTCAATTGGCATCAACTCAATAGCAGTCAGGTTTTGGGTTTGTTTTGTTTTTTTTGAGTTGTTCATATAATGCTTAGAATACATTTCCACTTAAACTTTGGATGTATGCCTCAGTTGTGTTTATTAGAATTTTCTTGTTTTATTTTTTATTTAGGCAAATTTTATAAACAGTGAAATAGATTAGAAAGGATAGGTCTTATGGCCTTTGACAGGCACATGCACTCATCGATGGAGGTTCTACTCAAAATGGGCATTTGTATCACTCTCAGAAGGGTCTTGGGGTCCCTTGCAGGGAAACTCACATCAAGAGGCAAACTCTGTTTTTTCATAATCACCCCCCCTCACTATTCTACAGTATCACTTAAATGAAACCCCCTCTAATAGGCACCCTTTTGTGTCTGACTTAGCACAACATGCTAGTTTTGAGACTTTAGCCATGTTGCCTGATGTTTTAGTAGTTCTTTTGTTTTTGCTCAGTACTATTCAATGGTGTGAATAAACTGCGATTATTAATCCATTCTCCTGTTGATGCACGTTAGAAGTGTGTCCAGAGCTATTAGGATGAAAGCTCCTCAGAGCATGCTCAGAAAAGGTGGTTTGTTTTTTAATTCTTTGGTTGCACATATGTCTTGAGTAAATACTGGGACAGAATTGCTGAAGCATAGGGGAGATGATTTTTTAGCATCATAAGAAGCTGGCACATCTTTTGCCAAAGTAGCTGTGCCCTTTTACTTTGTTTGCTGCAATGCTGGAGAGGGCCATGGTTCCTGGCCAGCGGTCTGCATGTTAGTCTCTCTAATGGTAACCATTTTAGTGAGAACAAGGTGCCAGCCAGCCCATTGTGGTTTTAATTTGTATTTCATCGTTGAGTAGGGATTTGTTCATGTGCTTTCTGGCCAAGTTTTATATTCTTTGGTGAAGCTATATTTAAGTATTTGGCCCATTTTAAAATTGGCTTGTCTTTACTTATTAATTTTTTGAATCGACTTATTATAAGTGATTTTTTAAGCCCCCTGGCCATATGTATGCAGTGAAAATGTTCTTCCCCCTTATGCCTTAAATTTGCACCTAGCAGGGTCCCTTGAGAAGCCAAGATGTTTCCCTTTGCATCTCTTTTCCCGCTTGCTTTGGGGTTCATAAAATACTCTGTAGGATTCTAATTCAGATTCTCGATGGGCTTTAAAACACCAGCGAACCTTTTTATGAAGGTGTACTTGATATAATATAGACAATACATCGATAATGACAACTCAATGAGTTTTGTCATATGTTATACACACATAAAACCATCACCGTAGTCAAAACAATAGATATCATCATTACACCCAATATTCCTTTGGAATCTCTGCCCTGCGCTTCCTTCTCTCTCATCTATGTTCCTGTGCCATGCCCATCTGCTTTCTGCCACTGTCCGGTTCTGTATTCAAGAATTGTATCCAAATGGAAGCATAACATATGTGCTCTTATTTTGTCTGCTCCACACAATGGATTTTGAGGTTCATCAATGTTGTTACATGTATCATTTCTTTCTATTTTAAGTATTCCATTGGTTTACCTATTTACCTAAGGTGCACATTTGCACTGTATCTGGGGGTTGGCTTTTTGAAAAATAAATCATTTTATTGGGGGCTCTTACAGCTCTTATAACAATCCATACATCAATTTTATCAAGTACATTGTACTTATCTTGCCATCATCATTTTCAAAACATTTTCTTTCTACTTGAGCCCTTGGTACCAGCTCCTCTTTTTTACCTCCCTCTCCCACCCTCGTGGTAGGGGTTGGCTTTTGAAAACAAACAAAACTTCTAGGAACATTTGGGCACAAGCTTTTGTATGAACGTAAGATTCCTTTCCTCTGAGATAACTATCTGGTAGTAGATTGGCTTGACCATTGGCTCAAGCCATAGGTTTGACATTTTAGGAACTGTTCAATTGTTTTGCCAAGTCGTTGTATCCCTTTACAATGGCATGAGCAGTGCATGAGATTTCTAATTGGTTCGCATCTTCAGCAACACTAATATGATCTTTGTCATTGAATCATTCTGATTCCATATGTGTGTGTGTGTGTGTATATATATATATATATATATAATTTGGTTTTAAATTTGCCATATTAAGATATTGGCATTGTACCATAAAGGACTAGTTGACATGCATCCATTACTAGAGGTATCATATGATCAAGAACTGATGATATCGAAGGAAGAAATCCAAACTGCCTGAATGCATTAGCAAAAATCAGGGCTCCAGGAATTGACAGAGTACCAATTGATATGTCTCAACCAACTGAAGAAGCCCTGGAAGCACTCACTTATCTCACAAGGAGATCTTTAAGAGATCCATATTTGTACCCATTCCAAGAAAAAAGATGACCAAATAATAATGATGAAATTATCTAACAACGTCAAGTAAAATTTTTCTGAAGATTGTTGAACAAAAGTTGCAACACTACATCCACGAGGAGCTGTCAGAAATTCAAGCTGGTTTCAAACAAGGTTAAAGCACAAAGAACATTACTGATGTCACATGAACCTTGGCTTAAAACAGATATTACAAAACAGATGTTCACTTGTGGGTTATTGACTCTGCAAAGGCATTTGACTGCGTATACCATAACAAGCTACAGATATCACTGAGAAGACTGGAATTGCAATATTTTATTATGCTCATATAAAATCTAGATATGGATCGAGAAGCAGTCATTTAAACAGAACAAAGGAAACCTGCGTGATTGAAAATGAGAAAAGTTGTGTGTCAGGATTGTATTCTCTCACCATACTTCTTCACTCCGTATGCTTGGCAAATAAATAATCAGAGGTGCTGGACTATAGGAAGAAAAACACGGCATCGGGATTGGAGGAAGGCTTATTAACAACCTTCAATATGCAGGTGATACCACCTTGCTTGCTGAAAGGGAGGAGGACTTGAGACATTTGCTGATGAAGATCAAGGTTTGCAGCCTTCAAGATGGATTACAACTCGATGTAAAGAACTCCCAAATCCTCACCCCTGAACCCAGAGGAAATATAATGGCGAAGGGAGACAAGAGTGAAGTCACACAGTTCATCTTGCTTGGCACCATATTCCGTGCCCATGGAGCAGCCGTCAAGGGATCGAGCAACAGAATACACCGGGCAAATCAGCTACACATGCCCTTTTTGAGAGTGTGAAGAGCAAGGATATTATTTTGAGGACGAAGGTGTGCATGATCTAAGCCATGGCACTTTCCATGGCCTCTTATGCAGATGGAAGTTGGACATTGAATAAGGGAAACTGAACAACATGTGCATTTGAGTTACAGTGCTGGCAAAGCATGTTGAAAGTACCACAGACTGCCTGAAGAACCAACTAGTCCCTGGGAGGGGATACAGCCAGAATGCTCCTTAGAGGCAAGGGTGGTAGACTTCATCTCATTGACTTTGCACATGGTTGGCTATGTAATCAGCCCTTGGAAAAGGACCTCATGCTCGGTAAGCAGAATGGCATGGAAAAAGAGCAAACACTTTGATAAGATGGGTTGGCATGGCAACGACAACAATAGGCCCAAACACGTCCATTGTGAGAACGGTGCAAGCCCAGGCAATGTTTCCTTTGGCTGTACGTAGGGATGCTATGAATCAAAACCCACTGAACGGTCCCCAACAACAGTGAGGTCTTCAGCATCTTCTTCTGTTCATACTTATCTGTAAGTAGCATCTTTAAGGAAGTTTTAGTTCAAATATTTGGACATTTAAAAATTGGGTTGTTGTTTTCTTATTTTGCATTTTGAGAACTCATTACATTTTTGGATAAAAGTCTTTCATTAGGTATATGATTTGCGAATCTTTTCTCCCACTTTGTAGCTAATCATTATCTTCTCTTAAAGGAAAGAAGTTTTTAATTTTGATTAAGTTAAATTGAACAATTGGTACTTTTATGGATCACGCTTCTGCATCTTGTCTTGGAAATCTTTGCTACATTGAAGGTGATAAAGATTTTCTCCTACATTTCTTTCTAGAAGTTTTTAGAGTTTAAAGCTTTACCTTTAGGTCTACCATCCACTTTGGGTTGCTTTTTGTATGTATTTGCGATGTGAAGTTCATTTTATTGTATTTGGATATCTTGTTGTTATTGTACCATTGGTTAACTTATATAGTTTGTCTTTATAGGTATTTGTGATTGTCACATAACTAAATCACAATTTGAAGATACATAAGAGTGTAGGGCTGGTATGCAACCTGTCAATCAGGTCACAGCCTGATGGCGCCTCCTTGAGGGCGCGGCCTTCTCAATAGGAGGACTCTGGGGACCTCCCTTTCTCTCTCTCTCTCTCTCTCTCAGTGCCTTTACCTTCCTGCTGGTTGACCCTGGTTGCTGCAAACCCTGGGATGCGTCCACTGCCTTTGGATACATTGGATTCTGCACCCACTGGCCTGTGATCTCCCTGCGTTCTGCATCATTGCATGTGGTTGCATGAGTCTGAAGAAGGACTTATGAACTATATAGGACTTAGGGACTTGAGTTGGACTGGGCTGGAATGTTGTCTTTATATGTAAATACTTCTTGATATAAAGAAGTACACATATTTGAATGTCACTGGATTTGTTTCTCTAGTCAACCCCGACTAACACAGTGTTGCTCTTTGTATTTTCTAAGAGGTATTCATTAGGTATTACACTATGCCTTCTTAACTTAGCACAGCTCTCTTGGAATTAGTTTTGTACCACTGTGTATAAAATATGGTAATCTTGCAACAGTATAATTACACATGCAACCAATTCCATCCTTTATGAATTGTTGCATATTTTACTTTTCCACATTTTATAAACTCCAATACACAATGGTTTTATAGTGTATCTAAGTAGCCAATTTTCCTTTAGCAAAATTTTACAGAGAAAAGAAGGCAATCTTTTCTCTTTACCGATATTCACCATGACTGGTGGTATTCATTTCTTCCTGCCTTACTGAGTTTCCATCTGGTACCATTTCCCTTCCACCTGAAGAGCTTCCTTTAGCATTGCTTGAAATGCATGTCTGCTGATTATGAATTCTCTCTGCTTCCACTTATTTGGGAATTTACTTAAAGAAGATATTTTCACTGCTGTAGAAATCTAACTTTATAGTCTTCTCTGTGTATGAGAGAGAAAATTTCACTGTTTTCTGAACTTCACTATTTCTTATGAGTACCCATTCATCACCTTTCTCTTTATTCCTTGCTATAATATATGTAGATCATAACAAATCATGGATAACATTGTCAAGCATGGAGATTCCAGAATATCTCATTGTGCTCAGGAAGAACCAGTACACGAACCAAGAAGCAATAAACAGATGCAATGCTGGAAGGACTTACTCCTCAATTTCAATAAATTTGAAAGACCACTGCCTGGCTAATTGGCTGGAAGAGGTCTATTTAAAAAATGGTCCAACAAAATGCAGGCATTGTCAAAAACATTATTAATATCACACGCAAGTAAAATTTGGCCGAAGATTATTCAAAAGCATTTGCACCAACACATCAAGGACAATCAGACATTTAAGCCAGATTCAGAAGATTACCTGGAGCAACAAGTACTCCCTCAACACAAGAATACTTTCTTCTAGTAAATTGGCATTCTATGATGCTCACCTTCCCGACACAACCGCTGAA
>NW_022109767.1:6883839-6886399 GCF_000313985.2 Echinops telfairi | reverse complement strand
CTAGACAAAGACTGGTTAGATCACCAAGCCATGGTTGTCGTTGTGAAGAATGGGAAATTCTGGGATGGGGTGTGTCAGGGTTGCATCCCTTCATCTTATTGATTTCACCTGTGTTCTCAGGAAGTGATCCAAGAAGCTGGACTACGTGAAGACAATGAGAGGAAGACTCGTTGTGATACCTGCATAGCACAACCTTGTCCACGGACCGGGAAGAGAGCCTGCAGCACTGACTGATGAAGATCAGCATGCATGACGCCTCCACATAATGAAAAAGAAGAAGTTCTCACAACTAGATCAGTGAGGAACATCATGGCCAATGGAAAACATATTGAACTTCTCAAGGGGTTCATAATACTTGGATCCATAGTCAATGTCCATGGAAGCAGCAGGTAAGGAAGACACCAATGTATTGCAGTGGGCAGGTTTCTGCACAAGACTGCTTTCAAGTGTTAAAGGGCAAAGACGTCACTTGCAGGACGAAGATGCCCTTGACCCAAGCCGTGGTATTTTCAGGCGGCTCGTGTAGAGGAAAGCTGGACAGTGACTAGGAAGACCAGAGAGAACTGAGACACGTAAATCAGGGCATTGCCGAAGAAGTACGATATTGGAAGTTCGATGGACTGTTGGAAGCATAACAAGCCATCTATCTTGGAATAAATGCAGCCAGAATCCTCCTTAGAAGCCAGGACGGTGAGACTTTCTCTCCTGCCCTTTGGTTGCGTTATCAGGAAAGATCAGTCCTTGAAGAAGTTCGAGGGGGAAAAAAGAGTCAGACCCTCAAGAAGATGGAATGACAGAGTGACGTCCGCGATGGACTCCAACTGACAATGGCGAGGAAGGAGCAGTGTTGGGCAGGGTCTCGTATGGCTGTCCATGTGGTCTCCCTGAATTAGAACTGCCTCAAGAGTACCTGGCAAAAATAACGTAACATGTCTTCTTATCCCACAACCACCACCCCCAAACCCCACTAATGCTTTTACAAGTTTATCTTTCTTTTTTTAAAAACTAAAGGGGGTCTCGTTCCTTTCTGTTATGAATTCTAGGGTAGAGCACTTAGTCTGGTGCAGGAATTTTCCTCGTACATGTATGACTTGTCTACCTTGTGTAGCCGTCTTGTGCGTTATGTTTTCAGATTGATGTCGTTCCTCAGTTTTTGAAAACTCCCAGCTACTCTTGCTTCCATTTCTGCCAGTTTCTTTCTTTCTTCCTTCCTTCCTTCCTTCCTTCCTTCCTTCCTTCCTTTCTTTCTTTCTTTCTTTCTTCTCCTTGTATCATGCCAATTACGATATGTTAGACCACATTATATCATCCTGCAAGCCACAGAGGCTGGTTCATTTTTATTTTAATCTTGTTTTTCCTATCTGATTATGAGTTAGACAATTTTTCTATTGTGCTAACTTCTTTTTAAAATTTCCACAGTTGTTAAAAAATAGCAAATTATGTAGGGCCTTACACTTCAGACCATCAACTTAGTATCCAACAATTTAAATTACTAATCGAATCCCCAATTAGTTTTCCCTTCGCCCACTCCTTGATTTCTCTTCTCCCTCTTGTGGACCACCATCTTCCACTTCACCCAAATTAACACCCATCAGCTCGCTAGTCTATTGCTTTACCCTTCCTCCCCTGCCAGGCTCCCTTTAGCAAACTCCAATGTCTATTGAGCTATCTGGTCATGCCAGTACCACTTTCTTCTGTAGCATCCAGTTTGCTATTAAGCCAATTGAGTTGATTAAAATAGCAGAAAGAACTGAGTTGATATTGTGATGTGAAGAGACTTGCAAAGCCCAGCTCTTCCCCTTATGAACTATATGACCTTATTTATGTCACTTAGTCTCTGAGTTCCAGTTAATGTCTTTGTAAAATGGACATTTTACATGCCTACCTTGCAAGGTCAGTGTGAGCATCTGCAACCATGGGTATGAGCACATTTTGTGAATGGTAAGCCACTCTACAATGTTAGTGGCACTTGCTTAATACCAGTGGTTCCCAAGGATTACACAGCGGACGTGCACCCTTCCCTGTTTAGGAATGGATTGGGGGAAAGTTGCTCTCTCTTTAAAAGTCAGTTGTGTGTGCATGAAAGTACACACAAGCAAGGATGCACCATTTGAACAATGTCTCGATGGGCAGTTCAGTGACATTGTATGATTTTCTCTTGGCCCTTGTCACTGACCACCACTGCTGTCCACTGTCTCTGTTGCTGGAAAGTGCCCCCTGAGTGCTTGTCTTGGTTCAAGGACATTTCAAAGGGAAGACGCTATCTTTTCCTGGCCAGAAAGATGGGGTGGGGTGGAGGAGGAAGAGAGAACTCTTTTGCTCCTAGGTGGCAAATAAAGAAGGAACACCCCCCATCGCTTCACCCCATGTTTTTTAAGATTATGAAATAGGAGAGAGAAATGCAAAAACTCAACACTCACTGCCGTCCAGGCAATGCTGACTAAATAGCGACCCTCTAGCACGGGATCGAACTGCCCCTGTGGGTTTCTGAGGTCGTGACTGCTTGTGGGAGTAGACAGCCTCTCCCTTCTCCCGTGGAGTGGCTGACGGTGTCACTCCC
>NW_022109767.1:6880560-6882415 GCF_000313985.2 Echinops telfairi | reverse complement strand
ACTTCAGCACAGGCACTTGGACTCGCTTAACTTAGGTTTCAGATAAATGGGTCACTGACATCCCTGGCGCTTTCCTCTTATTATATCTCTTTGCTCCGAATTTAAATCCTAGTTCACCTAGCGGTCTCTGTATTCTGGGAGCTCTGACGTGCCGAACATAGAGGCCAAGAGACATTCTCTATATTTATAACTCGAGAATAACTTGTTTGTTCCAGGGTGGGAGAACGATTTCCACGGTTGAGCTTTCAAACACAAGACAGCTGCAGGAGAGGTTGGCATGGTGGGCAGCTGTCGATGGGTAGCACGATACACTGAGGGTACTCTTCTGCTTTTCATTTGGGACGTTCTGTGTTTGGTTGGTAGCCTGGTTTGTTGTTTTTCAGAGAAATGCTCCGCGACGTTGTTTCAACGTTCCTATGCGTTGGGTTTCCACAATCCCGGAAATGGGCCTCTCTGCTTTTCCATTCGTCTCCCTTGAGAGACTCCAAATGGATTTCTTAAATTGGACTGGTTTAGGTTGATGCAAGGAAAGGTCAGAGTCTATTCAAAAATAGTGATGGAAAAAGATAAATAATAATAAGAAGAAGATGGCAAGAGGAAAGAGAAAAAACAGCCAAGAAGACGTGGAAATGATGATTGATGCTTATGAGGCTGTCTTAACTGAGAATTTTAAGGGCTGCAAAACATTGAGCAATCAAATTAATGACCTGGAAAATAAACTCAGATTAAGAAATGTCAGGTAGGAGGATAATCTTGATGGGGTGGCAGCGAGAGATACACTGACCTTTTCCCCCTCCCCACACACAGAATATTGCAAAACTGCTTTGGATGAATAATTTTTAATCCCTTCCACAAGGCCTCTCTTCATTTCCCCCAAAGCTTGGTGCACTGACAGTAATGTGTCATTTAGATGTAGCATGAAAACCTCTTGCAGTATAAAGACAAATATCTTCATGTCTTTTTTTTTTTTTCCTGGCCACCAATGGCGTTTGTCATTTCTGTGGTCCGTGGAGAAGCTGACAAGAGCCACCCACGGGGATTGCTGGTGAGTCCATGGGGTTTAACCCAGAGCTGTTAGGAAGCTGTGAGTCCACTGCTTGTCTGGCTGACTCCAACAGTCATGTTTAAAACACACGCTCCTTAAACGAGTATCTTGATAAGTATCTTTTCAAGTTCATGCCGAATCAAAAACATCTCAAGTAAGAAAGAGAGAATGATGTTCGGGAGAAAGAGAGATGTACAAGCGATCTCTTTCTTCCTGATCTTACCTGGAGACTTCCAGCATCTGTTTTGTAGTCATATTAAGTAGAGTTATATGGATGGGGTTGAATGTAATACATAATTATCAGACAGATAATGGAGATAACCGTAATTGCGTGTTTAGTCCCTGCCAAGCACTGTTGTCAGTGTACAGGATAATTTGGTTTTCATTACAATCAAGTCGTACTTGTTGTTAGCTGACTTACGGGGCCCCAGGCAAGACAGAACTGATCCCTGCGTGGTCCTGCCCCCCTCACGATCCCATTCTTGATCAAATTGTTGTGATCCATAGGCCTTTCGTTGCCTGATGTTTGGAAGTAGATTGTTAGTCCTTTCTTCCTAGTCTGTCTTGGTCTAGAAGCTCCCCTGAAATCTACTCACATCAGAGCAACACACACTGACAGATGGCCTCCATGGACAGGTGACCCTGCATGAGGTAGGTTGCCCGGGAAGCTAACCAGGTTTCCTGCACGGGAGACAGGAATTCTATCACTCCACCATCGGGGCTCTTCTTTCAAAGAGGGAGGTCGTATCTGTAGTCCCAGCTTGCAGATGAGAAGAGGCACAGAGAAGTCAAGCCATTGCCAAGGTCACA
>NW_022109767.1:6878740-6880254 GCF_000313985.2 Echinops telfairi | reverse complement strand
TATTGCAGATTTTCCTGAAGCCTCCTTAGAGGCTCTTGTTCAGGAGAGACTTTGTAGTTACCTCCCTGGTCTGGATGGCAGCAGGGTTGTTACACATTTATCTCGAGAAAAAAAAAATCTAGCAATCACATTTAAGAAATTTATTTTTTTACATGCTTGATTTATTTGCTTTGACTTGATGACTGATTGAAATGACCTAGCAGCAGTGAGTGATAAAACAAATGCTTTAATTGACAGCCCAGGCGGAAGGGCATCTTTGGAATCATGTTAGGCAGAAGGTCTAAGAAGTTCTTGACATACCCAAAGCAGAGGCACTCATCGAAGAACAGAGCATGCTGGTTGATATGCCCATTACAGCAAGAAGCAGCACAACAGCATTGGACGCGATGGCCAGTGCTGGCTAGCCCAACACCACGGAGTTAGAGACAGCTTTCCATGTGGGAGATCTAGGTTGGGGCCTGAGTGATGCTCCTCACAGTCGCCCCTCACTTCCACCCCCACCATCTGTCAGTGTGTTGCTATGATGCTGAATAGGTTTCAGGAGAGCTTCCCAACGTGGGTGCACGAGGAAAAGATGGGCTAGCTGGTCTACCTCCAAAACTCAGTCATTGAATGCCCTATGGATCTCAACGGTCTAATGGTAACTCATCATGGGAACGACATAAGATGGGCAGAATCTCCATTGCAATCGTGCACGAGGTCTCCCACGGGTTGACTTGACAGCAGCTAACAACGACGAGGATGGTTGGAGTGACTGCAAACTGATCCATGTACCTTGAAGGGAAGCCAAGGGAATCAAGAGGAAGAGGGATGCAAAGGGAAGAGGAAATCCTGCAAATGAACGGAGGACCAAAACTCTGACAAAGAAAAAAAGAAGCACAGACTGTCCCCTCCTGCCCAACGACGGTCGTACGAACTCAAGACTTCTCTTCCTTTTGCTTCGCACGTTAGGGTGTGTGCCACAGCCGTGGAAGAAAGGACCCTTGTGTGAGTTGGAGGGAGCAAAGTGTGGGCGCGGGAGGTAACAGTGTCAAGAAGTTAGACAAAATAGGATAAGCCAGGGCACTCCTAGAAGCTCAACAGCAATGACTGTGTGTATCGGAGGCCATTGCTAGCGTCAAAGGAAGACTTAGTGTGGACTGCTGCTTTCCATATTGATGTGAGGGGAACGTGTGATTGCTTCCTTTCTTTTAACGCGTTCTTATTATATAGTTAAACCCTCTCATAATGTTGGCTCTCCGATAACAATGACGCAAACACCTGTAGATGTGATCTTTTAGGCATGGAGTCAGTGCCCTTGCAATTTTATTATTTTGTTAGATCATAGGTGTGATGGTTATGTTTTTATGTCAATTGGGCCAGGCTATGATGCCTAATTGTTTGGTAAAACACTCAGTGCTGCTCTGGAGCAGAAATGATTAGCAATTAACAATCCGTTGACTTTAAGAAGAGGAGTTTCCCTTTGATGATGTGGGTTGGCCTCATTCCAATCAGTGGAAGGCCTGAAGAGCAAC
>NW_022109767.1:6862808-6877818 GCF_000313985.2 Echinops telfairi | reverse complement strand
CCGATTGCAGGGTCTGGATGACGTGTGTGGAGACAGGCAAATCCTTCTCTTTTCGAAAGGGGGGACAGTGCTTCTGGGGGCTCTTCAGTCATGGGGGTGGCTAAGAGGGTGATGTCTCATGTTCTTTCAGCACCTACGCATCATCAGGCATGACACTCTGTGAGTGTAAAGGTGAGCTCTTCAGGTGCTGCAAGCACAAGGTGCAAATTTTTAAATTATGGAATGATGTATAGCAGTTCTTATTGCACATTTTCCTGAAGCCTCCTTAGAGGCTTTCTCCTCCATGCTTGATGGAGAAACTGGCCAATTTATATCAACCCAAAGAAAGAGGTGATTTTTGGTTTCGGCGAGATCTGAGATTTCTGGATGATCCCATGTCTCTGAATCGAGACAATGCTAAGTTACAACTGAGATGAAAAAGGCAAGTTACAACTGAGATGAAAAAGTAAAATTATATATTCTTTTAGGTTATATCCTGGGCATATTTTTCAAATGTATGTGTGTGTGTTAGTCTGGCTAGACTAGAGAAACAAATTCATAGAGACACTCATGTGTATAAGAAATAGCTTTATATACAAGAGCAATTGAATATTGAGGAAACATTAAGAAAACGTCCCAGCCCAGTCCTGATCAAGTCCATAAGTCTGATATTAGCCCATATGTCTGATACCAGTCTATAAATTCCTCTTCAGACTCACGAAACACATGCCATGACGCCAAATGCAGGAAGATCACACGCCAGTGGGTGGAAAGTCTTGTGGATCCAATGGTGGTAGAGACATCTCAGTGCTGACAGAGGTCTCCATGTAGATCCTTCAGCTCCAGGGCTCTAGTGTAGCTCCATATGTCTTCTCCACAGCAATGTCTCACAAAGAGTGAGTGTTTGTCCCACCTCCAGCAAGCTATTTATCTCCCTAGCGCCTCCGAATGAGGTCATCAAGCTGTAACCCGATTGACAGGCTAAACCCCTTCACTCTGAAGTCTCCAATTGACAACGGATTATGTAGCTGCCACAATGCACTTCCTGTTTTTAGCATAAAACCAATAGTCATTCTTTATAATTTAGAAAAAATAAAAATAATTGTGTATCCCAAAGACTCAAGCACTGACCAATGTCTGGGCACCAGTGTGGGTGTGTATGAGGACGGATTCCGTTCCTAGGGATACCTCGGGCTAACAATGTACCACAAACCACATGTCTCACAGAAACAGAAGTTGATTGGCTTACAGCCCTGGGGCCCGGACATCCAAGTTCATGTTCTGAATTTCTAGAAGAAGGCCTTCCTTGGACTGTGGTTGCATGATAACAGAGCCAAGCTTCCTCTATCTGTCTCTCTGTGTTTCTTTTGTAGAACTCTGACTGAGGCAGGACCAGCACGCCTCCCCCACCAAACCACCACCACTCTCAGTTCTTGTACAGACAGGTTGTCCTTGAGCCCATTCAAATCCAGGTGATCCCGGAGGAGTCCCAGTAGGACTGCACTCCACAAAAGTTTCAATGGTGGAAAAATTTCAAGGGTGGTTAGCAGGCCTTTCTTCTGCAGTGCCCCCGGCTGAATTCATACCGCCAACCCTTTGTGAGTCATTCATTGAGTGGACAACCTCTTCAATTGCCTTGTTTCCAAACAAGGTCACCTTCACGGGTGCCAGAGATTAGGACTTCAATTTATCTTGTCCCTTTCTTTTTGGGTGGGGGACACACGTCATTCCATAACAGTGAAACTTGATTGTTTTTTAAGTGTTAGATATGTAAAGAACAGGAAAAAAGAAAAGTATATTAGTAATTCAACATTCAGCCTAACAAGGCTCAAGAACCAGAGTCAAATACCTTTTCTTACGTTATTCTAGGATATGGATTTGGCAGTCAAAAGACGGGAAAGCCCCAGTCTCTCCTTGAATGCCCACTCTATCCACACTGCTCCCTCTGAAACCTGCTCTCTGCCGGTGTTCTGATCTCTGCAGCAAAACCCTGTTGGCTCTACCTTTCACCCACAGCGGCTTCTCTATGGAGTCCCACGGGGCGCTAACAGTTCCTGTGTGCAGCTGCTGACTGAAAGGCTAGCGATTCAAGTCCACTTGGGGGCACTTTGGAAGAGAGGCCTGGTGATCTCCTTTTGTAAAATCAGCCCCAGAAAACCCAGGGGAGCGCAGTTCGATGCTGAAACAGATGGGGTGGCCAGGAAGTGGAATCCACATGATGGCTACCACTTGGTTGGTCTTCTGGATGCCCCAGTTTCCTTCCAGGAAATCACTCCAGTCCGACAAAGATGGGAGTGTTCATGGCCATGTCGAGATTTCCTCGACAGTTCTGAAGAACCAGGCTCATTTCATAATTTGCACATGAATTGTAAATTCAGCCTCTACCTTGGTGGCATAGCTTTCTGCAGCCAAGAGCTGCTGCCCTTACCTGGGGCCTTGAGTAGCCCCCATCAGCCAGATCCATTTCCTCTGCAAAAACACATGCATTGCCCCATGCTGACAGTCACTTGTTTTAGCACTAGCTAATCACCAATATGTTCTGTTAAGTGAGATTCATAGATGCTGATTGCATTTATTGCATAAATTACTTCTTATTAAAATCAGGTCATTGGAGCCTCAAACCATTAACATGAAGGCTATTAACATAATTTCATAAGCTAATAAATCAAGCACAGGAAAAGAATTAAAGGGTTCTTAGTGATAAGTGTTTCTGGAGAGATTAAGGAATACAATTTTCTTATGCATATATTAACATTTTATGAGTGGATTCACGCAAGAGTGGGTTTTTATTCCCTGCATACATGACTCCCACTTAGTCGTTTTCATACTTGGCCTCTGGAGCCGATTTTCAAAATTAAGGTGTGTTTTTAAAAATTTTTTATTTTCTTGGGGTTTTCCTTCCCCCGTTTGTCAAATAACTCTGCAATTGAGTAATTTCCGGTTGAACCCATTAGCCTTCTGTGCTGTGCGCTGCCTATAAAATGCTTGTCTTTCCACATGTGATAGACTGCAAAGGCATTTGGGTGGGAGAAAGAGGCAAGGTAAAGTTCAAAGGAAGAAATCCTGTGGGTTGGTTTTAGAGAATGCAATTTTCATTCCAGGTAAGCTTCTAAATTTCTAGTTTTAAGAGGTTCTAGAAAAGTTCTAATTAGCTCTCTGATTACAACACATACCGAGGGTTAATTGTTCCTCTCAAATGGTGCATTAAAAATGGGGTTTAATCCCAGGCTGTAGCGATTGTCTGTGATACTGGCCTGAACACCACAGAAATTGGTTCCCTCCTTCATTTCCCTTAGCAGCTTGTGAAAGGTGCCAGGGGACGAAGCCATCATTATCCCGTGCAGGGAGGTTGCCTAGAAACAAAGATAAGTTCCCATGTAAATGAGACTATAACAACTTAATCCTTTGTGCAATTTGGGTAATGTTTTTAGCAAATAGTAACTGATGGATCATAATTGAAATAAGCGGAATGCTGTTAGTGGAAATATGTGCAGTGTTGCTGGGGGATTGCAGTGGCCAGTGGAATTCCAGGCTTTTTCTAGAAGTAGTGCCCACTCTTTCCCCTACAGTTTTCAGACACTAGAAATGTTCCCCAAATAAAGTCCGATACCTCCCCACCCCTGTATCTCCACCCTATAACATCGTTCTGGTCTTTCTGCCTTAAAGCCATCAACAGATTCTCTTTGCTCTTAGGACGGAGGAACAGCAACAGAAAGTTTATGAGCATGACCCAGAGTCCCTGAAGGTCTAGCCCAGTGATTCTCCACCTTCCCAAAGCCGCGACCCTCTCATACAGTTCCTCATGTTGTGGGGACTCCCCCAACCATAAAATTCTTTTTGTTCTTACTTCATCACTGTAATTTTGCTACTGTGATGAATCAGGCGACCCCTGTGAAGGGTCGTTTGACAACCCCCCCCAGGGGTCGCGACCCACAGGTTGAGAACCGCGGGTCTAGCCGCTCCTTATTTTGCCAGCTTTGCTTCATGGTATGCTTTGCTATGGTGCCTTCTTCAGTTCTGCATAAGCATCATTTTTCTTTCCGTCACAGGGCTGTACAGGTATTCCTCCCTGAATTAAGGCGCTCACCTGTCCATGGGACTAATGGCTAACTAACTATTCTTCAAATCACAGTTCAAGGGCCAGGTCCCTCCAGGATGCTTTCCCTAAGCTCCCTGACCCTTTGCCATTGAATTGATTCAACTCATAATAAAACAATAGGACAGAGTTTAACTGCCCTTATGGATTTCCAAGACTGTGAAAAGGTCCAGGGGTAGAAAGCCTCATCTTTCTCTTACAGAGAAGCTGATGGTTTCAAACTGCTGACCTTTCAGGTAGCATCCCAACCCATAAACCACTATACCATCAAGGCTCCTCCTCCCCCACTAGGTCAAATCTATTCATGAAGCCCCGGAGGCCAGTGGTGAAAGCCTTGCCTTGGCTCTAAATCGAATGGCCTGCAGTCCACACCCACCAGCCATTCTGTGGGTGTAAGATAGGTCCATCTGCTCCTGCAAAGATTCACAGTCTTGGACACTCTGAAGGACACGTCTACTCTGTACACAATCACTGTTGATGTTAGGCACCAACGAGTTGGTTCCAAATCAGGTGCAGCAGAACAAAGCACTGCGACGTCCTCACAGTCCTGCTACGTTCAAGCCTAATGTGCAGCCTCTGAGTCAACCCATCTCCTCGAAGGTCGTTCTCTTTTGCACTGAGCCCCCTTCACTGTATCATCCATGCGATCCTTCTCCAGTGGTCCCTCCTGATACCACGCCGAAGTGCATGGGATGAAACCTCCCCATCCTCACTTCTAAGAAGTCTTCCGGCTGTATACTTCTTCTTCTAGGACAGATCTGTTCTCTCTTCTAGGAGCTCCCACTGCAGTCCATCTTCTCCACCAGCACCTTCATGCCAACGGGTCGGCGCTTCTTCCCTCTTGCATAGTCATTGGCTAGCTTTCACTGTATGTGGGATGGCTGAAATGCCATGGCTTCGGTCAGGCTCCTCTGAGTCTTCAAAGGGTCCATCTTTGCTCCCTCACACTTTATCTTATTTTGTTTTCCTTTTGTAGCAGATGTGCCCAAGGTCATGATATCTTTTTTTTTTTTTAAGATCACTTTATTGGGGGACTCTTACAACTCTTGCTACAACCCATACAGCAATTGTATCAGACATATTTGTACATATGTTGCCATCGTTCTTCTCTTTTCTTTGTTTTTTTTTAATCGTTTTATTAGGGGCTCATATAACTCATCACAATCCATACATCAATTGCGTCAAGCACATTTGTACATTCATTGCCCTCATCATTCTCAAAACATTTGCTCTCCACTTACACCTCTGGCATCAGCTCCTCATTTTCCCCCTCCCTCCCGGTCATGATATCTTATTGGATTTCTTGACTGCTGCTTCCATGGGGATTGAAGGTGGATTGAAGGTACAATGAAATCCGTGACAAGCTCCGTCTTTGTGTATCATAATGTTGCTGATCGGTCTGGTTGTGAGGGTTTTTCCTTTCTCTTCCCTGAGCCACCATCCATACTGAAGACGCCGTCTTTCCACTTCTTCAGGAAGTGCAGCAAGTCCTCCTCAACTGCGGTCCGACAGACGGTGACACCTGAGCACCGCAGGTTGTTCATGAGGCTTCCTCATACCGTCCGGCCTCTCCAATTGTATGTTCAACATGCAGGCTGGATCTGCATGATGAAATGATACCTACCCTGACATACCTCTCCTGATTTTGAAGTAGTCACATCTTCCTATTCTGTTTGAACGACTGCCTCTTGGTCTATCCATGCACAGGGTCTGCATGAGCACAATTAAGTCTCCTGGAATTCTGAACAAAGTGTTCTAGAATTATGAATTATTTTCAACATTATCCATAGTCTGTTCTGATCCGCATCAATAAGACACAAGTAAACATCTTTCAGGTATTCTTTGCTTTCCGCTAAGCTTCATCTGACACCAACCATGATATCTCTCATTACATGCCCTCTTCTGAATTTGACTTGAATTTCTGGCAGCTCTGTCAATGTACTTCTGCAACTATTTAAAAATGATCTTTAGCAACATTTTACTTGCATGTGAAATGAATGATATTAGCCAATAATTTCTGCCATCTCTTGGCTCACCTTTCGTTAGAATGGGCATAACCACGGATCTCTTCCAATCAGCTGTCTTCCAAATCTCTTGGCATTGATGAATGAGGACCTCTAGCATTGCATCTGTTTGCTGAAACAGTTTGATTTGTTTTCCATCAACTCCTGGAGACTTGGATTTTGCCAGTAGTCAATCGAGAGACTGTCTCGCTCCAGCAATAAGGGCAGTAATCCAAACCACAGATAACAGCAAATGCTGGTGAGGCTGTGAGGACATTGGAAGTCTTCAGTATTGCTGGAAGCACTGCAAATGCCACAACCACACATGATCCTGCCTTACAAAGCTAAAAGGAGAAATACCTTAGGGCTCAGCAACCCTAACTCAAGCTCACTGCCATGGGGTCCATTCTGACCCATCACAACCCTAAGGACTGGGGAGAAATGCCCTTTTAGGTTTGAGAGACTGGCTATGGGCGTAAAAACCTTCATCTTTCTCCCGTGGTGTGGCCGGTGGTTTTGAACTGCTGACTTTGCAGTTAGCAGCCCAACTCCTAACCACGACACCACCAGGACTCCCCACAATCCTACTCCTAGGTATAGATCCTAGAGAAATGATGGCCTTGACACCAACAGACATGCACACACCCGTGTTCACCACACAATTGTTCACAAGAGAAGAAAGATGGAAACAATCTAATGTCCATCAACAAAGGACTGCATGGACCAGCTTTGTCATGCAAGCATGCAATGGAGTACTATGCAACAATAAAGATGAGGATAAATCCACCAAACATCTCACAACATAGATAAATCTGGAGGATGCCATGCTGAATGAAGTAAGCCCATCACAAACTCAGCACATTGATCCTGACTCAGAGCATCCTCAAAGAACTGCCCATTTGGGTTTCTGAAGTTGTAGATCTGTATAGGAGCAGAAAGCCTCATCCGATAGGTTTGAACCCCTAGCCTTGTGTTTAGCAATCCAGTGCCTCACCCACCCACGACACTACCAGGGTTTCTTTCAATCACAAAAGGATACATATTTTATAAGACCACGATAACAAAAAGCCAAGACATTCCCACACAGAAAGAATCAGTCTTTTGTGGCTCCTTGGGTGGGGAGGGAGGAGGTCTGGTAGGGTCGTTGGTTGCTCATTGGGCTGATAACAGCAAGGTCAGCAGTTGGGAACCCCCAGCTGCTCTGCAGGAGAAAGACGAGGCTTCTACTCCTACCAAGAGTTAAGCACAGAACCCCGCAGGGGCTGGTATGCTCTGTCCTACAGGGTCGCTGGAGTCTGAATTACCGTGATGGCAGTGAGGTGTTTGGGGTTTGTTTGGGAGGGGAGAGAGGAGAAGGGAAAGAAAATCACTCGCCCGATCGCACCCATACACTGCAATCAAGTCACTTCCTACTCCTAAGGACCCTGGAGGCCAGGGTCCTCCTGAGGGTTTCTGAGACTGTCGCTCTCGATGGAAGCAGACAGCCGTATCTTTCTCCTACAGAGCAGAGGTCAGCTTGAACCTCCGACCTTGTGCTGAGCAGCCCAATGCCGAAACCGCGGCACCACCAAGGATCCTATCAGATAGGATAGGAGGGCGAAAGCAACCACACTATGGAGTAAGACGGTACAATGTGGTCAAGGCAGAGGGAGACGCTGAGAGGTACACGGGGTATAGCAGAGCTGGGGTAAATTTATAACAGACCATGAAACCTCAAAAATTTCATGGGAAAACACCTATTATTCAGTCCATTTGTCCATCCACTTTTTGAACACCTCTCATACAGTCCTTTCACAACAGTAATTACAAACAACTGATGAGTAGATTGACAGGTGAATATCCATGCTAAATGGATGAGGAAACCATGTACAGGAAAAAATATATATATATCCCGAAAACCAAAACAAATCTCACTGCCATCAAGTGGATTCCAGCTCATAGTGACCCTAGAGGGCAGTGGAATTGCCCCTTTGGGTTTCTGAGGTTGTAAATCTCCACAGGAGCAGAAAGCCTCATCTTCCTCCCATGGAGTGGCTGGTGCATTTGAACAGCTGACCTTGTGGCTCGCAGATGTAACTCACTGCACCACCAGGGCTCCTTCTAAATATGATTGTGGATATTTTTACAGTCTAATTGGTTACTCCTTAGATAGTTATATACATTTAGTCACACACATAAGGGACACAGTTATAGAAACCACTTGGACATCAGGACTGACCTACAGGACTTGACAGCTAAGGACTAGCACCTTAGGGACATCTAGGTCAACTGGCAAAAGACAGTTCATAAAGATAATGTTCTATATCCTGGTTGGCGGAGTAGAGTTCAAAGCAAAAATCCAACTCATTGCCATGAGTTGGTTCCAACTCGTAGCAACCCTGTAGGACAGGGTAGAACTGCCCCTGTGGGTATCTGAGGAGTAAAAAGCCCTGCCTTTCTCTGGAGGAGCGGCTGGTTGTTTCGAACTGCTGATCTTGCACTTAGTAGCCCAGTGTGTAACCACTGCGCCACCAGACATCATAAAAATGGCAGAGAGAGTGGAATGGCATGAGGGCTGCTGCTAAGTGGTGATTGGGGACCTCCCACTGAAAATGCCTTCTATCCGAAGAAAGTGTTTTGTCAGTCTTCCAGGGCTATAGCGTATATCAAGATTCCACTCCTTTTGAGGGCAGAATAAGACCCCATTGTGTGTGCACTACGTTTTATCAGTTCATCTACCCATGAACACTTGGGCTGTTTCCATCTTTTGGCTGTTGTGAAGATGAACATGCCATAATGAATATTAAAGCACCCTCGTGGGCTGGTCAGGCGCGTGTTGCATGTTAACTATAGTTTGGCAGTTCAAACCCACCAGCTGCTCAGGGGGAGAAAGCTAGACTTCCTCGTATAAAGATTAAACAACAACAACAACCTCAAACTCATTGCCATCTAGCCCATGCTGATTCATAACGACCTTGTAGGACAGGGTAGAACTGCCCCTGTGAGTTTTCAAGACGGTGAAGCTTCATGGGAGTAGAAAGGCCCGTCTTTCTCCCGTGGAACTTTTGGTGGCTTTGAACTGCTGACCTTGCAGTTAGTAGCCCACCTTGTGACCACTAGGCCACGCTCCCCATAGAGCGGGTAAAAGTCAGAATTGACTCGCTGGCTGTCGATTTTGTTTTGTTTTGATGTGATGAGATGATGCATTGCTAAACAGTAGACTGTAGACAGGACTGTCCCTTTGTGCCCTCTGAACAGCGACCCAGGGAACAGGGGTGGGCAGGGGCCTCAAGTGTTCGACAGGGACAGAAAGCTCCCAGTCGCTGTCCACACCCTCCAGCCTCCTCATTTCACAAGGAAGAAAAATCAGTGTTCCCAGAGAAGCAAGCCTGTGTGTGCCCAGGCTCACAGAAATAGTTGGGGTTATAATCAGTATGGATTCATTCCCTTCTACGTCTTGGCAAAACATGTGAAAAGAAAAATTTTATATATATATATACAGACAGACATATATATGTGTGTTTGTGTGTATAATATATATATATATGAGAAGAATATATGTGTGTGTGTGTGTGTGTGTGTGTGTGTATATAAATGTATTCTCTTACCCACCCAACATGCTGGATGGGAATTTATGTGTGACATGCCAAATATGGCACAGCAAAGAACAATTACCTACAGGGTATCGAATAGCATTTCTCTTCCTCCCTCTCTTTTTCAACTGTGTGGGAACAGAAGGTATCCTAACCATTCACTCTTTCTCACTTTAGTCATCAGCTTTTCAGGCATGTGGTGAACGGGTCGTTCTAAGGCTGTTCGTTACACCGAGGTGTGTGTGAACATGTCATGTGCTAACAGCTAATTAGGAGCATTTCAGAGCCCAAGGAGGCCTTGCTAACACCAGCCAGCGTCTGTGTCACCGCGGCTTTGGAACATGGCTGCTGCTCCCGGGTGTCAGAGAAGCCAGACACAAGTGGAGACACAAGTGGGCCCGGGCTCGGAGCGGCTGCTGGAGCCGTAAGCATCCTCGTTTGGAGCCTGCCAAATAGCTGTAATGGCTATTAGTCTACGCAAACAGCTCTGGTGAACTCCCCACTCCCTCCCCTCTTCTCTAACGGGGAATCTGCCCGAAGGACAAACTGCTGACACCCAAAACGGACAGTGAATACTTCGGGAAAGAGCTGAGGAGACGAAATGGAAACCGTAGCCTCAGGGATGCCTCTAAATGGGAAACGCATGGCTTGACTCGTCAAAATAATCCTTGGCCAAGCTTTCTTTCTACAGACTGGGAGCTCTCAGGAAAAGTCAAATCAGGAATGAAACAGCTTGCTTTGATTGCGCAAGCCATCCTCCAACAAGCAAACAATCTCGCTGCCCCCTAGTCAGCTCTGGCCACAGCGCCCCCATGGGACCGGGTGGAACTGCCCCTTGGGGGGGGGGTTCTGAGCTTGCGATCTCTGAGGGAGTGGAAAAGGTCCTCGTTCTCCCTCCAACTGGCTTCTTGGGTTGAAATGCCAACCTCGTAGGTTAGCAGTCCAATGTATATGAACAGAAGGTCATTTTAAAATGCCACATGGCTTTGAGTCATTTCTGACTCGTGGTCAGAGTAGAACTAGGCTCCGTCAAGTTTTGGGGGGGTGGCTGATTCTTTGGAAGGGGCTCTCCAGACCTATCTTCTGCAGCAAGCCTGGGTGGACTGGAGTCTCCTTTAATGAGCAGCCGGTGTGCTAACCACCCCAGGTGCCCACAAGACAATCAGAAGGAGCTAAGCTCCACATCTTCTACACACAGTCTATCTGATCTGCTGATGACATGATGGGATCATTGGGTTCTATGATATCAAAGCTTGTTAAGGCATTCCAGGACATTCAATATTTGAACTTCACTGAAATGGATGATGCTGTGGCTGGAGCCTTGTGCTTCTCATTTAGGACATTGAGCGTGAGCTGCGTCAGCTTGCCTTTCCACCTTCAACCCAGACAAAAAACAACAACAGGGAGTGGAGTCCTCAAGCATGTGTTCAGTGCCAGCCCAATGTGCATGGACCTGTGGTTCCAGATACTAGGACAAAAACCTGAACTGACACCCCTCTCAGAGAAGCAGCTGATGGCTTCAAACTGCTCACCTTGCAGTTTGCAGCCCAACACATAACCACTACGCCACCAGGGCAGGAGTGGTTAGAAGCCTGACTATGAGCAGCTCAGCCTTAGTTTCCTGCACTACCTCTTCCCCAGTGCGTATAAGACTGGGGATTATCCTCAGGAGAGATGGAATAGGATGGTCCGGGCGAGGGAAGGCTGGGCACAGCTGAAGGCACTGCTGCCATGGAAACCAAGGAGAAGCAGAGGGTATCTGAAAAGCAGGTGATGGTGCCAGTACCATTTTTGTCTAGCTCGCCAAATGCTGGTCTCCAGGATTGTACCTGCGAGGAGAAAGGGGGGGCTCCTGTCTATATAAACTGACCACCCCAAGAGAAGACAGCAGTAGATGCTGTGCAGGCAGAACAGGAGCACTCCGAAGACACCCATGAACTATTCTCGGGAACCTATGGATTTATGAACATTATAGATGGAATTAAGGCTGATAATCGAAGTAATCGCCCCAAAGCAAACCTGCTGCATGCAACTCATTGTGACCCTATTTCGGGTCTCCAAAGATGACATAAAGGAGTAGCCAGCCTCATCATTCTTCCATGGGGTCGCTGGAGGGTTTGAACTACTGACCTTGTGATTCGCAGTCCAATGCTTGCCTGATCGTGCCACCAGGGCTCCTTGGTACTTCCATAAGAGTGCCATGTTAGGACTTCGGTTCCCTTGGTGGGAAGCAGAGAAGGTCACCGTGAAGTCAGAATTGACCTGCCAGGCCTGGGTTTGGGTGATGGTTTCATCTTATTGCAGCGTGGAGATGAATTAGTGGTAAGTGCATAGTGAAAACGAAGCAAACAAACCAACTAAAACAAGGCAAGGAGAGAAACACATCTTTATATAAACTAAAGCCAAAACCGAGCCCCCTCCCCTGGAGACGATGCTGACTCATAGTGACCTTGTATAAGACAGAGTCCAAAGGCCCCATAGGGTTTCCAAGACTGCAGACACCCTCAGCTTTCCCCCGTGGAGTGGTGGTGGGTTTGACCCACTGACCTTATGGTTAACAGCCCAATTCTTAGCCCACAGTGCTACCAAGCCTCCTCTCTTTATAGAAGGAAGGGCATCGAATCATAGCTTACTATGAGGCCTAGTTATAAATAAATGTGTTATCTTCCTAATAGGTTAAGTTCTGAATACTTGATAAGTCAAACTGATAGGAGATAGGACGTTTTATGATATACAACAAGATTATCTTGAAAGCATGGTGGCCGGAGGAAGTGTGAGTGTGTGTCTGTGTTATATATGTATGTGGCATATTGGAAAAATGGCCACACTTGCTCTCTTCTCCCTCTGCCCTTTGGAATGGGACTTTATAGCATCTTCCATCCAGAGTCGACATCAATGTCTCCTACCCTTCAAATCAGACTGGCCTGTGACTTATTTGGGCCAATAGACTGAGCGGGGAGCATCCGTGAGTCAGCTTGGACTTAGTCCTCAAGAGGCTTCCCAGGGTTCCACTTTCTCTCCTGGACCCCTGCCTAGCCTATCCTCTGTGTGAACAAGCTCAGTCCAGCCTGCTAGCAGATGGAGACCAGCAGAACCAGCCCACCGTGCCAAACGCAGAATGCTGACCACAGAGTTATAAGCAAACAAACGATTGCTTTAAGCCAATGGGTTTGAGGATGGTTTGTTACACAGCAAAAATGAATCGGTACCGTGTGTGTGTGTGTGTGTGTGTGTGTGTGTGTGTGTGTGTGTGTAGAAGAACTTGTTACTGTCAGAAAATTAAGCTTTTATGTTCAAAAAGGGGGAATCAATGCATCTATCTAATCTAAAAATAAATAAAGTAACACAGTGCCCCCCAAAAAACTAAAAACCAAATTCACCCCCGTCATGTCAATTCTGTCTCATAGCACCCCTACACGAGAGGCTAGAACTGCCCTGTGAGTTGCCGAGACCGTAACGCTTTACAGGAGCAGAAAGTCTGGTCTTTGGACTGCAGTAGCACAGTAGAAATGTATTATGTATTAACATGGAGATAAGATAGTGACTAGCTATTAAAGCAGACCACCAAATTGTCCCTTTGAAGGCACCCAGGCCTGTTTGAGAGAAAGCCTTAGAAACCCCCTCTGTAAAGACGACAGCCAAGTTCACAGTGTCACCCAGCGCTGCCCCAGTCAGAATCGGCAACAGGGCCCCAGATCTGAAGGATCATCGGAGGGCTGTAAACCAGGGATCAGGAGGATTACAACTGAGGACTGTACTTCTTCATTATAGACCTTGTAGAAGGGTGGGTTTCGTTTTGTTTCTTTACTATGATGACGAAGTACACATTTCACTTGGGTAAAATTGCAAGCTAAGTGGAAACAAAACTGAAACAGCTAAAAGTTTGTGTTGTTGATGCTGGCCAGTGCACAGCATCTGCCACCACCGGCTAGAGTCATATGTTCAACACATGCCCCGGTGGCTGGAAGGATTTCCTATTCAGACATAGCCGCAGCCAACCCAATTTTCCCTCCTGATGAGTCTTCAGCTTCATGCTTGCATGCTCGTGGTCAGTGCACCAGGGCTGAACTGAAAGGAAGTGCCTGGGAGCGTGGGGCACAGGGTCTCAGGGACACTGTAGGTGTTGTCCAAGTTGGTAGGACCACGACCAGCAGGACGGAGAGAAAACTGGCTGCAACCAAAATCGGGGCATGGAAAAGTTGGTCAGTGTAAAGAGTGATTCTGTGGTCATAATTTTGTATTGGCCCGGATGAAAAGGGAAGCATGTAAATGTGCCCAGCATGGTGAAGCGGCGCGGCCAGCAGACAAACAAACAAACAAAACCACACACACACAATGGTGGATGAAATGGCTGTGGCTGGTTTTTGTTGCTGGTTGCTATTGAGACAGCTCGAACTCATGTATAACAGAACCTTATCGCAAACAGAAAAACATTGCCCGAGCTCAGGCCATTTTCACATTGTTGGGATATTGGGGTCCATCGATGGGGCTGCTGTGTCAGTCCATCTGTCTTAGGCTGAGTCCATTGGAGAAGTAAAAGCAGCAAAGACTAAGTAAACATGCACACACATATGTATCCGCACATGTGTATACACATATGTATCTACAGAAAAGGGAGAAATTGATTTATCTCAAAGCAATGGTTTACATACAGCTATGAGACCAAACTTCCTGCCACCAAGTCAATACTCACTCAGAGCGATCCCCTGTGGGTTTCCAAGATTGCAACTATTGACAGGAGGTAAGCACCCAGTCTTTCTCCCACCGAGCTGCTGGTGGTTTTGAACTGCCGACCTCGTGGGTCATAGCCCAATGCGTAACCACTACACCACTAGGGCTTGCGCGCACAGCTTCAGAGGCTGGAACATTCCAATTCCATAGCTCAGACCTGGTTCACATATGATTCAGCCACGATGATTCTGAGATCAGCAGGTCAGAAAGCAAGCAGCTGGCTCAAGGGCTGCAGAGGCTGACAAACGAAGGGTGGCAGGTGAGATGGAAGACTACTGGCTCAGAGGCTAAGGCGTCCCAGCATTGCAGGCAACACGGCAGGTTGCCGGCTCAAGTCCAGAAAACAGGTCAGATGATGACGTGCCAGAGGCAGGATCCAGATCGAGCAAACACCAAGAGAGCTTGGTCAGATTGTCCAGCTATATTGGAAGCCGGCCACGTCCCTGAGAAACGCCCTTTCAATTGATGGGCTGCGCATGGCACATCTCATCATGGCTGCGAGATGATCTCTCTCTTCTTCTGGGATTCTGCTGTATGCCTTTGAAGGTGATTTTTTGGTTTGTAACCTTTACCTTCAAGGGGTTAGCGTTGCTAGGCACCCTGGAGCCAATTCCAATGGATCGCGGCCC
>NW_022109767.1:6860793-6861426 GCF_000313985.2 Echinops telfairi | reverse complement strand
ATATATACATATATATATTTTCAGCCTCAGAAACCCAAAAGGGAAACTCTATAGGGTCACTGTAACTTGGAATCAACTTGAGATCTCCCTGCCTACCTACCTACCTACCTACCTATCTAACCTCTCTATCTATCTATCTCTTGTTCAGGTTAGTTCAAATGTCCTCTTATTAAACTAGGAAAAAATAAATCATATTTGGGAAAAGACATGGGAAAGAAAGCCAGATGGTGGCTACTGAGTGATGAATTTTTTCCTCAGGAAGAATCGAGGGTCTACATTAGTTAAGTAACCCTCAGGGGCTGTGGCTGTCCTTCTGACTCCACCGGGAGCCTTCGGAAGGACTCTGGTCGCCAGAATCACTCAAGGGTCCAGTCTGACACTGGCTCTCTATGGTCACGTCCTCGCACCGCCTTTGACTGGAAGTGGCATGTGTGACTTCCCACTTGCCTGAGCCGATGCCACTCACAAGTCCAAGGGCTGTAGGAGAAGCTGCCTTACCATGGACGCGGGAGGGGAACCGGGACGGGGACCTTTGTGACATCTTCCAGCTCAGTCTGGTGTGACCTCTGCTCCTCAACGCAGCCACGCGTCCCGCGGACTATATATGAATTCTCTTTAAGGGTCCCCGGGGGG
>NW_022109767.1:6857070-6859932 GCF_000313985.2 Echinops telfairi | reverse complement strand
GGTCAAAGGTGTAGCATTTTCAGAATGAGACCACGTGGCAGGCAGGGTTGAGCAGGGTTTGAAGAAGAGGCAGTGGTCAGTCCTGGGGGATAATGAAGGAAAGAAGTCCCCGCCCCTGCAGTTATTTACGAAGGTCTTCAGTGTTATCAGGGTGCTGAACGCACGCTGCATAGAGACAGACAAAGAATCGTCGTGGGCCCAAGTTCTTAGCCCCAAACTGCCCCTCCCCCCACCGTCCATGGGGCAGTTCTATTCAGTCCTACAAGGTTGTTAGGAACTGGGCCTGACACAACGCCACTGGTTTTTAAATGAAGGATGATGAGGATCAGGGCACTTCTAACCAGAAAGTAGAAAGGGCAAGTAGAGGTCCATCTGCCTGGAAACACCTTGGCTCCTAGACATGTTATGTCACGAGCTCTCGCGTGGGAACTGACTCTTGCATGTTTTTAAGATTCACGGGTGATTCCGATGAGCAACTACATTTATGACCCCAACTCACTGCCATCCAACTGGTTTCCAGTCAAATGTGAACGACTGATTTCTTCCCTCTGTTGATTAACAGAGGGGCATTAACGATAGAGCAATGTATTCTAGAAGGCTTTGTTTGCCTCCGTGAGCTCTCCTTTGGGTGAACGCAGGTCTCTTTAAACAACATCTCTTTCTGCAGCGGGTGCCACCCTAGGCATATGTGAGGGTTAATGACAAGCCCACAGTCGGGAGAGCTGGCTGTGATTTCATGATATTGACCAGCTGTCTTTAAGCAAGTCCTTTACTCTTGCAATCCTTCTTTCTTCCTGACCAAATGTATTCTATTAGCAATGATTTTCCCCTTTGTGTTTGCTGAAAATAAATGTGCTTTGAAATGCATTTAGTCTGTCGAGGAGACATACGTTGGAGTTCTTAGGATTATTTATGATTTCATCAAACAAAAGTTCCGTTTTGCTTCTCAATATTTTCCCTTAAACATTTCCTTGTTGCCTTATCCATTGGCTGTTACTGTTGTTAGCTGCCACGGAGTTCGTCCTGGTTTGAAGAGCCACCCGATGGCATATAGACACACACCGTAGTAGAATGACAAAGAGACAGGCAAAAATATGCATCGTTTCTCTTTTGTCAAGTAAACAATCAAATTAACATGAAATTAGTTCCATAAAATTTTGTCTAATCCTTTCATGGGAATATCTTTGAATATATGCTCTTTTCTTATTTCAATGATAATATTTCATATTTAATGCGTAGACATAAAAGCATTTAAAGCATCTCTTTGTTAATCTCTTCTAAATGAGGGGCCAATTTCAATGAACATAAAAGAGAACTGTGGCTAATAACTAAGTAGGAAAACATGGCTAGTTAGAATTAATCTGCATATGCAAACTCAATTAACATTTATTTTATTCAAATCAGGCAATGTGCATAACATTTGAGGGGTGTTTATTTTAGAGCGTGTGTTTTTGCTTCGTTGAAGCTCCAACTCCTTATGAATATCGCAATGGCTTCTAATGGGTATTAATTTATTTATTTACAGTTGCTCTTGCATGGACTTTGACTCATGGCCACTCCATGTGTGTCAGAGTAGAACTGTGTACCACAGGGCTTCCAATGGTTGACTTTTCCGAAGTAAATCACCAGGCCTTTCTTCTGAGATACTTGTGATGAGGCTGACTCACCCACTTCCCCATCAGTTGTTGAACATATTAATCATTTGCACTTCTCAGGGATTCAAAACAAGGAGACCTGGTGACTCTGGGGTTACACATTAGGCGGAAAAACCATTAGGTCAACAGTTCAAAACCACCAGCTTCTCCTCACATAAAGAGTGACAGTCTCAGGATCCCTGTGGGATTTGACAGTTCTATCCTGTCCTCACTGCCATCAAACTGAGGCCCATTCATTGAGATACTATAGAACAGGTAGAACTGCACCTGTGAACTTTCCAGGACTGTAACTCTTTATGAGTGGAGAAAGCCCTTCTTTAACCCATGCAGTGGCTAGTGGTTTCACACTGCCCACTCTGAGTATCACAGCCCAGTGCATAACCACTACTGCCGCCAAGGCTCCCGTTACCCTGTCCTACAGAGCTGCTATGAGCCAGAATTGACTCGATGGTAGTGAGGGTTTGGGCGTAGGCACTCAAAAAAATTTATTACTCTAAGATAATTAGGATGCTAACATGACAGCTCAAATGTTGAGGTTGAATTGATTGTCATGGAAGACCCTTATGACCTAACCCATCAAGTATGTTTAGTGCTGGTCTTTAGAGGGTAACAGACCACATACTTACCTATCTATGTAGAATCTCGCTGATGTGCAGAGAGGGATGGTGACCACCCAACCTTGAGGGTTTGGCACCAAGGAGGCTCCTCCTGTGGGGTTCTTATCTAGAGTGCAAAAAGACCCCCACATGAGCACCATCTCCTATTAAGCCGGCTCCCTGTGCCTCTTGTAAAAGCCCGCCCTCCAACGAGGTGGAGAACAGCTTTTTATTCTCATCCCCACCGGGTTTCCTGAAACTTCTGTTAGGTCGCAGTGCTGGGGGAAAGAGGGACCTTCCTGGCCTAGATGTGCCACCATCTGGAACCAGAGTGCGTTGCCTGGCACTGCCACCACCACTTGCATCTGCCACATTAGCAGTCATTTGCCAGCTCAGTGTGACTCCAGCCCGTGCAAGTCACCTCATCCACTGTGGAGGAAGAGAACCCAGGAGGGATCATCCACTCTGGAGGAAGAGAACCAAGGAGGGATCATCCACTCTGGAGGAAGAGAACCAAGGAGGGATCATCCACTCTGGAGGAAGAGAACCCAGGAGGGATCATCCACTCTGGAGGAAGAGAACCCAGGAGGGATCATCCACTCTGGAGGAAG
>NW_022109767.1:6853457-6856374 GCF_000313985.2 Echinops telfairi | reverse complement strand
GTAAGGGTCTTGGACTGGCACAAGGGTGACTTGTTACTTGCCGTGGCACTGCCAACTTCTCTCCTGAGCCAGGCATAGCTTCGCCTCTGTCTCTGCTGAGATCATCCTTCTTCCCAGCTACTCCTCAAAGTAACCCCACCACAAGTCCTCCTCGAAGATCCTTCTAACTCACCTTGGTATCACTCACCTCAGACTTAATCATCCATCTGTAACAAGCCAGTGTGAACCTAATTATGTGCTTGTATGTATTATTCTTTGGTTCATCTAATGACTTTAGCTCCCTAATTAAAGTATGAGCTCTGTGAGGGTTATTTTATTTTTACTTTTTATTGTGAATTCAGTGAAGGTTTACAGAAAAGCTCATTAATTTTACATCCAATGATCCAGACACGTTTGTTTCACATCACGGGTTGCAACTCCTCAATGTAACATCATGTATCCAGCTTCACCCTGTGTTTTCTGTTTCCACTCTTCCTTCTTTCCTAACCTTTTGAACTTGGGTAAATGCTGCCTTTTGATCTCGATCGGTTAGTCTAACACAAGAGTGAGTTCAGTTCTAGGCCTAAAGGGTGACTGAGGTAGTTAGTTTATTATGCCAACCTGGCCAATAAACACATGGGTGGAGAGAGAAATGGCTCGGCGAGCCTCACCTTTCTTGTCTCTTGCTCTTTGATCATCAGACCAGTGTGCGGCTGCCTTGCTTGTTCTGTGCCTCAATTTGCAAGATACACCACCTGTGGGACACCTAACCCATGGACTGTGTCGCTGTAATTTGAGGTTCCTTTAAGACCTGCTTTGCCACACAATTGAAATTTACATTTCTTGAGCTGGGGACTATCATACCCTGTCATCTGGCTGACCGTTGGTGACCTGCCTTGCTGTTTGCTGCCTGTGCCCAGATAACCTGAATTGCTCTACAGAGCACTACCTGGCAGCCCTCAAGACTTGAAGGACTGCCAGTGTCTTACAGCTGTCTCATGGGAGTAAGTTGCACTGAGCCATTTGTACGGCTTTATAATTTAACCATTTATTTCTTGTGTTATCTATCTATCTGTACAAATATATATATAAAATTATTAGCAATCTGGTTTTGTCTCTCTAGAGAACCCTGTCTAACACAGTGACTAAGGGCTATAGTCTGGGGGTTCTACCAGTTTCTCTCTGACCCTGGAATCTGGTGTCTTTTATGATTTGGGTTTGTTCCACATCTTTGCCTCCCTTTCTATCCTTCTAACACGATCCTTTTCTGTTGGTGGTGGGAGCCGGGCACCATCTAGTTCTTCTGATCTTCGGGTGGTTGAGCCAGACATTTGTGTGGCTGATTAGTCCATTGCACTACTTGTTTCTAGGTGTCATTCCATTTACATCACTCTTCTTCCTTCTGGACAGGGAGACGAATAGTTGCACCTTCAATGCTCATTTGCAAGCTTTTAAGGCCGCAGTTGGCACTCGCCAAAGTAGGATGTGGCACATTGTATTTTTGGACTATGTTTTGCCAATTCACTGGGCGTATGGTCCTGAGCTCCCAGAGCAGCAACTCGTTCTGTAAGAAGAACGTTTGTCATCCTTGTCCTTTTGCTCGATTCTCCCCACATTCCCTTTGGGAGGCATCAAGGTGCTCACTCTGCAATGTTTCCATTGTTCGTAGTCATTAAGTTAGCCCCAACGCGTGGCGGCACCTTCTACAAAAGGACAAAGCGCTGCCTGGTCCTCCACCATGCCTTCATTGTTCACAGATCAGTTGTCACACACACAGGGCTATTTCATGTTATTGCACTTCTCTTTATTGTACGTTGTATACTGCTTTTTGTAACACACTGTTTGAAAGTTTGTGACCATCCTTGGTCAAGTCAGTCTACCTGGCACCATTTTCACAACAGTGTGTGCACACTTTGTGTTTCTGGATCACATTTTGGGAATTCCCACAACATTTCAAACACTTTTCATAATGCTATTGCTCACTTATGGAATAAAAAGAAACAATGCAATACCATCGAGTAGATCCTGACTCCGAGTGGCCCCCTGACACAGGGTGGAACCGCCCCCATGTGTTTGGAGACTGCACTCTCTCAGGGAGTAAAAACCTTGGTCTTTCTCCCATGGAGCAGCTGGTGGCTTCGAACTGCTAATCCTGTAATCATAACTTTTTCTTTTTTCGTCTTGAGCCCTTGGTATCAGCTCATTACCATTCTCCCCCACCCTCCCTCCTTCATGAACCCTGGATAATTTATAAAATTTCCCCCCATGTTTTACATTGACAGTGGTCTCCCTTCACCCACTTTTCTATTGTCTGTCCCCCTGGGAGGGGGCTATATGTAGATCATTGTGATTGATTCCACCCCCCTACCTTCCCCTTCCCCTCCTGGTATCTCTACTCTCATTATTGGTCCTGAGGAGTTTATCTGTCCTGGATTCCCTGTCTTTCCGGATCTTATCTTTATTTATGCATATGTTCTTGTTTGGCTGGATTTGTAAAGTAGAATTGGGGTTATGATAGTGGTGGAGAAGAAGCATTAAAGAACCAGAGGAAAATGTTTCAATGGTGCTATACAGCACCCTGACTCACTGGCCTCTGAGTCCTTGTGTCCCTTCTGTGAAGGGATGTCCAATTGTCTACAGATGGGCTTTGGATCTCCACTCCGAACTCCCCCTATTCACATTGATATTTTTTTTGTTTTGGGTCTTTGATGCCTGATACCTGGTCCCATCAACTCCTCATGATCTCACAGGCTGGTGTGCTTCTTCCATGTGGATTAAGAACAACTTTTATATGCAAAAGGAAACCCAAGAGTTTGTGAGACTAGTTTTGTTGCGGTGATCTGGGACCAATATCTCTGAGACAGGCCTAGAGTTTTCATTGGCCGATTTTTAGAAGCAATACCCCAGGCCTCTCTGCTCAGTCCATCTCAGTCTGGAA
>NW_022109767.1:6825375-6851579 GCF_000313985.2 Echinops telfairi | reverse complement strand
GAAAATGAGGAACTGATCCCAAGGGCTTACGTGGAGAGCAAATGTTTTGAGAACGATGAGGGCAGCGAATGTACAAATGTGCTTGACACCATGGATGGATGCATGGATGGTGATAGGAGTTGTAGGAGTCCCCAATACAATGATTAAGAAAAGGAAGAAGCATGCTGAGGCAGGTTTGAAACTGCCCAGAGGCCCCTGCCTGCCTCCAATGCCCCAGCCTTGTAGTCATGTTCAGGTCCAAGCAGCTCCTCGCTAAGGCTCATTGAGGATTTCTGTGGTCATGCAATCTGCTGTCAATTCTAAGGAGGCAAGTCTGCCAGCTGTTCCCTTACTTGGTCCTGGCTCATGATTCTTTGATAACCTGAGGTAGTGGTATTATTAATGTATTGATTAAATATTATTAATTGATTATTAATAAATTAATTGATAACATTATTAGTCTTAAGACCTTTTTCTAATTAAAAATTTAGCACAGTGATGAAGCTCTTGGGTGAATGCCTAAAGGCTTCTTATATCCACTCCGTATCTAAAGTTTAGCACACGGGAACATGAATAAGAGAAGGGGCCGTCACCACGGGAAGTCGCTCATTTCTGAAAGCGAAGAAACTAGTGGCTCCCTGTGAGGAGGGAGGCAGACTCCACCCCCTGGTGCTAACATGGCCCCAGGGACTGCAAGGTGGGGATGGAGGCCGCGGGTGGCCCAGGCTGCAGGGGAAAGGGCAGCCAGTGGCATATCACTGAAGTTGATGTAATACATCACCCAGTGTGGTCCTTTGTCGCTGGTCTGGGTGGAGGTGGGCAGGGTGCTGGCAAGTAACCATGAGTGGTGAGGAGGTGCCTCTGCCTTGGCACGTATGAAAGGGGAGATGCTGGGCGGGCAGGGCGTGAAGGGGGGCTGCCCCCTCCACCATGTGCATGAGGGGTGTTGGGCAAGACCCAGCCTGAGTTACCCTCCTGCCTTGGAAACACCAAATCTAGTGATGCCCCAGGAAAGACATCCAACTTTGCATGTTCACGACACTTCCTTGCCCCTTCAGCCGCTTTGCGGGCTCCCACCCGCAATTAACAGATGGAGGGGCATCGTCCAGCCCCTCCCCCTAGTCCCCCTCCCCCTCCCCCATTGGAACGGCATTGGAATAAGGAGTCACTTTGCCTCTCTTCTCTCTCATAGGTTTTACGTACGGAGGCCAAATGGTCAGGACACAAGAGAAGGAAATGGGAGATTCAGAGAAAGGTAACCGCGGAAACCGGTCCACCCTGAGTGACCAGTGCGGTGCAGTTTTGAGCGTCATAAACAAAAAACAAAAAAATTTCCTGCTATCCATTCAGTTCTGACTTAAAATGACCGTATAACTGCTCCTGTGGATTTACAAGCTGGAAATCTTCATGGGAGCAGAAAGCCTCATCTTTCTCCTGTGGAGCTGCTGGTGGGTTTGAACTACTGACCTTTCGGCTAGCAGCCCAACTTGTAATCCACTATGCCACCAGGGTTCCTCCAGTGCCATATGACATGAAACCCTGCATGGTATGGCAGCATAGCAGACGAGGATGGTGGTTGGGGTGGAAAGGGTTTGAGGGGTGCTTCGAAAAGCTAGCAGTGGGTTCTTCCCAAGTTCCAGTAACTGAAGTAAAAACATCAGTTTGTTTTTTTTTTAAGTAGAAAATCCAGCGTTGGGGCATCACTGATGACTGGTGACCTGGTGACCAGAACGGAGGAGAGAAAGCACCAGACACTTCTGGAAAGTGGGGCTGTGGAATGGGCATGGGCAATGCTGAGGAGAGAGGACACTGTGGGTGGAGCTGACCTCTCTGCTGCTGCCCCTTGCCCGGTCAAGGTGAGGTGAATTAGTCCCTGACAGAGCTGGGCCCAGGGGCCCAGGGCAGCTGCCCCTGGGGCTGTGTATATGTAAGGAATTCATGTCAACTGGCCTAATGAATTGTACTCGCCTTCTCTGATTTTTTGCATGTTTCCAGAAAATTCAAATGATCCCTTGAACTTAAACAACAAAAATTAGACCCATAGAACATACTTACAGACGACTGTAAATCCAGATAACACTTTTCCTCATCTATTTTTATTCCATCAAAATAATGGGATCTGTGGTCGCCTCAGCTGCCTACTCATCATTTATGGTTTTATGCTAGCTTCAGATTTGAGGGATGATCTTGGACTTAGATCGCCCCAGGCTCATGAATATAAATGAGTTCAGTAACTCTTTCATTTCTGGTCCAGGCCCAAAACAGAGAGTAGACTGAAATAAGGGAAGGGGAAATGGTAAGGCAGGCATCTTTTAAGAACCAGTATTTTCATTTTCCCCGTTGAAACAACCACTGTTGTTTTGTGGTTATTGTTCTGTTGTTCTGTTGTGGTTATTGTTCTGATTCGGGGGTGGGGGTGGGGGGCTGTGGCCCACTTGTGGAGAAAGAAGCTGTCTTGGGAGCATTCAGTATTGTAGTCCATGACAGTGAAAGATGAACAGGGAATATGGTGCCGAAATTTCCTACAGCTGAAAGAGAAGTCCATTGAGGGTAAGTGTGTATTAGGACAGAAGTTTTCTGAAGTGATCATGGGAATTGTGACCTTGAACCCCCAGAGATCATCTTGCAAAGAAAAAGTGAAGTAAATGAGTGTCTTTTCTGTGGCGAGAAAGGAGGAAATGATACTGATGTATTGGACTAAATAACCCCATTCCTGGCTGTCGACTGCAGAGTATTGGGGACAACGTAACTCCAGACTGCAGATTTGAAGATCTTACACCCCATGTCTGTAAAAGATTGTCTGAGAGAGAAGTAAAATCAAAGCCAGTCTTTCCCTCACTTAGAAAGATGCCAGACAGCGTGGTATTCCCGCGTGGAGACTTCTGGAAACTACGACGTGGGACCAGAAGAGACTGGCTACAACCATGTGTCCACACAAAAAGCAGAGTAGGGATCCCGAGAGTTGTGTCCAAGTCAAAATAGCAAAACTCCTCATCTCTAACTCCTCTAATCTCTAACTCCTCTAATCTCTAGCATCCTCCATAATGCTGACTCATAGCCGCGCTACAGGACAGCGACTGGCCTTGTGGAGTCCCGAGACTAACTCTTCTCGGGAGTAGAAGACCTCATCTCTCTCTCCCTTGGGGCGGCTGACGGGTTCACATTTCTGACCTGTGGTGAGGACCCCAACCCAGAACCACTGCACCTCCAGCGCTCTTTATCAGCTAATATTTTATGCTTAGCCTGCTGTTAGTGGTGGTAGGGCGGGCCCTCAATTTATGGAGAGCCTGTGCACCACCGCATGGGATTCTGCACCATCCCATGATCACGTGTGCATTGGACAGTTGTGATTCGTAGGGCTGTCACGGGCTGAAATTTGGAAGGAGAACTCCAGGCCTTTCTTTCTAGTCTAATTTAGTTTCGCTTTGCTAAAACCAGTAAGGCCTCACGGCAGTCACTGCCACCAAGTCCACGCTGACTCATAAGCACCCTACAGGATAGACTAGACTGCCCCCTTGTGAGCTCCTGAGCCTTGAAAATCTTTGTGGGAGTAGACAGTCTCAGTTTTCTCCCTCAGAACCACAGGTGGTTTCAAACCACTGACCTGGAGGTTAATAACTCCATGTGTGGCCCATTATGCCGCCAGGACTCCTTCCTGTGAGCAGACAAACACAGACACACTGCTGATTCCTATACCACACTCACCATGCGCAGCATCCTAGTAACACACACCACGGACAGATGGCTAAACATGAGTTACATTGACCGCGAATTGAACTTGCACCTCCTGCATGGGTGGTGAGAACTCTACCACTGAACCACTAGTGCCCCCAGCTAGAATTCAGTGCCACCTAATGAGTGCATTGCCCGAGCTGCTGTGGCAAAATGCCAGCTGGGCCTGCTCTTCTTCTCGGGGAATCACAGTCCTACAACCCGCCTCTTGGTCTGGGTTTGCCAAAGCACATGTGCGGGACTCTGCCCTGGGAGATAAACTAGCCCAGGGTGTAAGCTCCGTTCTTTAAGCCTGAAGAAATGCCATGTTTGCACTTGGAATTGGATAAGCCACAGATTTGTACTTTGCTTCTTAGCGGATGTCAAATGTCCTTTATGTGCGTGTGTGTGTGTGTGTATCCATATGATAATTGATGTAGACAGAAGAATACACAATTAACAATCACAGGGACTACTTTAAGCGAAACTTCCTCTCCAGCTCCTTGATTTGTGGATTCTACAGCAGCTTTCCCACTGCCCAAAAGGTAATTAAGAGGTGATAATGATATGGATCTTCCTTTATCAAAGTCATTAACATGTTATTATTGTTATTAGTATCGCCTGTTCTTGGTGTGGCCCCTGTAGGCGAAAGTCTTTATTAGCCTCACAGGGATTTCTGCTGTGATGAAGAAGTTGCAGTTGGGGATGAATTAGCAGGTTACATGCTTGGCATTCTTCCATGTCTGTTTTCCCAAAGCCGGCATGTTTCTGAGAGCCCCCCACCCTCCATGCCCACCCCAGGGACACTCAGTCTGTCTCTCGATGTGGCCTGCAGCATTTCCTCAGTTCCAAGCTACTCTCTACCATTAATGAAAACTGTCTGCCTGACCCCCACATTACACATCTATTTTCTTGAAAACTGGGCTCTGCGATCCTCTGTTCACCATGCCACCTCGGCTTGGGAACTCTCCTGACACCGTTCGTTTTGCCTACTTAAGTTGGCAAGTGTTGCTGTGGACAAACATTGTTGTTGTGGATGTTTCATCGGGCGCTGTGGACTCAGTTCCAACCCGCAGCAGCCCTCTGCACGCCGGAACGAAACACTGCTCTCGGCCGCCACCCTCCCACCGTCCTGTGCCCTTGGCGGCCACCATGTCCATCCCTCTTGTTGAGCACTTGCCTCTCTTTCACGTGACCACCCTTGCCTCAAATAAGCACTCTGTATAAATAAATACTCACTCGAATTCTGGTAACGCTTTTAAACACAACCCCTTGAACACACTGGGGAAATGTTGGTCTTGGAAGTTGTTCACGTCACTTTAAAGATTCTGCAGACTGGTGGTAGAATTCCTGTCTGCCACGGCAGAGGCCTGGTGACAGCAGGACTCCCAACATCCTCCAAGCTCATTATTTAGTGACCGACTCTTCCTGTAAGGGAAGGATTTAAGTCTCCCTCTCCTGCTCAACACCTCTTCCACTCTTTCTCCTTTTTGGTTATGTCAATATTTGTTTATATTATTATAACTAGGTAAGGGCTGCTCTCCACTGAGCTAGCACCACACTATAATTACTCTTCCTTTCTTGAACTTTTGGGGGGTTTTTTTGGAGTTAATCTCCTCTCTCCCAACCCCCTCGCCTGGCTTGGTTTATAACAATCCCTAAGTCCTGCCACAACGTTAACAGTCTCCTAAGAACTTTCCACAGAGTGATAGAGAATTGTCCCCCTATCCGGTTCTCCAGAACCTCTTTGCTGGGCCCGTCTTCTCCTTTCGTTCCGCCTAGGCTGGTTTTCGTTTGGGCTGCTCCGCAGCTCTTGTCCCACGACTTCCCTTTGCTTTGCCCTGCTGTTTCTCTCCACTTCCTTCTCCTGTGGAATCTTCTACTTCCTGGTCCCCATGTTTGCCTCTGCCTTCGTTGACTCCCGCATTTTGGTGGCACACCCTTCCCGAGAAAGGGTGCATGTGAGGTGACATCTCTGAGAACTTTTCCCTCTGAAAATAGTTCTCGTCTTCCTTCGCGTTTGTTGGCTGGTTTGGCTGAGAACAGATCGCCAGGTTAAAATAGGAACTGAAAATACAGGGAATCCAGGACGGATGAGCCCTATAGGACCAGTGGTGTGAGTGGCAAAACAGGGAGGGTAAAGGGAGAATGGGTAGGAAAGAGGGAACCGATTACATGGAACTGTGTGTGACCTCCTCCCTGGGGGACAGATAACCGAAAAGTGGGTGAAGGGAGACGTCGGACAGGGCAAGATATGACAAAATACCCATTTATAAACTATCAAGGGCTCATGAGGGAGAGGGGAGTGGGGAGGGAGGGGAAAAATGAGGACCTAATGTCGGGGGTTTAAGTGGAGAGAAAATGTTTTGAGAAACGATGTACAAATGCACTTTACACAATTGATGTGTGTATGGATTGAGATAACAGTTGTATGAGCCCCTAATAAAATGTTAAAAAAAAAAATTCTCAGTCTGAAGGTGGAGGCATTGATCCACGGCCTTCTAGCTTTCAATGTTTCTGTTCAGAAGGGCAGTGTCATCCTGCTTCCCCGTGGGTCTTGGCTTCTGCTTTTAAGGTGCGCATTGCTTTTGCTCTCAAACTCCAAAGCCAGACTCCCTGCCATCAAGTCTTTTTAAGTAGAAGAACTACTGGCCTTCTGGTAAGCAGCCCAACTCATCACCACTATGCCACCAGTCCTCACATTCCCAAGCAGTGTGCCTTGTTTAGATTTTTCCTTACTTAGGACACTCGGTAGTCCTTTGAATCGAAAGATTCATATCCTTCAGATCTATGACATTTTCTTCTTCCATTACTGATGGTTTCCTATCTTCTGCTCCTCCCCTCCTCTCCCTCGTTAACCCAGTTTCTCACGTAGAACTCTTATTGACTGACTCTTTTGGGTGAATCTCACATTTTCTTAAACGTCTCTTTCCTAATTCCTTCTTTGAATTTTTCTTCTACTTCCTAGAAAATTTCTTCTACTTAAAAAGAGTTTTTTTTAACATAAATCAGGACTCATATTTTTTATTTCTAGTAATCTTTCACATGCTAGTTATTTTCTTTTTTAATATATATATGTCACACTTACTCTTGTCTGATATTGACAATATGTTTCCTAATCTCTTTGTGGAAATTACCAGGCTCTGCTCGAAGCTTCTTCCTTCCCTCTGATGACCGATTTGCTTGTTTTCTTTTCTCTTTCAACTTAGAGACTCTCTAATATCTGGTGATTATTGGCTGTGAGAAAATGAAAAACCTACTGAATATGTGTATGAAGTTCTGACTGGAAGATTCACAGTAGGATGGTGGGACAGTTTATCAGCATTTTTACTAAAATAAGTCTGAATTCTAAAAGACCTAGTGGGTTCTGTATTTGGCTGCTGACCAAGAGTGAGAGATGAGGCTTTCTACTGCTGTCTAGATGCACGGTCTCAGAAACACAGAGGGATGGATTCTACTCTCTCTCTTAGGATCACTGGATGAACCACATTTTCTGAAACTTCTCTCTCCTAATTCCTTCTTTGTCTTTTTCTTCTACTTTCTAGAAAATTTCCTCTGTTTTATCTCATGGCCTTTAAGAAATATCTCATTGTGTCTCATGCAGATGTTACGGGGCAAAGTAGACGTGCCACCTGATGGGGTTCCCTAGGCGACACTCCTGATTGCAGCAGATCACGAACCCTTCTCAAAATCCTGCGAGGCAGTTGGTGGGTTTGAACTGCCATCCTTGCAGTTAGCAGCCAAGCCCTTAAACCACTGTGCCATCAGAGTTCCTGGTCTGTGTCTTAAGGGCCTTTCATTTTTCTACAGAAAGATCTTCTCAAGATCCTCCTAGTGATGATAAGCCTGACTGTGGTTGTCTGGGTAGCAGATGAAAGAAGGGGGTAGGAGCAGGGCAAGATTTAGGCCTTTGGTGAGTGCCTCTCTTCCTCTATCTTCTGTGCTTTTGGTACCTAGTCCCAAGCTTGTCTGGTTCCCTTGATAGACAGAATAAGCGTCCTTGCTCTGGGGACATGAAACAATGAGGATGGCGAATGGACTGAAGGAACTAACTTTGTGCTTTGTGTTGATGTCCAATCCGCCTCTTACTTCATACTGGTCCTCGCGCCTTCAGTTCCTGGGGAATTCCAAAGTCCCGAGGAATGGCTATCATTCCTCATTGAGTTGCCTCTACAGGTACATAGAACCAAGCCATTTCTGTTTGTCTTAAGCTGCTGTCACTCCTCTCATAACTGCCCATCTATTAGATATTGTTGGCCATCTTATCCACTGTTGTCCTATTGGCTCTTTATACATTGTGCATTCTGTTAATGACACTGTAGTGGATTTGCAGGAAGGAGTGGACATAAACATATATATTCACTGCCCTACATTTAAGTGTATAAATCCTTTAGTTTTGATGAATGCCTGCTTACTCCTTCAGGGGTGCTGGACCTGAACATATTGATAAATAACACCCAAATGGGAATTTATGGGTCATTTCTTCATAGCATTTGTTTCAGTGCTGATTTCTGCTAAAACTGGGACTTCCCTTATAAATTAAACCAATAATAAGTGAAAGTTGGGAGTGTTGTTTAAGTTAAAATCAAAGGCAGCGTTTGTTGTATTCGGCTTTGTGTTGACTCAGCACACAGCACAGAACTTTGCAAATAAACCTTTTTTTTTTTAAGTACAGAGGAAACCAGACTTACTGGATCCATTCAGACTGGGGAAATCCCTAAATCTATTGCCTAGGAGCAATGATTAAACTTTAATCGAAACTATCCCGTGAAGTCATACTTAAACTAAACAAGAATTTGGCTCAATTAAGAAAGCATGTTTGCTGTGAGAGCTGTACTCTTTTAAAGAATTCTCTATGTAAGATCAAAATAGACATTGATAACTCTAGAGCACAGTTTAGAACTTTAAGGGGCAGCGTCTTAAGCTGTGTTCTCTAGAGAAGCAAAGCCAGCTATGTGTGTGTGTGTATATATATGATATATATATATCAAGGAAGTGGCTCATGCAGTGTCACACTTCAATTGGTTTGATTCTGACTCGTAGCGACCCAATAGGACAGAGTAGAACAGTCCTGTGGGTGTTTGAGAGTAGAATTCTTTTTACAGGAGTAGAAAGCCTCATCTTTCTCCTGTGGAGCAGCTGGTGGATTCAAACTGTTGGGCTTGTGGTTGGCAGCCAACAGGTAAGCCATTATACCACCAGAGCTCCTTTATGCAATGCAGAGGCTTTCCTGACTCATGTAGCTGCAAGGCCTGACAGACACAAAATCAACAGGTAGTGCAGCAAGCTCACCCACACTGGCTAGCTCACACATTGCTTGCAGAACCTGCTGAATCCAAGATCATCAGACGAGATGGCCTACTGCTGGCTCACAGACGACAGAGTTTAACAACAAATCCCAGTTTCAACAAGCAGTAATCTAGGCCACTGGCTCCAGTCCCAAGAACTGGAGGTCAGAGGATGAGAGCCAAATGCAGAACCCAAAGTAAGCAAAAACCATTGTCAGAGTATCCATATATATTAGATGCAGGCCACGTCCCTGGGAAACTCAACTGATTTGATTTCAGACCTCACCCTGGGAAATGACTACATCCTAACAGCCAAACCAGAGAATCTCTACTCACCCACGTTGGCATGTAACCTTAACCATCACAGGCAGATCTAGAAGATGTGTAAGTGAATAGTCGTGATTTCACACTATGGAGAGAGCGAGTGAGAATGCTGATGCCATGTGAAGTGGGTAATTATTGTCGTTGAATCACACCTGGAAAAATTATTCAATTATGAGTGTTGTATATTTTCACCAAAAGGAAAAATAATTGAGTTGTGATTTTCTTCTTTTCCTCAATAAACATTTAATGATCACTTACTGTATGCAATGAACTGCTGCTGTGGGAGCTGGAGACTTAATGGTGAATAAGTCTAGTGAGGTAGAATGATAAGAAAACAGGTAAGAATTTGTGCAATGTGATTCAAAATAGACACCCATGAACCAGGAGCAAAACATAACACACTGCCATCGAGCTGATATTGACTCACGCTGGGGCAGGGTAGAACTGCGCCTGTGGGTTTTCAATTATGGGAGTAGAAAGCCTGCTCTTTCTCCCTGGGAGAAGTTGGTGGTTTTGAATGGCCAACCCTGCAGTTAGGAGCCTGATGCTTTACCACTATGCCACCGAACCAACAGCAAGCCATGGTCTTTTCTTCGTTTTCTTCCTCTTCTTCATATTGGTCAGGTGGGAATCAGTGGAAGCCAAGGATGTAACTACTGTGAATCGTGTGGTCATAGCATCATTGCAGGGTCCTGTACCTTCCAGGCCTGGGAAAGAGTTCTTCCTAGGACACGCCTCAATCTTTGCCCTTCAGGGTTGGTCCAATGGTGTGTGGTGCTTCAAAATGACTCTTCAGTCCTGGAAGTAGAGGCCTGGCTAAGCTTTGCAAGCGATGATATAGTATGGCCAACAGATGGCTGCTGTCATTGATAAACCTGTCCATACTGTCCTTAAGGGCAGGTTGAGAGTCTCGTTTATTTCAGGGAGGCCCTTTGTGCCAGAGAAAGAGGCATGGTCTTTGAAATCAGGAGCGTTCGGTCTGAATGCACATCATCAGCTATGTAACTTTTGTCGGGCGACTTGACCTAGCCGTATCTCATATTCTGATCCTGGGATATCCAAGGATGACAGTCAGACCCAATTCACAGATGTGATGTTCTGGCAAGAACAAATGTAGGTAAAGAGCTTAGGGCCGACCTAATGCCTTGAATTCAGACTGTGAGAAGATAAATTCCTGTTGGTAAAGGCAAAAAGAGACAAGCGCTAGGGACCATTCTTGGTTGGAAGTGGGTGCAGAGTAAATAATAGATGTTCTTTTTCCCCTACGCTTGCTCCTGGATGGTGAACATCTCAAGGGCGAAGACCGTATGCTGGTCTTCTAAGGATAACCTCACCCATGGTACCATGCCGGGCATGCAGTTGGCACTTCGTGGATATTGATTGAGTGAATGAATAAATAAAAGAATGTTTGAATTCCTGCACCAGCTGAAGACTTTTTCCTGCTCCATGATTCATTGTTTGACCCTTTTTGCTTTTAGACTATGCGTCCTGAATTATCCGGGGAAAACTAATAAACCACAAATCATTTCCAAGCTCCTGGAGTCCTTGTTTTGTGGCCTTATAAACAGAGCGGAGGGACCCAAGGTTTTTTTTTTAAAGACCCAAGTGGCACTTTAAATCCAAGCATGAGTATATATATACATGATTCACCCTGTCATGGCAAGTCCTAATGTGGCCAGACAGTTTACAAAAGGTTGGAGAGTCAAAGGGTCTGTGACTGCCCTGGGGGACCTCAGCAGGAAGGCCTATACTATCCTCAAAGTTTATTGTGCCACCCTGGCCAATAAACACATGTGGGGTTAATTGAAGGGCGGAGAGATAAATGGCTTGGTGAGCCTCACCTTTCTAGTTCTCGGGTTTCTTGCTTTGTGATGGTTGGACCAGGTTGCAGTTGCCTTGGCCAGTTCCCTGCTTCAGCTGGCAAGGCTCACTTCCTGCAAGACATCCCTGAGGAGAAATCACAGGGACCTACCCCATGCAGCCCTGGTGCTGGAGCAGCCGTGTGGAGACTCCTGCCAGCACTGAGATGTTTACATATTCACTGACTCCGCTTTCCTCCTGCAGTCGGCATCATTGTGAGTGTTTTGTGAGATGGAGGAGGACTTTGTGGATTGGTGTTGGACATATGGGTTAATGTTGGACTTGTGGGCTTGGGCAGCACTGTGTTGGGATGTTTTCTTGATGTGCGCTAAACCTTTATATAAAACTCTCTCTTATACATGAGTTTCTGTGGATTTGTTTCTCTAATGTACCCAGAAGAACACAGCCTGACACTCTACTGAAATGTCAGCCATTGAGAACCCTACAGAGCACAGTTCCACTCAGACACCAGGGGGTCACCACAATGAGGCGGAGGCAACTGAGACTGTAACTGAAATATTTTTTTAAATGCCCCCCCCCCTTGCAAAAGAGGTGTTTGAAGCACCAGGCTGTCTCCGTCCTGAATCTAAAAGGCCATTTGGCAAGCTACTCCCTGGACAGCCCCCCAGATCCTAAGAAAGTCTTTTGCTGGGAGGTCCTCCAAGGACAGAACAGAGGCAGAGGAGAAGCTCCTGTATTTGTCGCTTTCCGTCACAGAGGTGGGGGTGGGGACTTCCAGTTGGAGCTCGCACACACTAGTAAAGCTGTGAATGAAAGAGCAAAGATTGGTTTAACCCTCCTCAATTCTTTTTTCGCAGCGTGAGCAGCCCTGCTATGTCAGGGCTGGTGCGAAAGCATGAAGCCAGTCTCAGTGCAGTCCTTAGGGTAGCAACGTGGACAGCATCTGCCCCGGCCTTGGCCTCTGGCCCTGTCCCCTTGGCAGACAACACATCAGACATTCATGGAGCTCTCCACCTGCAGCGTTCAGCACCAGACGCTTTGGCTCTGAATTTAACACCATTGCGGGGTGGGGTGGGGTGGGGTGGCGATCATCGCATTTGCCCCCAAAGATGACGGATGTCCTTTGCATGTGGAGCCCAGGCCTCATTCTTATAGGTGCCTTCCCCATTGTGCTCAGCGCATCAGTGCAGGCACCCTTCCACCGGAATCCCGCCCATCCCCCCAGCCCCCGCCCTGTGGTTCCTGAGCCCCTGCAACAGCTGACGCTTGGAGACACCTCGTTTGATTAAAACAGGGACTATCTTGGCCTTTACTTCATTCTCTGCCTCATCCACCAATATTATTGTCTATCATTTCATTTCTCTGGAGGGGGCACCTCATCTGCTCCCAGGGCCCAAACTGTGACTTCTATGCTAATGACAGCTAATCTATATGCTCACTTCCATGTCCTAAGACATTTATAATCAATAGTCCTAAACTCACACCTATTATATTCTAGCACACATTCATGTTCCTCTCCTTTGGATTTTTTGTTTGTTTGTTTACTGTTCACTTGTGTTTATTTAGTGATCTCAGTGTGATTCCTTTTCTTCGTTTTAAATGCACGTGTGTGTGTGTGTGTGTGTGTGTGCATGCACGCATGCGTGACTACATACCTACTGTCAATCTACCTACCATCTATCTATCCTTTTTTAAAAAACATACCTACCTACCAACCAACCAAGGAGCCTTCCTTGGTGACACAGTGGTTTATGCGTTGGGCTGCTACCCTCAAGGTCAGCAGTTTGAAACCACCAGCTACTCTGAGGGGGACATATTTGGCTTTCTACTCCCTTAAAGAGTTACAGTCTCTGAAGCACACAGGGACAGTTGTACTCTGTCCTATAGGGTTGCTATGAATTAGAATTAGCTCAATGGCATTGAGTTAAGGGGCGGGGGGGTGGGGTGCGGGGTGCGGGGAGAAACCTATCTACCCATTGAGTGTATTTGGTGGCAGGGCATGGTATATGCATGTCTGTTTGTCTGTTTATCGCCTTTGACTTCCTTATCACTCCTTAACACAGATGGATGCCTGAAGAATAGAGTGTTTGATGGCTTATCTTGATTTATTGGTCCTATGCTTTTATTTAAATAAGATTCAGCAAGTAGGGCAGTGCTTGGAGCTGGTGACCCATTTGTTCTATAGGAAGAAATAAGCACAGTGTGTTCTCTAAAGAATATAGAACTTCAGACAAAACAAAATTAAAACAAGTTTTTACGTAGATGAATACACAACATTTTAAAGTTGATTCCCTAAGGAAAATGATGAGGCCATTAAAACACCATATCAGCTTTTCCTGGAGAATCTCACATAACTACAGGTTGGATACAGGGGGCATCTAGAGCTTAGATCAGGAAAATTTGGTGCAAGCTTATGGGGGGCAAAAGTTAAATAGCCGTGTGTTTGGTTTTTTTCAGAATAGTTTTTTAAAAGAGCTTTATTGGATATACTTGTCATATACAATTCAGTGATTCAAGCACATCAAGAAGAGTTGTACAACCATCACCACAATCAGTTTAGAACATTTTCTTCACTCTTGTCCTTATCATTATTAGCTTCCCATTTCTCTCCAACCTCCCTGCCATGCCCCCAAGGACCCAGTGATCCAGTTGCTGTCTCTATAGATTTACCTATCCTGAATTTCATAGACACAAAAATATCTTTAAAAAAACAATAACAAATAAAACAGATAAAAATTTCAATAGAAAAGAAAGAAAATATTAAAAACTAGAAAAATTTAAAAATGGGTCAAAGGGTGATCGAAATATAAGGTGTTAAATTTTAACATAACTGCATCCACAATAATTCACTTTCTAATGCATTCTGCATGAAAGCAAGACTACTCACATCCTTGGTCTATGGTCACCAGAGGCTTAATCTACATGCATTTTCCTTTTGTTCTCTTTGTAACTGGAACAACTTTAAAATGGATCAAAAGAGAGATCAAATTATAAGAGAATATATTTTAAGCTAACCACATCTACTCTCGTGGGCTTTGCAATGCTCTCTGTCTGAGAACAAGGCTATTCACATCCCTCACCTGTGATTGGAGAGGATTTACTGGAGGCTGAGCCATGGGTGGAACCTGCAAATGGGTTTGGGGCTTCCAATGCCATCCATAACCTTTTGCAAACCAGATGGTCACAAGTTTAGCTATGATCTCATTCGCTCCTTTGGATTTAGATTTTATTATTTGCAATCCTTGGATTGCACAGGCTGATGTGTTTCCTCCATGTGGACTTGGTTGACACCTCACTTAGATGGCTGCATGTTTGAAGACCAGCCATTAAGACCCTCATTGCTATTCTTTCTAATAGCCAGGCCTCGTCTGGTTTCTTCACCACATTTTTCTATAGCACCCATATCTTCATTGATCTCTTGAAGAGGAGGGAGCATTAAGCAGGGCCATGTCATTAGAACTAATTGTTCTTAGAACAGGGCTAGAATTAAGTGCAAGCCCCAAATCCATCAATATATCTATGATGTAGATAGGTCACTGATTCACCTTAGAGATATCACTGTCATTTTATGTTAGAGAACATTCAATCACCCCCTAGGGCATCACTCCCACTGCTATCAAGTCCACACTGGCTCACAGTGACCCTATAAGACAGAGTGTAACTGGCCCTGTGAGTTTCTGGGACTGTAAATCTTTTCAGGAGTAGAAAGCCTCATCTTTTTTCCTTGGAGTTGACTGGTGGTTTCAAAGTACTGACCTTGTGATTAGCAGCTGAGGTAGTTAGTTTATTGTGCCAACCTGGCCGACAAACACATGTGGGATTAACTGAAGGGCGGAGAGATAAATGGCTCGGTGAACCTCGCCTTTATTGTCGCTCACTCTTTGATCACTGGACCAGTGTGCGGCTGCCTTGCTTGTTCTGTGCCTCAATTTGCAAGCTACACTACCTGTGGGACACCTAACCCATGGGCCGTGTTGCTGCAATTTGAGGTTCCTTCAAGACCTGTTTCACCACACCATTGGAATTTATAACTCTTGAGCTGGGGACTGTCAGACCCTGTCATCTGGCTGACTGTTGGTGACCTGCCTTGCTTTTGCTGCCTGTGCCCAGATAGCCTGAATTGCTCTATAGAGGACTACCTGGCGGCCCTCAAGACTTGAAGGACTGCCAGTGTCTCACAACTGTCTCACGGGAGTGAGTTGCACTGAGCCATTTGTACTGCTTTATAATTTAACTGTTTATTTCTTGTGTTATATATCTATCCATCTGTATAAATATATATATAAAATTACTAGCAATCTGGTTTTGTTTCTCTAGAGAACCCTGTCTAACAGAGCATCCCATTGCATAATCACTAAACATTGATATTGTCAACATTATTGAGAAAAGGAAATTATACACGTATGGGCCAGCTATGAACGACAATACATGAACCGTTGGCTTGTACAGATTAAACTCTTAAGTGAGTGGACACAATTTACATAAACAATGGGGGTTGCTGAGAGGGCAAAACTTTCCATCGTATTCATTCACAATGTCAGAGCCACCCCCACCAGATTACCGCATATCATAATGAAGCAAGGAAGGCATTCAAATAGCGCGCGGTAGTTCTAGGTCGCCGTTCATCGGGCTCCCTCAAGGCAAGAGATTCACACCAAAGTCCGTCATCCATCAGGGCTAGCGCCCATCTGCTTCTTCTCACATCGGGAGTCTCAGCTCTAAGTCCCAGGGCTACAGGTGAGTCTGAGGTAGCGCCTAGTTTACTAAGTATGGTTTCCACACGGAGTCCTCCTGGTGTAGCCTACAAAGTGCGCTCTGTGGCTCGAGAGAACAGAGTCTGACGTCCCAGTCATCTATAGCACGTGGCCTGGGTCATGAAAGGGTGCATCAAAATTAGAGCAAACGTGTCCAATTAGGAGCTCGGTACCAGGCATATTCTCCTCTTGGGTTCTGTATCAGTATTGTTAAGAGTTCTTATCCTGATGGGAGTTTGTTCCTCCTCATGTTCCTGCCAACAGAACGGCGATCGCCGTCCCAGAGCCATACACATCCCTCCCCCATGTTGACTTGGCTTTCCGTCAGATTGACTCATCAGTCTGATAGGAGTGTCTGTTGGCTTGGAGTGGCCTTAGCACAATGTTGTCTAGCAGCAACTGAGTGGGCTTCTCCCCCTCGACACAGCTTTAAAAATTGACCCCAGCTGAGGTGAGGTCTCCCTCGTTAAAGCTATTTTCAGGTTGTACTTATAGAGGGGCTGGTACGTCCCAGTAGGCTCTCAGGAGCCCGGACGGGAAAGCCTTGCGCCCTAGCAGCAGGGGCCTGCCTTCATCTCTGTAATTATCTGACAGTCGTGGACTCATCAGCGTCTGTCTTGTTGTGATTGACAAACGTCATCAGTATGATAGTTCCCATGTCCCTCCTACAGTGAGGTGTTTCGTCATTCAGAATCGTTTTTCAGAATACAAGTTTCATTATTTCCAAGTGATTTCAGGCGTGGTTCTGAAAACACAAGGATAAAAAAACGGAGGCTGTCCGTTGGGTTCCAGAGTCTCATAGATGCATGTACACCACACCCAGGGTTGTTGTACTGTAGCTTGTAGGCTGCAAGGATGCTAAAGGTTTTGCCGTCAATATTTCAAGTCACCATGGTGCACAGGTTTTAGGGATGCTTCCAGATACAGACAGATTAGGAAGAAAGGCCAGATGGTCTGCATCTAGTGATCAGCCCATGCAATCGCTCTGTGTCACCAGAGAGCACTGTGTTGGAAGATAAGCTCCCATGCAGCGGTGGACTTCAGCATCCAGTGCTCTTGAAGACAGTGTGGGACTTGGCAATGTGCTCTTCTGGTGTGCACGTGCTCCCCAGGAGCCAGAACTGGCTAGACACACACTAGCCTAGGCTGCCAAGACTCCAGTTCCCATCCGCGCATGCGAGGGCGCATGGCGGGCAAACCACGGGACCCGTTTTCTCCAGTTGGTGTGATCGTTGCCTCACCTCTGTTTTGGAGGAAACCCCGCAGAACATGCCAGACCAAGGGTTAAATGTTAATGCCTTTCCGTGACTGCAGGATCTTCCCAGAGACCCCTCCTAGGGCACTTCAAGCTGCCCAACTGCATGGAGTTTTACCTAAGAGAGGGGATCCGAATTCACTCCTCTTTTGAGGTGTCCCCTGCTCTCTGTTTCAATTGGACCCGAGGATGCTAAATCTCTCCTCCTGTGGTGGGAGAGGGGGCTGTGAAGCTTACAGCGGAATTCAAATGACAAGGTGTTTGGAAACATTGGTTTCCAGTGGTTAAGAAACGTCTCTGAGTTGTTAAGAGTCCGTGGTTACGTGTCTGCATTTGGAGGTTTGAAATGCTATCGGTTATCATAGACTTCACTGTGCTTTGAGACAACGCACTGTGAGACTCCCCTGGCTCCCACCCTCCTTGTCCTACGGCTTACATTTAAACCCCTTGAGGTGACCGTGTTTCCTCCAGTTCACCAGAGAAGAGCAGATTCTCAGGAGGAAACAAACTAGGTGATTGTAATTCTTTGTCCCCAAAGCTTGGCCTCTGCTGTCGGTGCATAAACATATACATTTGGCAGGGCTCCCTCACTGGATTTAATTCAACTCAACTGCACTCCTGATCATGCAGTGGATTCTGTCCGATCAGGACCCTGCAGGACAGGGAGGGCAGAGCTGCCCCTGTGGGTTTCCCAGACGGTAACTCTTTCCTGGAGCGGAAAGACAGTATCTCCTACCGAGCAACCGGTAGTTTCGAACTGCTGACCTGTAGTTAGCAACTCCACCCTCCACCCACGATTGCACGAGTGGATTTTTGTGGTCTCAAAGCTGCGCAGGAGCCTGCCTACAGCTCCGGTCTTTGTTTGCTACCTGCGGAGCCTCCAGTTCCGAACCCTGGAATCATTCTTGATGTTGGAAGATGCAGCAATATCAGGCACTTTTTTATGTCTTATTGAAAGGCAGCATGTTCATGAGAGAAAGCTAGTTCCGCGGCTGTATTTCTGAATGCAGTTTTACCTGACGGTAACACCACCAGACAGTTACAGTAAAAAGGCTGATGGACTTATAGATTTTCTTGTTCTTCCCTTTTTTTTAGTTCAATTAGCCCAGCGTGAGACTCTCGGCTTCATTGAGAACTGTGCTACCTGTAACAGACATAATTAAAAGACTACAGAGACTTTGGAAACGCATAGCTGGTCACTTTTTAATCAGGAAGATTGATTTTTCCAATCCCGACGTGAAGGTGGACTTTCAAATAATGTAGAGGGTAGAAATCCGTGGCTGGTCACAACTTGGCTAAAACAATAAAGGTGGAGGGGAAAAGAGGGTCTTGTTTTGCTTTCTTTTCTGCGTGTTGTCCAGTCGGAGGGAGGATGGAGGGGAGGGAGTGGTGATTTGGTTGGTAGGGGTGAGATGATTCCCAGTCTTTATCTCTGCGGAAGAAGCGAGATTAGTGAGGCTCCCTCCCACCCTCCTTCCCTTCTCCCTCTGGCCGGAGGTCTGGCCAGATTCTCATTCCCACTCAGCCACCTTTATTTCTCTTCCATCCTGCACATACCAGGCAGGTTCCATGCAGGAGAGACCTTTGCTCCCCTGGCTACAGCCTGGTGGCACATCCATGAGTCCAGAGGGAGCCTGCCTGGCACACAGACTCAGAAAGAACGCAGGGGGACCACAGGGGGGTTCTGTGACGTCGGTACCAGAACAGTGCTGAGACTGAAAGGAAAATCATCTTTCTCTATTCACCGAGCCCCAGGAGATGTTTGTGGGGGCTGGGGGGTGGGGAGAAACCACACACACACACTTGCTGTTGAGTGTGTTCAACTCATGGAGACCCCGTGTGTGTCAGGGTAGAGCTGTCTCACGGGGGTGTCAAGTGTTGATGGTTCCGAAGGAGGTGGTCAGGCTTTTTTTCTGAGATGCCTCTGGGTGGGCTCAAACTGCCAACCCGTCAGTTAGCAGCCGAGGAGGTTAACTGTTGGCACTATCCACAGATTTCAGATACTTTTAAGAACATACCAAATGTGTTAGAAGAAGTCTTGGTGCTGAAGGGAAGAAATGACTGATGGGTGAGCAATTGAAAGTCGGACTCCAGAGGAAATATGAAAGGGGGGCTTAGGGTCCCGGAAAGAATGGAAATGTTTCCTCTACTCCTAATCAGATACCCAGGGGCTAAGCTGCATTGGCATCTCTTAGTGGAGTTAGAGGAAACCCCAGTGGCATAGTGGTTACAAGTTAGGCTGCAATCTGCAAGCTCAGCAATTCAAAACCACCAACCCTCCAAGGGAGAAAGACCGACCTTTCTATCGTCAAGAGTGACCATCTCGGAAACTCTCGGGAGCCGTTCTTTCCCGTCCCATCTGGTCCCTCTGAGCCAGCCTTGAATCGATGGCAGCGAGACCTGAATTAGAGGGTGGTCTTGATACTACCAGTTGACCCTTGGGCCAGAGATCTATTACAAGGCACTTCCCTTTTCCCCATGTGAGGGTTCAAGAGTAAACCAGGCAAAGCAATACAATATCGAAGATTTACAGGGCACCATCTGTCCTCCCTGCTCCCACCCCCCACCCCCCTTAACGCTTGAGTGGCTTTGCCAAGGTGTCAGGTGAGGTGGAGCAGCTCCTTGATTGCAGCAACTTCCTGTGAAGTTCCATTGATCTGAATGCATTGCCATTGATAGACTTAGGTAGCTGGGGGGCAGGTCTTTCCTATCAGCTGTCATTCACTGGTCTTTGCTTGGGGGGGAGATGAGCGTGGAGTAGAGGATAAGGGAAATACGAGGGGTACCCCCCCAAAGGAATTTTTTTTCAAAGCTATGTATTTAAAATTTGTTTTACAAAACAACCTTATCAGCTTCAGCCCACTGTGCATTACACTTAAATACACTCGTCAGATCTGTGATTCCATTATTGGAAGAATTTTTCAAACCTATCTGTTTGGATGGCTGACAGCACCTCCCTTGTTTTTTTCTTCACCTCTTCTATGCAGTCAAATCGCTGTCCTTTTATATCCCTCTTCCTTCACAGAAACCAAAAGAAGTTGCATGGAGCAAGGTCAGGTGAGTAAGGTGCGTGGGGCAAGAGAGGCATACTGTTTGTTGCCCCAAACAGGTGCACTGAGATGGCTGCGTGAGCAAGAGCATTGTCCTGGTAGCAAAACCAGTCCCCCGTTTGCCACAAATCAGGCCTTTTTTGTGGCACACTGTTACACAATCTTTTCAGAACCTCTAAATAGAAAGCTTGATTAACAATCTGACCTGGTGGAACGAAATCCAAATTCACCTTTCCTCTCACATCAAAAAGCAAGCATCCGTTTGGGGAGGGTTCCCCCTCGTGAATGAGGGCTAAAGAGAACATGTCCAGGTGGAAGCCAGAAGAAGGAAAATACCACCCACCAGAGGGAAAAGAAATGCAACAGAGAAGTCTGTTTACCATCCATTTGGCTGGCATAGTTAGCAGCTACCTACGAAGGCACATTGGCCACTAATCATGATGCATCGGTGGGATGATTTTTTGATGGGCGATTTCCTTCAAAAGAATGCTTCTGAAAGCAAACCATTTGCCACTGAGCTGGGTCTGCCCTGTGGGGAAGTGTGGTCCCTAGGATTGACCATGGCTGTGCCCTGTAGGAAGTAGATTGCCAGGCCTTCTTCCCAGATGCCTCGGACTGGATCAAACCACCAACTTTATAGTTAGTTGCTGCGCACTTCACCATCGGTGCCTTCCTGGGAGGACACCAGTCACCTATACCCAAAAGTTCCGTTTCCATTAAGTTGCTTCTGACTCATAGCAACGCCATAGAACAGAGTAAAACTGCCCCATATGGTTTCCACGGCTGTAGATCTTTACAAACACAGACTGCCACATAGGCATCCCACAGTGGCTTCAAACCACTGATTTTTTTAGTTAGCATCTGAGCCCTTAACCACTGAGCTACCAGGGCTCCTTACCAAGGGTCTGCAAAATGTCAAAATGAATTGACTATGATTCCTAACCTTTCTCTTCAAGCTACTGAGGTGGCAGTGAACAGATCAAATGTATACATCACCTTTGCTCGGTAGTTGGACACTTATCTGCTGAACTCCTCCCCTGGGAACTTGTTACTAGGATCCCGGAACAATCAGCTGTGATAGGCAGAATTTATCGTAGGTAGCTGGGAAACGGGTCTGGATCTATTCTGACCTTTACGACATTGGAGCACTTTGCCCTAGGAAAGGCGTCAAACCAATCAATGAGCAAATCTCCACAGAGGAGAGTGGACAAGGCACTATGATGAATCTCTGCAGATGAACAGCAGGCAAGACCCACCGTGCTTCTTCACGTTCTACACACACACACACACACACACACACACACACACACACACACACCCGTGTAAGGTGAAACTAGAAATGTGCCTGTACTACCAGTAAAACAGGCTACCGCGGTCAGAGCCACATGGATATGTTGTCCGATACAAGGAAGATGCTTAGCAGAAGCCTTGCCCTCACCCGCCAGCATTTCCACCCATCCTCTAGTATTAACACCCAAAAATGTCCTCAGGTATTGCCCAATGTCCCAGGGATCATGCATATTTGACACAGCTGAGATTCACTGACCTAGAGAAACACCCAATTTATAGCAACTGAATAGGCCAACCTTACAAATTAGGTTGAACCTGAAGTTACTTATTAAGGCCTCATAGAAATAAATAAGACGGCTGCATTAGGCATGCACTTGTGAGCGTGAGTCTACTGGAATCATTCCCTCATAGTTTCAACCTCCTCCGTTTGCACTAGCATGGCAACCCGGTCCTTGACAAAACCACCATTACCCAGAGGCGTGGGGTAGCGTGTGGGTTAGCGCTCTCCTTCCACCCACAGACCCTTGAGGCCACCAAGGTGATTCCATAGGATGATACCCCTTCGCAAGGGTGTGTTCCAGACGGCGACGCTTCATCTAAAGAAAGGACTCACTAATGGCGGAGTTTCAAGCACCAGAGCTCAGATAGCTTTGGGGTGATTTTGACGTTTGATTCTCTCCATATGACCCCAAACTCAAATCAAACTTATTGCCATTGAGAGGATGCCAATTCATCAGGACCATGTAGGACTGCCCCGTCGATCCCTGAGACTGTAATTCTTCACGGGAGTAGAAAACCTCACCCTTCTCCTGTGGAGGAGCTGGGCGTTTTGAACTGCTCATTGTGCAGTTAGTAGCCCAGTGCACAAGTAACCCGCCACGCCACCAGTGCTGCTTCCCCTGGATACCACCAGATCCTCCGTTTGTAAAGTTGGAGGAGGCGAGTGTATCATGTGACCCATTGTTTTTGTGATTAGGGGCGGTGCCAGTTACCCTGTGGTCAGTTCTAGCTCACGGCAATTCTGTGTGTGCAAATTCGGGCTGTTCAAGGCTGGCTTTCCACAGCAGATTGCCTGCCAGGCCTTTCTTCTGAGGCTCTTCTGAGTGGGCTGCAGCCATCAAGCTTTCAGTTGATAAACCAAAAGAACAGAACCGTGTACCGTAAAGTTCGTCTGACTCACGACGAAGCTGTGTCACAGGAGTTTAGCACCAGTTCAGTCGCAGCTGATAAAGCGACCCAAAAATAGACCCAGATTTTCAAAATGTAGATGAAGCAGAACGCTTACTGGTATGGGAAAAATCACAGGTCGAGGCTCTGTTTGAAACCTACCTTCCTTCTTTGAGAGCAAGGGCCACAGGCTCACGGCGTAAGAGCCAAATCTCTTCACTAGCTGTGTGGAACACAGTCGTGCCCACTTCAGAGACAGCGGCCGAATCCACTGCTTTGAATGTATGTCAGTCTCCACATCTCCGCAGTCCTGCCAACCACCCAGTGGCACACATCAGGCTCCCGAGAGGGCTCACGGGGCCTCTTCCAAGTCTCCTATTCCAGGGCTTTGATGCATAATTTCCATCACAGTTAGCATTCCAGATCACCCAAATTTTAAAGATCCAACTATTTCCACTTTTGTTTTATCAGTCACGACAGAACCAGTTCGGATGTGTTTGAAGTCCTGGTTATAGAGTAAGACTGCCCTGCTGGATTTTGCTGGCCGGATCTCTCCCGAAGCAGATCGCCATACCTTTCTTCCGTGGCAGTGCTGGTTGGGTTTGACCTGCCAACTTGTCGGTTGGTTAGGGAAAAGAAGAAAAGCAACCCTTACGGCCACGGAGTGGGTTGGCAAATGCATGCTTAACTGCTTAGGCCACCTGGGGACTTTGAATTACTAGTATTTATTAGTAACTGGCAAAAAGAGTCAGATTTGTTGTTGTTGTTGTCGTTAGGTAGCTGTGCAATCGACCTGGTTCTAAAGAGAAAGTTCTTGTCTCAAAGGAAATTGAGTAATTTTGCCTCGGAGAAGGTAAACCAGCGGAGCACACACTGCTCAAGTAATTTTGTGTCAGCCAACTGAACAAAGTCTTCGCAGCATAGATTATGAAACACGGAATCTAATTTTAATAAAGTCACCTGGTAATGTGGGCATTACCATCTGGTAATGTGGTCAATCATTGGGAACCTGGATGAGTGAGAGCCAAGAAAAATTACCTTAAAAGAAAACAACTACCCAGAAACAAACAAACAAAAGACCCCACCAATCAAACAAGAGACTACTATCAAGAACTATTCGCTGGAAACCTTTCTGATACTATCCGGTAACAGGTCTAGCCCCAGCACCAGCACCAGGGGCTGTGGAGTCACCACTGACACATGGCGACCCCCTGTGGGTAGAGTAGAATTGTGCTCCACAGGATTTCCAAGGGCTGATATTTGTGAGTCTATCACCAGGCCTTTCTTCTGCGGTGACTCGGGCTGCACTCATAACCCCCGCATTGCAGTTAGCAGAGAGTATACTACCTGTTGATATCACCCAGGGCCGCCTTATGAAAACAGGCCGATGGCAAGATTCCTATCTGCATTAGCGTCATGTTGCAAGTATATGTTTGATCACAGACTCCACGACTGAGGGTCCTAAGGGCATAGTCTAATACTTCTGTCAGCTGGAGGAGGGAGCAGACGTGTTGGGCCATTCATACCTATCTCATATCCAGACCCTGGCTGGATCACAACATTCCCTCCAATAGCAGAGGGGCTTCCTTCCTTCCCATTTTATTGGTTGAAAGAATGAATGCTTACTTGTCTTTGAGACTCTTATCAGAAATACAAGTGCTTATTCAAAGCAGCAATTGAAATTGGACAGGCCAAACTCCTAGGCCTTCCATCCCGTGCCTGTACCTCCCTGGCTCTGAGATACGTTCATGCTAAGTACTGGGTTTCTCTGAAATCTGTAGAGCAGACGAGGGCATGTAACGAGCAAGCTGTTGTGGATGACTGTCAGCCCTCCCTTTGAGTCAGCTCCTATCTGCCTCTGGAAACATGCCTCCTGTCCTGTCTGGACGTATGCGCTGACTCTCTTTCTCGAACCATTTTAAGAAGTCTGCTGAAAGCTGGATCTGGCAAATACATGTTGCTGAGTTTCCAAGCGCTGTTAGGGCATCTGCCCTCCCCGCTTAAATGATCTGCTTAGTGTAAGACGTAGGGTGGACTGTTTTTCAGCTGACTTTCAACCACTGGGGAACTCACTCTGAAATGATCTCATTCCACTTCAGGGGCTAAAAGGCCATGTGTTTGCTGATGCCTCTCAAATTTACATCTCCAGCACAGACTTCTCCCTCCAACTCCTGCCTCTTACGGAACATCCCGTAGACACAGACAAATAGACTCAATATAGACTCAATATCCCATAGACATCTCAAACCTAATGTGTTCAAAGCCTTAATTCCTGATTGCCACCCAGCAAACCTGTTCTGTAGTCTTTCTGATCTCAACAACTTCACTCTTTCATTCAAACAGGTTGATCCCTGATCACAGTAAAAGGTCTATCCAGAGTTTAGCCATTTCTCACTACCACCATTCTCTCCGCAAACACACTACCAGCAGGTAGATTCTGACTCATAGCGACCCTATAGGACAGAGGTGAACTGCCCCTATGGATTTCTAAGACTGTAACTCTTTATGGGAGTAGAAAGTCTCATCTTTGTCCTGCAGAGTGGCTGGCCAAAGCCACTTGCTCCTAGGGTTCTCCTAGGGTTCAATATGGACCACTAAAAGGTATCGATAGATATCATGGGCTTCTAAATAAGTTCATGGGGGAAAGCCCACTCTCTTTATTCCACTTTTCTACAAACTCTCAAAGCCCCTTTGAAAATAGATAGTAATTGACTGGCTTTAAGAAACTGGCCTATGTGATAGTTGGAAATAGCAAATCCAACATGTACAGGTTAGAAGAAAGGCTAGAAATTCTTTCAGTCTTGTGTCCCTGAATCTGCAGGTCAGATGAAGGGGAAAGTAAAAGATGTCAGACAAGGTGTTTCTGTATTCTCTGGAGACAGAAGATAATGTGAGGAAATTTTTCTTTTTGCTCTGAAGGCCTTCAACTGATTGGATGAGGGCCACCCACCTAGGGAAGTTAATCTAATTTCCCGATGGTTAACTGATTCAATCACAGGTTCCTACTTCATAACACCACCTAGACTTGTGTTTGACCAAACACCTGGCCATCATAGTCTTGTCAAGATGACACATAAAATAGCCCTTGCCTTTTGCCTGGAATGCTGGTGATGTAGTGGTCAAGCAGCAGATTGTCATCCACATGGTCAGCAGTTCAAAACCACCAGCAGCTCCTCAGGAGAAAGACTGAGCTTTCTATTCTCATCAACAGTTCCAATGTTGGGAAGCCAGCCACAGGGGATCGCTATGGGTTAGCATCGACTGGATGGCAGAAAGAGGATTAGTCTTGCCTGAATAAATGCAGTCACTTCCTAACTGGTCTTCCTGGTTCCTTATATAGCTTCTCAGCACAGCAGACAGAAGGGCCCTTTTAAGAAGTTAGTCAACTATTTCCTTTTACTTTCCTCTTGTCCCACTATCATGCTCAGCCTTGGGTTTCAGTAATTCCTCTCAGTTACATTACCCTTGATCATGCCCTACCAGGTCTCCTACATCCTCCTCCCCACCAATTTGGATCACTTGTTGTTCCCTTGTCCCTGGGTTTGTTAACACCACTTCCTTTCCC
>NW_022109767.1:6822318-6824274 GCF_000313985.2 Echinops telfairi | reverse complement strand
ACAAATGTGCTTGACACAGTTGATGTATGTATGGATTGTGTTAAGAGTTGTATGAGCTCCCAATAAAAGGATTACACAAAAAAAGAAGTTAGTTCAACAAATCACTGTTCTGTTCAGACCTATCCAAAGTCTTCCCAAAGTCCTATGGGAGAACGATGTGGCAATCTGCTCCCATAAAGACTGCAACCAAGAAAACCCTATGGGATGGTCCCACGACATCCATTATATGGGGTCACCATGAGTTGTAATGGACTGGGCAGCACCCAGCAACAATAACAACACCCATGAGGTAGAACTGCAGGGGCAGTGAATTATTTAGGGTGGCTCTTCTAACCAAAGTCTCTAACTCCCACCAACTGAGAAGGTGGGGGAAGATACTAATAGGATTCACCTGTGAGTGAATTGTAACCGAGAGTCCCTGGAATAGCCATCGTGCTGCATATAAAATGCACCCTCTGAGAAGGAGGGAGAAGGAGGGATCTCATTACCCTCAAGAGCTAGGAGGGGAGCATGTCCTGTGGACCCAGGATTCCTGCTCAGTGAAACTTCTGGATCCAGAATACAGCTGTGACATCAGAGGAGCAGTAGCAGAACCAGGAGCCAGAGCATGCAACAGAGTCATGGATTTCTCAACCCATGGAGCAAGCAAAAGCTGAGTGCTTTGGGTAAGAGGCTGGCTTGGGGAGTGGGGTGCCTCTGGGCATTTAGCTGGAGAAGCTGGGCTCACTGGACCATGGAGCTTGAGCTGAATGCCTTCAGGTTGAGGTTTCCAGTGGAGCAGTAGGCCCCTTTGGGCATTGATTTGAAGACCTGAAGGAACTCTATAACATATCCTGATAAACAACTCTACCCTGAGCCTGTCTCACTACCCTGTTTCCCTGAAAATAAGACAGTGTCTTATATGACTTTTTGCTCCCAAAGATGCACTAGGTCTTATTTTCAGGGGATGTCTTATTTTTCCATGAAGAAGAATACGGTACACATTTATTGTTTTATTAAAAGAGACCTCGCACTTCCTGTCTGCTCCGGCGGCGCTGCGGCTAACAGTAAGCTGTGTGGTGGCACCCGCCACAATGATGCAGAGTCCAGAGTTATGGTAGCTTTGGGAGGCCTTATTTTCAGGGAGGTCTTATTTTCAGGGGTGCCTTAGCTGTCAGCAAGAGGCAAAACTGTAAGTAGGTCATATTTTGGGGGGATGTCTTACTTTCGGGGAAACACGGTAGTTAACTTCCTTCATAAACCCTTTAATCATGAAGCTTGTCGGTGGGTTCCGTGTAGCTATTGCAATGGGTATTAGGACCTAGAGACAAAGTAAAGAATACTCATGTAAATAGCACAGTATCTACTCATTGGCTTTGTTCTTGATACAGGGATGCTCAGGTTTGGGTGGAAGGACTTTGGTTTATTCCATATTGGATCCTTAGGTCCAACATCAATGACTGCGACTGTGTTTCAAGCATAACACACCCTGGTGGTCTGAGGGCTTGTCTGAATTCTATGGCCTATGTTTGGGTTAAATATCCTTTCCACACCTCCCTCTGTTACAGGGCTTATCACACTGCAGAGCAATTTCTGTTGAAGTTTTGAAGACTATTCTAGCTGACTCCATCATTGTTAATCGAGGAGTCCCTGATGGTTGCAAAGTGGCCAACAACTGGTCAAACCCCAAACAAACTCAATACCATCGAGTGGATGCCGACTCATAGCGACCCTATAGGACAGGGTGGTACTGCCCCTGTGGGTTTCTGAGACAGTTCTACCCTGCCCCATAGGATCGCTTTGAGTCAGAGTTGACTCAATGGTACTGAGTTTGGTCTGTCCTTTTTTTCCGCTGGTCCGATTGCATGAGCAGCAATAGATTAAAGCCGTTTCTCTTTCTGCCAAGCCTCTATCACTTGAAAAGGCTAAATATATGAATGTGAAGAAGTTATAAGTTATCTTATAACTTATAAGTTA
>NW_022109767.1:6817108-6821641 GCF_000313985.2 Echinops telfairi | reverse complement strand
ACTTAAGGTGGGGCATGAACCTAGCCCTGGTTTTGAGCAACTTCAGAACTTGTGAGTGGAAGGGTGCCTGAAGGAAAGAGAGACCTCGAGCAATAAATCGTCTTTCCCCTTACCACCAGTGAGTTGCAATTTTGTCTTGAGGAGGCAAGAGTAAAGTTTGGGGTTTACGTTCCATTTTCATAACTCACTCCACGCCGTGATCAGGGCTGTTGTCAGGTGGTGTCAAGAGGGTTGTGGGTCAGGGTAGAACTGCCCCACAGGGTTGCCTGCGCTGTCATCTTTAAGAATGTGTTAGCCTGGTCTTTCTCCCGCTGGGCCACTGCCTGGGTCTGATCTCACAGCCTTTGGTTGGCAGTGGAGCAGTTGAAACTACATTGTCCATGGCCTTTGAGAATGAGCCGGCTGGTTCTCTAACTTGATGATGAAACATTTCCCCACAGAAGCATCCCTTTGAGTTTGTGCCTTTTGGCCTTCGGGCTGCATTTGCTTACAGATAACTGAAGAGGTGGGGAGGGCGATGTCAGCCGGCATCTACAGTACTCTGTTCCGTCTGATCTACCATACTAGCCCAAGACGCTCGCCTGAAACAGATTTGCCCAAAGCCACGGAATTGTCTTCTGAACGAACGTTGGCATGTATGACATGCACTGGGCAGGACGAAACTCCCGTGACACAAACAGATTAAGGACACGGCCAACCGCGGCTTCCTTTTGACTGCAAAGCCGGCTGCCTAAACGGAGGGCCGGGGGAGAAGGACGGCAGTGGGCAAGGTTGGTTGTCACAAGCTGGGGCCTCTCACATGGGGAGTTAGAAAGACTTGCAGGTGTTTTTCCTTCTGAAGTTGAGGGTGCGTGGTTATGTTCATCTGGTGAAATTTAGCGGGAAAGTGAAAATACCATCAAGGTTGCAGGCACCAAGAGAGACTATTCATCTGGGGACAAAAAGCATTTGGCCAGTTAAAATCATCCTTTTCATTGAGGGCTACAACTCCCTCAGCAATGGCTGAAAGCCGGTGAGGGCTTTCCAACGGGAGTTGTAGCTGGGCTCCCCCAGACGGTGTGGTCTGGCCTCATCCAGACGGAGCACATTTACTGCGATGGAGAGAGAATATACTGGAAAGAAAACAAGGCTCACATGCCCTCCGCCGCCCCACCCCGTAGTCCGCATCGAGTGCTGCAAGAAAGAGCGTTTGCTACTCAGCAGAGGCCTTGCACACAAAAAAATCTGGCTGCAAGAATCACTTGAAAGGACAGATCTTTTCTGATTTTTGTGGCTTTCCATCGGAAATGACGAATCAACTAGCAAGTTATTTATTTAGGATCGACGTCAAATCTAACCAGTAGTAGGTATTGTAAGGACTGTAGGAACTCAACATCCTTGGGATTCTTCCATCCTTCATCATCATCATCATTGCCACCTTCAAACGCAATCTCACTTAATGAACACCACTGCGTGCCAGGAGCTTAAAATGTGACCTTTTTAAGTGTCCGTGAATCCCTCACAAAGGAAATCCATTGCCCATTTTAAAAGACTTTCCCAAGGATTTACCAGTGGAACCATCAGGATGAAAGATGAGGTTTAATCACAAAGTTATCCTCCATGTGGATGTTCAATATTTATGTTTACATGAAATGTAATTGCTGAACTCTGGGGGAAGTTATAAGGCTTTCCACATCATTTAATTAACTAGTTCACCCTAATTGGAATAAAGACCAAAAGGATATTACCTATTTTTATCATATCATTCAGTTAATAGATATTAAAATCAGATGATCAGAAACTATACAATTGAAATAGTCCAGCCAACACAATCATCTCCCTTCGCTTAAAACCAAATATTCTCCCATCTTCAATATTAATTAACCTTATTAAAGTTTGCTGATTGAAAACATACTCTGTTCTCATTTATTGTCACCCAATTGATTCTGACTCATAGTGGCCCTAAAAAGACCGGTGAAACTACCTCTGTGGGTTTCAGCGGCTGTAACTCTTTATGGAAATAGAAAGCTTTGTCTTTTTCCTGAGGAGTAGCCAGTGGTTTTGAACTGCCAACCTTGCAGTTCACAACCCACTGTGTAACCCCCTCTGTTAACAGGGTCACCCTGTTAAGTCTTGGTAAAGAGTTGTGGTGGCACTGATGTGAAGCACTCAATTGCTAAAGGAGACGTCAGTGGTGGGAGCAAGGAAGGCCTGCACTTCGGCGCCTGTAGAGATTACAGCCCAGAAAGCCTGGTGGGGTGAGCTAGTTTATTGTGCCAACCTGACCAATAAACACATATGGGGTTAATTGAAGGGCGGAGGGATAAATGGCTCAGTGAGCCATGCCTTTCTAATTTTCGGGTCCCTTGCTTTGTGATGGTTGGGTGCAGCTGCCTTAGCCAGTTCCTGCTTCAGCTGGTAAGGCTCACTTCCTGCAAGACATCCCCGAGGAGAAGCCACATGGACCTACCCCGATGCAGCCCTGGGTGCTGGAGCAGCCGTGTGGAGACCCCTGCAAGCGCTGAGATGTTTATACATTCACTGACTCAGCTATCCTCCTGCAGTTGGCATTGTTGTGTCTGTTTTGTGAGATGGAGGAGGACTTTGGGGACTGGTGTTGGACATACGGGTTAATGGGTTAATGTTGGACTTGTGGGCTTGAGGAGCAATGGGTTGGGATGTTTTCTTGATGTGTACTTAACCTTTATATAAAACTCTCCCTTATAGATGAGTTGCTGTGGATTTGTTTCTCTAAAGTACCCAGACTAATACATGGGGTCATTCTACTCTGTCACATGTGGGGGCTGTGCGTGGAAATCGACTCCCAGATACCAAACAACCTAATGACAAGCCTTTGTTCATTTTAGCTCTCAATCACTTTCAGGAAGTTTTTAGTTAAAGCAAAGCTGACATTTCCATCGAACACTTAGAGACAGACCTTCTCCAACAATCTGCCCATTATCTTATTATCAGTATATGTGAGAGCTCTTTGATGCATTGTAGCTTTCAAATGAGTTTCAGGGTGCATGTACATTAATGGCAACGGGTGAAATGTATGTTCCTCCGAAAGTACTTTTTAGTAAACCACTGGGCAAAATACATCTAAGCCATTTTGTTTTTATTTACATTTTTTTTGAAGAACCTATAATTTTTTTCACTTGAGATGTAATTCACTTAACAAACCACCCTTTTGAAGTGTAAAACTAAGTGGTTTTGAGAATATTCACAGCATGGGGTAATTATTACCACTGCTTTTGGAAAATTTTTGTCCCCAAAGCCTCATCCCCATTTATACTTCTTCACCATCTGCCCTACCCCAGCCCTTGACAACCATTCATCTTTATTCCGTCTCAATGAATTTTTCTCTCTATGGACATTTTATGTGAATAAAATAATACAATATGATGACTTTCGGCACCTGGCTTCATTTATGTAACATAAATAATGGTTTAAAGTTCATCTGTGATGTAGCATGTGTCAATCCTTTAATCAGTTGATGGACGGTTGGATCACTTCTACTTTCTGGCTATTATGAATAATCCTACCATGAGCACTAATATACAAGTTTGACGTGGATTATTTTCATTTCTCTTGGAAATGTACTTAGAAGTGGGATGGGTCATATGGTCATTGGGTCATATGGTCGCTGTATGTTTATCTTTTTGAACAACTGACAAATTATTTCTGCAATGGCTTCATCATTTTACATTTCCACCAATCATGTACAATGATCCGAATTTTCCAAATCCTTGTTCACACTGGTTATTGTCCATTTTTATTATTGTATGATCCTAATGCAACTCACTCACATCCACTCAAGGAGTTCTGGTGGCGTGGTGGGTTGTGCATTGGGCTGCAAACCACAGGTTAGCAGTTCAAACCCACCAGCTGCTCCTTCTGAGGAAAAAAAGGAAGACGTTCTGCTCCTGTGAAGAGTGCCAGCCTCGGAACCCCCCTGAGGCTGTCCTGTCTGTCGCGATGAGCTGGCATTGACTCCGTGGCAGTGAGTTTGGGTTCTGCTTGGTTTTTAGTAGTCGTGAAGTGGTATCTCCTTTGGTCTTGACTTGCATTTCCCTGATAACCAGTAATATTGAGAATCTTTTTGTGAATTATTGACCATTTGTATATCTTCTTGGGGAAAATGTCTTTCAAAATCCTTTGCCCATCTTTGAATTGGGTCATACGTTTGTCTCTTTGTTGCTAAGTTGGAAAGTTTCTTTATATACATCTTAGATATTGAACACTCTTACCAGCTGTAAGAATTCCTATTATGTTCTCCCATGATATCGTTTGTCTGTTTACTTTTTTGTGTTGATGTCTTTCAATGGGCTAGTGTTACATTTGTATGAAGCTCAATTGAGCCATTTTCTTCTAGTGCTAGCTGTGCTTTTGACATCAACTCCAAGAACTCATTGTCCCCTCAAAGACCAGAAAGAGCTTACCCTTCTGCTTCGTTCACATCAGCCCTAGATAGGGTTGCTGAAACTGTAAATGTTTATTGGAGTAAACGGTGTATTAGCCTAGGTACTTTAGAGAAACAAATCCACAGCAACT
>NW_022109767.1:6814904-6816704 GCF_000313985.2 Echinops telfairi | reverse complement strand
AGAAAGGCGAGGCTCACTGAGCCATTTATCCCTCTGCCTTTCAATTAGCCCCACATGTGATTATCGGCCAGGCTGGCACAATTAACTAATCCAGATGGCCTCATCTTTTCCCTGTGGAGTGGCTGGTAGCTTTGAACCTCTGACCTGGTGGTGGTTAGCAGGCCAGTGCCTAACGCACAGCCCCACCAGGACTCCTTGATTATACAGGAAGTGCTTTCATTTTCTTCTGCCTTGGCTCAGCTGTAGAGGGGGATAGAGCAGTCTCCACCTCATTAGTAGAAGTCCCTGGGTGACACACCTTGGTAAAAGGTTGGCAGTTCAAACCGACCCAGGGACCCCTCACAAGACAGGCATGGAGCTCTGGTTTGAAACGATATCAGCCTTGAACACATTATGGAGAAGCTCTGCTCTGCCCACAGAGACTCTACATTAGTCAGCACCACCAGCCACTGACAAGAACCCCCACCACTTCATTAGTCTTTGTGTGCATTACAAATCACATCATGAAACCCTTATGAGAATTAAATGAGGTTGTGCATATTAAGCGCTGGTATAGAGTAAGTGTTGATTAATAGCTACCCTCACCTCTGGCTTGCACGAGCACTCCTCACATCTAAAACTGCCTCCTCATCCCCTGTAAGCGTGTCGCCAATGGCAGGGCTGCATTATTTGCCCCAGTGCTTCATTGACAGTCCAACTTACCGGATTTTTCATGTTCCAGGACTACATGGCCTTCTCCAGAGGATTCTGGGAACTCCTGTTTTTCCTCCTTGGAGGCAGGAGACACTCTCTCTCTGATCACTCTCTGAGAGATGCTCTACTGACAAGATACATGGCGCTACGCTGATATAGCCCGTGACCTCTGGAGCCAGAGAAGTCACGTGGAGACTCCTGCCAGCACTGACATGCTTACAAAGCCACTGGATCCACAAGACTTCCCACCTATTGGCCTGTGATCGCCCTGCATTCGGCATCATTGCATGTGTTTTGTGAGTCTGAAAAGGACTTTACAGATTGGTATCGGTTGTTTGGACTTAGGGACTTGATCTGGAGTGGGCTGGGATGCTTTCTCAATATTCAATTGCTCTTGTATATAAGCTCTTCCTTATAAACATACATGTGCTTATGAATTCGTTTCTCTAGTCTCCCCAGACTAACACACTAGTCCTGATTACAATCCCTCACAGGTGAATTCTGGCAGTATCTTCCCCAACCTTCTTCCCAGACCCAGGCAGGGAAAGGCCACTTGGTGGCAGTTAGAGACTTTGGCTAGAAGAGCCACACTCAATAATTCACTGCCCTGTCCACCCAATCAAGACATTTTAATCCAGGCAGTCCCACTGACATCTGAACATGTGCACATGAAACCCAACAGGATGATGCTCTCGAAGCCCATCCCTGTTCCTGAAAAAGAATGCCGCTTTCACTTGACTTTCGAGCCTGTGGGTGGGGCATTATGGTGGGGCATTATGGTGGGGCACTGTGCTCTAAGGTCCTCCACTTGCATTATGCAGTGCTCCCGCCAAAGGGCTCGTCCCCCAAAGCCCTCTCTAAGGATCTCTCTGTGGGCCCTCTCCATATAACCCCTCTCCATATAACCAGAATACTCACTGCCATCCAATCGATTCTGACTCCTCATGACCCTTTAGGACAGGGTAGAGCTGCCTTTGTGGGTTTCCAAGAATGCAATTCTCCACAGGAGTAGAAAGTCTAATCTTTCTCTGACCCTGTTGTTGGTGGATTCGAACTGCTGACCTTGTGGGTAACCTAAGGTGACCAGACGTCCTGCTTTTGAACAAT
>NW_022109767.1:6811693-6814502 GCF_000313985.2 Echinops telfairi | reverse complement strand
GTCAACAAATCAGCTATTCAGATAATTTAGGTCAGTAACTTACTTATTTATTTCATAAAGACATACATTTTCTTGAATTTAGCAGACAGTACTCATATTATTTCTATTTTACAGTGGCGGCAAATGATATAGACCAAATTTTTAATCAAGAACACCCCGCCCCCGTCCCACCGGTCAATTGTGTCCCACTTTATCAATGTTAAAATCTGGTCACCTTAGGGTAACCCCTCCACCACCAGGGTTCTTCGTATGGCTGGGGATAAAATGGCCCAGTGGAGGTCCCTGACTTCCTCTCACTTTAGGCGGTGGGGTGGAGAGAGCATCGGCATCAACAACAGACGAAGGCTGATTCCTAGGAGACCAGGCACATCTTCTCTTCAAACTCTTCGCCAGTTCTGCCACTTGTCATCCCTCATGCATCACTCTACTTCTCTGCTGTGTTTAGAAGTTCAATGCAAGGGCCACCCAGAACTCACAGAGAATACTCACAATTAGAGAGTGGAGAGCGAAGCAGCAGTTAACAATTCAAATCGGAAATTACTCAGCATACAGTTCTTCAATGAAGCCTTGGCTAACCCTTAACCCCTCGGTCCTCAGCCCTCTTGGGCCAGGCTGGCCTTTGCTCTGCTTAGGCAAACGAGCTAAAGCTCTTTAGCTTCATTAATAAGTGTTTAGAGGGATACCGCTTCATCTACCCATAAGCCTTGGGACAAAGGTACTCATCTCTCTTGTTCAGTGGACTGTAAAGCCCACCACACATCTCTTGCTTGTCTACTGGTTCTAATGCCTCTATCCCCACCGTTTCTCTGCCACTGCTGCACACTGTCTCTTACTGTCTCTAGTGTTACAGTTCTCTGTCTTCTGATTCTAGAAGGTTCTCAGCACAAGAACCCATGGTCCGAAAGACAAGATTCCATTCCTTTGACTTCGTGGGGGTGGTTACTGTATACCTACTCACCTCTGGAATGGCTCATGTTAAGTATAGTGGGATGGCAAAACTGACCAATTGCCTTTTAGAGATGCAAACTTTGTATTTGCATAGCCTCACCACCCCAACTGCCATGCACCTCATTTGCATTATTAGCAAGTTATCCAATCCCTTTGTTAGGCTACCAGCACTTTGTTGGCATAATCCCACCTAGTCATTTAGCGGGAGTTACAAAACCAGGGTGAGAAATGAATCCAACACACTCCACAGGGCCTGGGTAGGAACCAGGGGTGGTGCATTCTGAAGCAGAAATAAAGGCAATGTTTGTATCCCAAACTGACTTATTGTGAAATTCAGATCTCAGCAATAAGTCAATAAAATATTTTGGACAAAGGGCACATTTCTGTTAACTACCTCCATACAGAGTCAGTTCTACTAAAAATGAAAGTAAGGTCCATACTTTGTGCAGCTTGTGGGGAAAAAAAAATCTACCAGGAAATTTTCCATTTACTTAACAAGAAGCTTCCAGGAAGTTTAGAATGATTTGCTTTCTATTGTGAACCGAATAATCTTAAAAAGACAGGACAGCATTTAGCGCGTCCCAAGATTCCTCCTCAAATAATGACTTCACTGCGGCTAACCGTCAACTAGCGCAGTGGTAGGGTGACAAAGGTGTGGCCTTGCGGATGCAATGGTCCAGTTGGAGTCGTGAACTTCTCTAGTAACTGCCTGGGAGAGTTAGGCTTCAGTTTGTCTCGAAAATTCCTTAAGAAGAAGAAAGAGCCAGGAAGCTGTTGCCGTGGGTGGCAGCTTATTCACACCTCTTAAGCAAGAAAGTGCCTGTGCTGCTGGTTCTAAGACTTATGTGAAACCCTACTGGCACGATCCAGTAATCTCACTCTAGAATCCATCTGTCTGAGACTCTGCACCCACCACCGTGTATGTCAGACCCAAAACTTGCTACGAAAATCCATGGTAGCTCAGGCCTCCCTTATCATCCCTCCTCCCCCTTTTTAAATTTGGGAAAAGTAATATGCAAGTAGCAATGTCACATTCAGCTCCAACTCATGGCCACACCACTTGTGTCCCAGTTGAAGTGTACTCCACAGGGTGCTCGTGGCTGATTAAAAAACAACAACAAAAACACTAGATCTCCAGGCCTTTCTTCCAAGATGCCCCTGGGAGGATTTAAACTTCCAACCTTTTAGTTAGAGCCAATTACGACGGACATTTTATTTTTAACAACACTGCTATAGAGCCCACTCCTACCTACTCACCGCCTTAGACTCGATTCTAACTCACAGCCATCCCGCGGACAAAACAGGGTTTCCCAGGCAGCAGACTGTCTGGCCTTTCTCCTGCAGGGCAGCTGATGGGTGAGCACCGCAGAGCATGAAATCCTGTAATCATCCATATGCCTGTGTGTGTATATACATGTACAGTTGCTGTGTAGCCATGTCCAACTCATGTGGGTCAGAGTAAAACTGCTCCATAGAATTTCCCACGGTTGATTTTTTCCCCCCCAGTAGATCACCAGGCCTTTCCCCTGAGGTACTTCTGGGTAGACTTCAACCTCCAACCGTTAGGCCAGTAGCCAAGTGTGTTGAGTTGACCCTCCTCAGAGTTAATATCATCAATCCCTTGCTCACCTGCCAATTTTCCTTCCTTTGCTTTTTTGGTGGCTATTCTTTGGCCATTCTGTTTCTTTCTTTTTTTTCTTCTTCAGTCTTATTTATTCAATGTTCAACTTTCACAGGCATATGAGGCCACTGAAAATACCATAATGCCTTATTCTTCAAAGCCTATGCAACCACGAGGTGTCGAAGGGATCAGGTGTAAGGCATCATCAGAACAAAAAATCTTACCATAGTGAATGATGGG
>NW_022109767.1:6809148-6810245 GCF_000313985.2 Echinops telfairi | reverse complement strand
GTGCAAGTGAAGAGGATCAGGGGGAAGTCCAAAACGTCACCCAATTCAACAATAATCCATATGTGACTTTGGAATGCATTTTATATACACATTCGGAGCACATCAAACAGTGCACACTTCAAAGTCATAGAGCCAGCCCGTGCAAATCCCCGCTGGGTGGAGCTGCCTGGAAAAAGGGTGGGAGTCCCAACAGGAAGGGAGGAACCTCTCACCAGCCAACTCCCCTTCCCCGGCCTCAGTTACTTATCTATACATCAGAGAGGAATCCGAATAGCTTGGAGCTCAAAGGGGGTTGGGCTGGGTAATTAATAAATGATTTCAGAGCCTTTGGACATGGTAGTGCTTGGTAAATGCTGAATTACAGTAAGACAAGTAGCCATCTCCCCTCATTTCCGTCAAAGATGTACATGGAATGCTCTTTTGTTTTGCTTTTCCTTTTTAAATCATTGGGGGGGGGGGGCTCGTACAACTCTTATCACAATCCATCCATCCATCCATTGTGTCAAGCACATTTGTACATTTGTTCCTCTCATCATTCTCAAAACATTTGCTTTCCACTCGAGCCCTTGGCATCAGCACCTCATTTTTTCTCCTCCCTCCCCACCCACCTTCAACTCACGAGCCCTTGATAATTTATAAATTATTATTATTTTGTCATGTCTTACACTGTCGGACGTCTCCCTCCACCTACTTTTCTGCCGTCCTTCCCCCAGGGAGGGGGTCATATTTGGATCCTTGTAATCGGTTCCCCCTTTCTACCACCCCCCTTCCCCTTCCCCTCCTGGTATCACCACTCTCAAGATGGGTTCAAGAAGCAGTCCCGAATGTACCACGGCGTGGGATGCTGTGGGATGCTAAACGGTCACGCTAACCCACTCAGTGTTCTCAGTGCAACGACAGCAGCCCGGGGAACAAATGACAGGGACCAGTAAAGGGGAAGCTTTTTAGAAAAATCGCTTAGAAATGCTGTTGTCAGCCAAGACCACTCTAGTGTGGCTGTGCCCAGTTTAAACCACAGAGTCCCTCCGTGGTCTCTGCCCCAAGTGACACACAGAATATGCAAAACAGACGTCCAGGGTTCGAATATCTGTTTCCTA
>NW_022109767.1:6806650-6808983 GCF_000313985.2 Echinops telfairi | reverse complement strand
TTTCTTGTTATCTTTGGCATGCGTCTTCTGAAAAACATGTGCCTCTCTTGGAACAAATCCACCGAAGCAAACAAGCTTAAAACTTTCCCAACGGCCCTGCCGGCAGTGATACGCGGGCGGCCCAGATACTGTGCAAGGCATCTCCCAGGGCCTCCAGCGCGAGTGGAGATGCTGGCGGGAGAGGTTCTCGTTTGCTGTAATAGAGACTGACATGGCCATATCTCAGTTAGAATTCCACGGAGACTGGCGCTGCTGGAGCCGTTGATAAGGGTGCGGGGGTGGGGGTGGGGAGCTAGGGTGTACGGAAAGCTGGCCTGGGCGGAGGGGCTGTGCAAAGAGACAGCACAGGACACGCTGTACCTTCTGAGGTCGACGTGTCTTTTCGTAGCGCTTCATCAGCAAGAGAGCAGAAGGGACAGACAGACTCCAGGGAAAGGAGCCTCTATAAATTACCACTCCTCCCCGCCCCACACCGGCACTCTTGAAAAGTTAAAAATAAAACGTCTTATTTATTGCCTGCCATAGCAGATCTGAGCAATTGCTTGTAGGTGTGGCATTTCTTTCTTTAAGATAAAAGAAGCAATACGTGCCTATGCAGAGTAGCCCTAAAAGGGAGATTTTCTCAAATGTGCCCCTGCGACCTTTGCGTGTCTCAAGCAACTGGTGTGTGTTGCTATTAAGGACTTGCTCCGATGCCATTATTAGAGCCTATTACAAACAGAACGCCATTGCCATGTTTTGGTCTGTGGCAGGGGATGGGGTGGGGGGTAGTTTTCTTCCCCACGGGACCTGAGGCTGGTCAATGTCACTTTTGGAAAGCCCATCCGTTTGTCAATTTCTTGCTTCTCCAACCTGCTGCAGCCTAGAAATTCTATCGTGCCCAGATTGTGGCAGGAATGACCACAGCCAGCTCCGGGGACAACCTGCCAGTGAAGGGGGTGGGCTTGGACTCACCGTTTTTACTTGCTTCTTGTACGACCCTAGCGGGCGGTATAAATGGGGGTACCGTTGACATGACTGAAAGGCAATTTGTAGCAGAAAATGTAGGGGTAGCTGACTAGTGTGATCTAGACGAGAAGCCGGGATGGTACATCGCTCCATTTATCTCCATCCTTTCTTTGGCATTTACTTTCATGTGTTCAGGGCAATCCACTATGTTAAGATTTTATATTTCATGGATTTAATTTGCAAGATTAACACTAGCAGAATGAACACAGTTTTTCCCCCCCTTGAGAAAAGAAGCTTTGACATCTGTCATTTAGTGTCATGTGGCTACCCTCTAGTTCTGTGTTTGGGCCTCCCTGCTCTGAATTGTTCTTTCCTCGTTAACATACATTCCCTGCTGCCCCGCCCCTGGGCTTTCTAGCTAATCTTTGAGGTTGCCTTCGTCAATTTGATCCTATAGAATAGTTCTGAAAAGAGAATAATGTTCAAGGTGGATTTTTCCCACTGAATTGAGCTAATCTACTGATAAAACAAAGATATTTTTACTATAGAGAACTTGGGACACCCCAGGGAAAAAACAACGAATTGCAGTCCCACTACCCCAATCCTTCCACTCTCTGCATGTTGATCTATTTCTTTCCATATCTTCCTTACACAAACTTTGGCTAACCTATTTGGGCTGCCATAGTCTATCCAAGTGTTCACCCTGTTTCCAGAATTTGCTGTCTCATAACCATGCTCCTGTTACTATTTCTTTTTTTGGCCATTCACGTAAGGACCATAGGATATTCCATGGAGAGCTCTTATCATCATTTTCTTCGCTATTTTCTTATTATTGGAATTTTTAGATTATGTTCCATGAAACCCCCATGATTCAATAATTAAGTGCTCAGCTAGTGACCAAAAGATTGTCGGTTTGAACTGACCCAGAGGCTCCACAGGGGAAAGGCCTGGCAGTCTTTGATCTTAGAGACTGTCACACGTCGATCATTGCCAATGAGCCAACTCTGACATGGAGAAAACCCTATGAGGCAGGTCAATCTGTCACACGGATTTGCTCGGGGTCAACAACTGACTCTGCAGTGAACATCTTCCTGAATCTAGCTTTTGTTTGCTTGATGATGGGTTGTTTTGATTTCTCCCTTCGGTGTCCCAGAAGTGGAATTTCATCGGAAATAAAAACCCCCAAACGGGGGCAAGTTAGAGCCAAGTCTTAGGAAAGGGGAACCATTGACTCCCTATTGGGAGCTCTCCATCCTTAAGTGTGTATCAAGTTCAATACGGAGGAGACCCAAAGTGGCTGTTTGAAAATAGGAGAGCGAGAGACAGCATGCTACACTGGCTTTGAAAACCAGAGAAGAGCACTGGGCCAGGAATGGAATGCTGCC
>NW_022109767.1:6802577-6804986 GCF_000313985.2 Echinops telfairi | reverse complement strand
CCTTCTTTTTTGTTTCTAATTTTCATATTTCAAGCACCAGTAATTACCAATGAATCATTTGGGCATGTTTGATGAATTTTAAAATGCAGAATTTGGTTAAAAAAAAAATCTTGTTTCCTTATTTTTGGTAATAGTGGTGGATACATATATTTGAATAATGGTCATATTAATTTGTTTCCCTTGGAGAAAAAGGAGAGAGATGGAGACTCTATTCTAAAGAGCCAGTAGACCAGCTCAACAGCATTAGTTATTGCCAAGAGGGCATTGTGAATAGTCCTCTTAGATCAATGTGTCCCAAAGTGGGCAATACTGCCCCCTAGGGAGGGAGCTGGAATGCTTCAAAGGCAGATACCTACACTTTATCCCAGAGCATGGGCTCTTGTAAATGTTTTTCATTGCCAGGAGGCACTGGATACTTTTTTTTTTTTTCCTGAAAAGGGGTTGGTAGGCCAGATTGATTTGGGAACCTATGCCATAGGTGAATCAAGGCCATAGACAGCAACTGGAAGTAACTCAAAAGCCAGATGGGTTGAGCATCAGGGATGAGTGGAATTGGACTAGAGTTCTAGTGTTTTATGTGTCCGTTGATATACTTCTTACTCCCTGGGAGTACAAGTGGTTCATACACTTCTCTGCTAACCAAAAGATTGTCCATTGAGTCTTCCAGGAGAGGAGCCAAAATCCCAGCCACTGGCAATCCTCTCACCCAGATGAGCGTGCTATGAGTCAGAATGGAGCCACGGCAACTGGTAGAATTGGAATACTTAAATACACACAGTGCTAGACAGTGGTGGCAAAAGCTTTGCAATGCTTTAAATACGACGCAGAAGACAGCCCATGAATCATTGCTGCTATGCAGCGGATTATGTGGGGAACTCCATAACACTGGCAGCATTTCACCTGGGTCAGGTTCAATCTTGGCAGGAAAATGGAGAGAGAGAGGGTGCTTAGGAAAGTATTCATCTAGAAAGGACTGCTGCCTTAAGGCAAATTAGATTACTTTTATTCTCTGCCTGCACGGGTTGTCCTATGAATCCCTGAAGCAGATTATGGCAAGTAGTTGAAGATCCAAATAAAAACCTCAGTAGGAAAGGGTCCATTACTTCACTTAAAAATCCAGGGCATAATATTATTAATCATATCAACAAAGAATAACATTAGGAATGAACTATTCCTCAGGTGGAGTCCACAGGTGGTACAAATGATAGACGCTCTTGTCTGCTAACCAGAAGGTAAAAAGGTTCAGGTCCACCCACAGGTACCTCGGCAGAAAGGTCTGGTAATCTACTTTAGAAAAATCTGCCATTGAAAACTCCATGGAGTACAGTCTACTCTGACACACGTGGAGCTGCCGTGGATCGTATTCAACTCGATGGCAACTAGGTTTGGGTTGTTTTGCATTTTTATCAGTGTACCAGGTATGATTCTACACTTTCAACATGTATGAGCTCATTTAATTCTTTGCACAAACGTTGTGATGGATCCACAACTTCGGATGAGGAAACTGAGGTACAGCGATTGGTGTCCCTAGGTGCCCTGGAGTTGATTCCAACTAACAGCGACCCTGTGTCATCAACAATGGCATGATATAAGCAATGACAAGCATCCATTTGGCTCTACGCGCTGGTTTTCCATCAGGCGTGTGGGCTTACTGGTTACGCATTGGCCTGCTGAAGCAGGTCAGCAGTTCAAAACCACCAGCAGCTCCAGGGGAGAAAGATGAAGCCTTTTGGTCCAGTGACAGTCTCAGAAACCCACAGGAGCGGTGCTATCCTGTCCTGTAGGGTTGGTATAAAGTACAATTGACACCATGGCAGTGAGGTTATGGGTCCGAATATACTTGACACCAATGGGTTTGCTTTTTCTTGGTCTCCCTCCAGGGTGGAGGAGCCCTGGGGCCATCGTGGGTGCACATAGGGGTGCTAGTCACAAATGCCAGCAGTTTGAAACCACCAGGTGCTCCTTGGGAGAAAGGCAAGACTTTCTTCTCCCGTAAAGGGTTATAGTTTTGAAAATGCACAGGGGCAGTTTTGACTCCCAGGGTTTAGTTCTCGGGGTTACGATAGAAGGGCAAGGATGTCTCCCAACCGTGCCATCTTCTTGTTGAGTCCTGCACACCAAGCTCCGTCCCCTCACCACTACAGCGTCAAGCTCTGCACAGCTCGTTAGCTCTCGCAGCTGCTGTCCCCGTTGTTTCCGGAAATCTCTCCCCGTGCACCCAGGGTTCGCTGTTACTGCTGTGGTTAGCGCCATGGGATCAGCTGGGATTCATAGGGACCTGTGCACAGCAGAATGAAGTGCCCCCCGGTCCCGGGTCACCCTCACAATTGTTCTTATGTTGCAGCCGTTATTGGCAGCCACGGCGTCAATCCAACTTTACCCGGGCCTTCCTCTTTTTCACTGCTCCCC
>NW_022109767.1:6775637-6802269 GCF_000313985.2 Echinops telfairi | reverse complement strand
CTTTAAAAAGGTTTTGTGCAGATCTACGCAGGGCAATGTGCCATTTGTTCTCATGACTGTTGCTTCCAGGAGCATTGGTTGTGGGTCCAAGCAAGATGATATCCTTTTGACAACCTCAGTCTTTTTCCTGTTTCTCATGATGTTACCTACTGGTCCAGGTGTGAGGATTTTGGTTTTCTTTCCATTGAGCTGCTTGACGCTGTGAAAGGTATTTGCATATTTTACATATATATATATAATTCCCCAAAGGAAGACATTATTATTCCTGTTTTATATATAACAGAATAAGTAACTTTCAAATGAGTTAAATAATTCACTCAAATTCCCACAACCAGGAAGTTATTAATTTGAACTCAATTCTCACTGAATCTACAAGTCTTGTTTTTCTGTTATATTAATTTTCCAACTTTTGAGGTCATTGACCACTTTGGGAATTGGATTTTCTTTAAATTATGGTAAAGTGAAAATTATCAGAAACATTACAGCTGCTCACAAATTGCATATGATTTCAGAGAGCTTTCCAAATACCTTAGAGGTTCGTATTACTAACCATGTGCTATGTGTATCCTGCTGCAAAGGAACGTGGACTGCATTAAACCCGTGTTCTTACAGGTAGATAGCCAGCTCTCTTGTGAAAATTGTTTCCTCTGATTTGATAAACATTCCTTGTCTACCAAATTAACTTTTGTTCCCCCTTCAACATTTTACTTTCATTTTCTCTAATATTAGGAAAATGATATATCAGAGTCTGACCTTTCTAAGTTTGCATCTAAGTCAGTAACATAAATTATGATCGCTGTGTTATACTAACATTAAGACTATCCACTCGCAGTTCTACCCTGTCCTATGGGGTCCCTGTGAGTTGGAATTGACTTCACAGCAGTCAGTTTTGAGTAACAGGATCCTTCAGTAATGACCCCCCATTTGCCTCTGTGCTTGTTAGGTTCAGTCAAGGCGGTTCTGATGCATAGCAACCTGATGCACAACAGAAGGAAACCCTGCCTGGTCCTGGGAATCCTCACAGTCGTTATTTGAGCCCGCTCGCCTCCGAGAGCCACTAGTACATGTTTTTCTTTATGCATGTATCTACTCTAAATATTTCATCTAAGTGGGATTCTATGATATTTGCTCCTTTTCTGCCTGACTTATTTCACACAGCATGTTTTCCATATCCATATCATATCCATATCCATCCACATCATGGCATGTATCAGAATCTCATTGTGACTGGATAATAATCCATTGTGTGAATATATCATATTTTTGTTTATCTACTCATCTACTGGTATAGGCCCTTGGATTGTTTCCATCTTTGGGTTATTTATATATACATATCTGTTGGAGTCGTTGTTTTTAAGTCTCTTGGGTAACTACCCTGGAATGGAATTGGTGAGGCATGGTGGCAGTGTCTGGTAAGTGTGGGACGGCTCGCTGCTAGGTTGATGGTTCCAAGCCACCTTGAGAAAGAGATGAGGCTAGGTACTACTGTAAGGATTTACAGCCTCAGGCCACTATGAGTCAGAATTGACTCCAGGGGGAGCGGATTTTAGGGTAATTATACCTTTACTTTTCTGAGGAATTAAGTTGTTTCCCACTCTGTTTGCACCATTTTACTTAGTTACGTATTTTATTGACAGTTTTCTTGGCACTTCATCCACATAGCACACAATTCAATAGTTCGAGCATATCAAGAAGAGTTGTACAATTTCACCAAAATCTGTTTTAGAACATTTTCTTCTTCTTTGTGCTCACTGTTATTTGCGTAATTTTTTTTTCACGTTGGGATAAAACAGACACAACAAAACCTCCAATGTAACGAGCTCTACACGGATAACTCAGCCAGTGATGATAGACACTCTTTGTGCTGTACAATCATCACCGACAGCCTTTTCCACAGGACTCCATCGGCAGCACCATCGACCCAATGCCTCCCAAGCAACGACTCTTCCTCCTTCAACCATGGTCACCAGAGGTCAAGTGGGGCTCCTTTTTTTTTTTTTTTTGTAGTTTTCTTGATATAAAATTCACATATCAAACATTTCCATAGTTACGTTGCTTTGAAAAAGAGTTGCGTGTATATCATCACAATCAGTTCTCCCCCTCCTGCATTCACTGATTGCTCCCCAATTCCCCTCACTTTCCCCCACCCCCACCCTGTGCCCGATAAACCATTGCATCAGTTACTGTCTCTATGCATCCACCCCTTCTGTGCCTCTTCAACTGCGAGACCCAACCCAAACCACAGACAGCAAAAACAAAATGACACAAAAAGAAGAAAACAACAACCATAATAATATAAAGATAAAAATAAAAAGTAAGAAAGAAAGAACTACCAGCAATATTTAAGAAGCCAGAGGAGAAAATTCTGTCGTGGAACAATTGAGAAATACTTGCATCTAGAGCAAATTCAAGTTATGGTTCGATACACCATAATCAAGTTGATAAGAATCTCTGTTAGTAAAACTGTTCAAGTCTGTCGCCTGTGGCTACAGGGGATCTGCCAGAGGTTTACTCTCACTAGGTAGTCTGCAGATAGATATTTGGCTCCCATTGTCTTCTATAGGTTAAAGTGGGTGTTCACAATGTAAGCTCTGATCCTTTTCTCTTCATCATATTTGGATCTGTTATCATCATCTTTGGATCGATCACACAAGCTGGTGTCCTCCTTCTGTGTGGGCTTAGATGATGGCTCACTTAGATGGTTGCTTGTTTGGATGCAAGCTTTTAAGACTCCGGACCTTATTCCACTTGTAAGCCAGTCACTATCTGCTGTCTTCACCACACTTTACTGTAACACCCTGATCTTCAGGGATCCTTTCATGAAGGTGAGTATTGAGTAGAGCCATGGTATAAGAACTAAATGTTCTTGGATTAGGGCTAGAACTACATGGGAGCCCAGAATCCATCTGCTTGTCCCTGGGTTATGAATGACTCTGGTTTACTTTGGTGGTCTTATTTTTATTTATTTTAAATTTATTTGTTTATATCATTTTATTGGGGGCTCATACACTCTTATCACAATCCATCCATCCATTGTGTCCAGCACATTTGTACAGTTATTGCCATCATCATTCTCAAAACTTGAGCCCTTAGTATCAGCTCCTCATTTTCCCCCACCTGCCCTCCCTCATGCACCCTTGATAATTTATAAATCATTATTATATTTTCATGCTTATACTGACTGATGTCTCCCTTCAGGAACTTTTCTGTTGTCTGTCCCCCTGGGCAGGGGTTATATGTAGACCATTGTGATCAGTTCCCCCTTTCTACCCAACCTTTCCCATAGGAAGAAAACACCAACAAAAACCAGAACCATGACTGCCACCACCAACGAAAATAAACAAAAAACAAACAAACAGAAAAAACAAAAATTAAAATAAAAGAGAAAACACCCCATTTAGACTATAAGGCGATTGCATTGATAACATCAATAATTTATCCAATGGCATAGAGTTTAGGGTACTGCTGATATGAGGGTTTTGTGTGAGTATAGTCTGTGAGCTGCAACCCATGAATTGTTGCTTTGTATAGATTAATATCTCAGTGAATTGTGGCTGCACCATTTTATGTTCCCTCCAGCATTGCATGAACATTCCCTATCCTCACTAATCCTTGTTTGTTTGTTTTATGATAGCCATCTGAGTGGGTGTGGGGAGGTATTCATCTTAATTCTTGAAATAAATGCTTTTACCTGACAAAAACATCTTTTTATTTCTTGTCCTTAGTAGATGTTTTTCAGGCAAACCAGTGATGTCCACGGAGAGACTCTGCCCGCTTTGTTTCCTGACCGGAAATATCCAGTGTTTGCATTGTCTGGGGTCCATCATCTCTTCCCAATTCTGTAGACACACCCGCTCTAGAAGTAGAGTCTTTCTCTCTACCTCCTGAGCCCTGGGGCTACAATGTTGGGCTGCTAACCATAAGGTCATCAGTTCAAAACTACCAGCGGCTACTTGGGAAAAGTGGCTACTTGTATTTCTATAAAGAGTTCTAGTCTCAGAAACTCACAGGGGCAGTTCTACTCTGCCCTCTAGGGTCACTATGAGTCAGCATTGACTCAATGGCAGGGAGTTTTGTTTGGTTTTTTCTTTTCTAAAAATCTAGGTATGTAAGACTCCATTTTGAAGTGTTTGATTTAAAATGCTAATTTTTGAATGGGAAGTCCAAATAACATTACGATTGTATTCAAGTAAAAATGTATCAGAAAACTGAGAACTAATACACAGGTTTGTTTGTTTTGTCAACTCAACACCAAGGGCTCCAAAAGATATTTTTTAAAATTTCTGTTAGCTTTTATGACAGGAATCTATTTAGACTTACAGAGTTATTTATATGATATATGGTACTTTGCCACAGTGGGGGATTTGGAAAATTATAGAAATGAATAAAGAAGCCAGGGAAATTTATTTAAATCTCACCACCCTGAAGTAATGTTCTTTGTTAATTTTCAGTGGGTATTCATCTGATTTCTCTCTCTCTCTCTCAGTGTGTGTGAGATAATACCTCTATCTAGTAGTATTTGCCTACAGTTTCAAAACAAACTGTTTTAATATTGACTTTTTCTTTAAAATGCAAATAAATTAAAACCTACTGTATTAGCCATCCAGCTATTAGGGGTGTTTTCATCAATTAAAGCGATATAAAAGTAAAAACTCTTCCATAGTGTTCTGACCCAGGTTTTCCTTCATTTACATCTTCATATGGCCGCACATCCTGTGGGGGGGGGGGCGGTTTGAAAAGGAAACAAAATGAGTTTTATAAGAGTCAGAAACAGTGAAAACAAAGAAGGAATTCAAGGATAATAAGTTGAGTTTCACACTGTCATGCTTATAACGTCACAACCAACCTTGGTGATTAGATTGGGCATTTGCAGAATGCGCAGCATTCAAGCCCCTCCTCCTGTTTTATTTCACTAATGTTTGAAGAAGGTTGGTGGTCTTATAAGAGAACCCAGCGAGAGAGAGGAAATAGCAAGCATTCTGGAATAGTCTAGGGAAAGGTAAACATCATGTCATTCCTTCTACCAGACAATGACGCTGTTCAGCCAACACTAGTCTTGTGCAAAAAAATCTACTGGGGTGCATAAAGAGAACATTATTTTCTATTTATTTTTATTTCTTCATTTTTCAAAGTATGCTTCCTATATGTCATTTATAATGTCAACACTGTATTGAGACCAGAAGTGCTAGACTTATTTTATAAGTAATCAAGCGTGTACCTTTGGGGTACGGGTATTCGTGAGTATACACATGAATAAAAGTGTGTATACTCAAATATCTTTTGATGCTGTTGGTGATGGTTGTGGATGAGCTGGCTCCAACTTACGGCAACTCCAAGACAAAGGGGTGCCTTCAGAAAATCGATGTCAGGGGGACCGTGCATTTAGAGTTCATTCCACCAGGTCAGACTGTTAATCAAGCTTTCTATTTAGAGGTTCTGAAAAAATTGTGTAAAAGTGTGGGACAAAAAAGGCCTGATATGTGGCAGACGGGGGACTGGTTTTGCCACCACGACAATGCACCTGCTCACGCAGCCATCTCAGTCAGCCATTTTTGGGCAAAAGACTGCATGCCTCTCTTGCTCCCCATACCTTGCTCACTCGACCTTGCTCTGTGAGGCTTCCTTTTATTTCCTGCAAATTAAGAGGGACGTGAACGAGGACAGTGATTTGACAACATAGAAGAAGTGAAGAAAAGAACCAGGGCGGTGCTGTCAGCCAAACCAATGAGTTTGAAAAGTGTTTCCAAGAATGGAATAGCAAATTTGACAAATGTATTGTCACGGAGAGTACTTTGAAGGTGATAAGGTTGTTTTGTAAACATAAATAAATAAATACAAAGCTTTGACCCCCATTTTTGGGGGGTACCCCCTCCTCATACACTAGAGCCCTGCCCCATCTATTTGATCATTCAAGCCCGTTGTTGGGGCTGCTGGATTTGGGGCGCCTTCCCTCTTAGGGTGGAGCTCATTGTCCACGAGCCTATTGTCCGCCAGCCAGAGGGATTTCATTAGTTAACTTTTGGAGAGAAGTCACGCGGCCTTTCTTGCTGTCCTGGGTCTGGAAGCTCTACTAGAGCTGGCCCTCGGTGGGGAGCCGTGTTGATATTTATTCTGGAGATCGCAGCGCTTCCAGCATCGAAGTAACTCACAAACCAGCACAGCGACACACACTTAACGACCAAACCCAACCCAAAGTCGCTGCCACAGAGTGGATGCCAATCCATAGTGACCTTATAGGGCAGGGCGAACTGCTCCCATGAGTGTCCAAAGCTGTAACTCTCTACAGGAGTAGAATGCCCTGTCTTTCCCCGAAGAGTGGCTGATGCTTTCAAACTCTTGCCCTTGCCTGTTGCACCCCAGCGCAGAGCCACGAAGCCACCCGGGCTCCACATACTGACAGGGGGTGTATTTCAATCATTAAACCATAAATCCACTGCCCTGGGGTCAACTCTAACTCATGGTGACACTATGGGGGGGGGGTGTAAAACTGAGGATTTTCAACTCTACAGGAGTAGAAAGCCTCATCTTTCTCAAAAGGAGCTGCTGGTGGTTTTGAACTGCTGATGTTGTGGTTAGCAGCCCAATACAGAACCACTATGCTCCCAGGGCTCCCTTTTAATTATGTACTCCTACTATTCAAATTTTGAATAATATTTTAAATTGTTGTTTAATAATTTAACTCCTATTGTTTAAAGATGACCTTATTTAAAATTAGTAGAAATAATATTTTAGAAATTAAATTTCATATTTTAGAATTTTAAAAGATAATCTTATTTTTAAAATAAAGATAGTATTATTTTTAATCATAGGAGTACACAATTGAAAGCGTAGGCAAGACTGTTTGGCACTCCTTTACTGAAATCTTGTAAGAGATTTAATTACAGAGCATGGAATCAACTCTTCACTGCAAAGTAGTCTTTTTGAAAAGTTCATTTTTATATATGACTTTGATGCTGTCTCGGTTGCCACATTACTAGAGTCCCCGAAGGACGAGGTGCACGTCCTTGAACTCTGTCTCTATGCCAGCTGAGAATAGATTCGGTCACTCGTTCAGTATATACTGCCCGGGGCCTCTCTGTGTAGCATGCTGTTTGAGTCTATGAAGGAAGAGGAGACAGTTGACACGTGTTCTAGACGACCATCTATCATTTAAGGGAAAGTGAGTCTCTGGAACAGGATTAAGGATGAAGCTCTGTGCGGGTGCAAAGGAGGGAGATACTAATTTAGACTAGGGGTGTCAAGAAAAAGATTTCCAACATCTTGGAGAATGTGAAGGGTGTCCCTACCCTACATAAGGCAGTACAGAGGGGTGGCACTGAGCGGTGGGCTGTGGAAAGGGTCTGATCTGTCACGCACTGCTGACCAGTGGAGTCAGACCCTGTCGGGCAAATACACTGTTTCAGGGGTTTCCAGTCCCTTAGAGAAGCACAGGACCTCCTATTTCTTTTGAGGAGCAGTTTGGTGGTTTCAAACTGCTGACCATGCAGTCGGCAGTCCAACGCATAACTCATTATCCCCGCAGGGCTACTTCATGTTCACCCTTAGCAGCTCCTTTGGACTGTGAGAGACAGCAAAGCATCCCAAAAGGCGGACTCTCAGACCCCATAGAGTGATAGGAAGTACTGTAGGTGCGATGGAAGGTGGATCTGAAAGGTCCTTGGATAGCATGCTAAGAGATCACCATACAGCCCGAAAGACAAGGATTTCCATCCTCATGTTGATGGACAAAGAAGCTGATGTTCTGAGAGGTCCCAAATACAGGGACACTACAGAACACAGCTGGCCTCTAATACAACAGTCTCTTCATTTGCAATTTAGGAAATCCAGAGGAGTGCAGTATAAAGCTCTTCCCTGCCGTTACTGGTGAATGGTCATGGCCTCTGTGTCTGCTGTGGCCTGGACCATAGCAGTCCTCGATCAATATAGACTTCCTCCCACCCAACACCGCCCCCCCTCCACTTCAAAAAATTCTCTTTTCATTTTAGGGTAAGGAAGTCTATTAAATTTTCATGTTATCAAGGAGGTTGATTACAAGTAGCATGTACGCAAATGCATTCGATGGATTGATACCCCTGGTGAATTTAGAAAGGAAACTTAGAGGCACAGAGGTAAAGGTGTTTTGCTGTGTGCCCCTCAAAAGGCCGGCAGTTCAAACCCAGCAGCGGTTCCGCAGGAGGAAGAGGCTGCCTTGTGCTTCTGTAAAGATTGACAGCCTTAGAGCCCTTGTGGCACAGTGGTTCTGCGTCCACCTGTGGGCTTCAAGGGCAGCAGTTTGAAACCACCGGCCACTCCGCAGGAGAAGCACATGGCTGTCTACTCCTGTACAGAGTGAGTCTTGGAAGCCCACAGGGCAGTTCCACCCTGTCTCATAGGGTGGCTATGAGTTGGCCTGGACTCAATGGCAGCGAGCTTGGTTCTGGTTGTTTGGTTTGGAAAACCCACAGAGCAGTTCTACTCTGTTCTAAGGGTCACAGTGAGTCAGAGCTGAGTCAACAGCACTGGGTTTGGATGGATTTAGATTCATGAAAAGATTATTTACCGAACTCAGGGTTTTTCCATTTCCTGTCAACAGCTATCTAATTGTCGTGTGGGAGAGAACATGACCGAGAACTGGGCATGGGCTTAAGAGTTAGAGAGATGCAGGATAAACTCCTGGGTTTATACCTTCACACTTGATGGAACCTTGGGAAAGGCTTTTAACCTTGGGTAGCTTCATTCTTCTCATCTGTAACAGGAGGATAGTAACAGTCCTTTGCAGGGTTGTTGGGAATTGGTGCTGTGGGAAAAGTGTTGGCCTGTAAAAACAAAGGCCAGAGGTTCAAGCCCACCACCAGCCTCCAGCTGGAAGACGAGGCTGTTGCTTCTATGAAGAGTTACAGTCTCAGAAATCCTGAGAGCGTCGCTATGATGGGGCATCGACTTGACAACCCTGGGTTTGGTCTTTGGGGTACTTGTCATCGCTGCTGCTGACTTAATTCCAACTCACAGAGACCATGCGTGCAGCGAGGTCAAGCTTCGTCTGGTCCCGTGTCATCCTCTCACCACTAGCACAGGCAGGACCATTGCTGTGGCCGCTGTGTACATCCATCTCACCCACTGCCTCCCTTCATGGTCCTCTCCTGCAGCGACGGATCCTTTCCGGTGTGCAAAACGAGCACATTCACAATGTTTTGTTGGGATCCAGTCAGGAGTTGATCCTGAATCTCTCTAATTTTTGGAAGTAAGTTATCAGGCTGCCTGAGTTGAGAAATTCCTGAAATATGTTCACCAATGATCAGCCTTACTGGTATGTGAACTACCAGGGGCATAGTTTCCAGCATCACAGCAACACGTGAGCCACCATAGCCCAGACAGACGGGCAGTGAGCCACATGGTACGGCCTCAATACACCACCACCACCCACTGCTGAATTGATTCCGCCTTATCACTGCCGTTTCAATGCCGACTCAGAGCCACCCTATAGGACATCGAACTGCCCCTATGGGTTTTCCAAGACTATAATTCTTTATGGGTGCCTTTCTCCAGCAGAGTAGCTGGCTATTGGTGTTACGGAGCTCTGGTGTCGGCTGCTAAGCTGCAAGGTCAGAAGTTCAAAACCACCAGCCAGCCTCTCTGCGGAGAAAAATGGGGCTTTCTACTCCCGTGAAGAGTTACTGTCTCTGAAACTCACCAGGGCAGTTCTACCCTGTCCTACCAGGTTGTGATGAGTTGAAATGGATTCAATGGCAGTGAGCTTTATTGTTGTTATTTTCTATTTTTATTGTTTTATTTTGTTTTTCACCCAGTTATATTTCCTACCAGGTAATAGTCCTGCTTGATGGAATTCCTAGCTCATAACACTCCCGAAGGTGCTCTATAGCCATCCACCCTTCTCGGCTTTTGAACATAATACGTTCCATACAGAAGAATCCGGTAGGGGTGAATAACATCAACTCCCTTGATTCAATATCTGCTGTCAGAACAGGGTTAATGCCGCCCACAGCAACATCACAGGGAAATGGAGTCTAAACAAATCTGCCTGTTTATATTTCATTCCCTGTCGGAGGGAACTGTTTTATTTGAAACTAATCAGTCTGTGGATCTCTTCTCTACACATCCTCCCAGTCTTCGGCGCCTAGACCCCTGAATCTCCATGGCTCTCCCTGAGAGGGACTTTTAAGAGATAACAATGAATTCTAAGCGTGTTAGCCACCCGCCTCCTTCACTCAGTGAGGAAATGGATTTGATGGGGGCCGGAGATGTGGAGTCCTAGCTCGCCTGGAGCAGAGTGGAGAATTTGCAAAAATAAATAGATAACGCAGCAAAGTAAACAAGATATTCAGAGACTCTTTCCCTCTGGCTCCAGATGACAGCTAGCAGGGGCACTCTTTCGGGAGGTCTTTGGTTAGGCACACAAACCTCATCTCACTAGAGGGGTCCACTGTGAGATGCATGCTCATGAGCATTTCCAAGTTTCTACCCACGGAAAGCATCCTGCTCATTCCCCACCCCCTCCGGAATCCATCATTAGAGGCTTGAGATTTAGGAGTTAATACGGTTCACCATCCTCATTCTGATTCCCCCTAAGCGGGTCTCTTAAAAGTATTAATTTACACATCCTATATCAGCAGAGACTTTTAACAGGAAAAAACGTCAAACCGCTCCCCACCTCATTTTTGTCACTTATTAGCAAAATCTCTGCCGTGAAGTCCCCCTGCCCCCTGAGAAATCTGCAGGAGATGCGCCCCAACTTCTCCTCCACTTTCCCAGGTGAAATGCAGCGCTCTGGAAATTCTGTGCGCAGATCGCAACCTGTAGGAGAATGTTACCATTTAACCTTGAAAATCCCCCAGCAGTGAGGACAAGTTCCATCCTGCTCGATAGTAGACATTCGTTAAGTGCGAAGTGTTTTCTTGTTTGTTTGTTTTAAGCTTTGTGATACCGTTTCTGCAATATGTTTACGTTTCAAGTCAAAAAGGATGAAGTCAAAAAGAAGAAGAAGAACTATTCTATACTGTACCAGGCCCTTCTTTTGTGGCAAGAATCCAAAATTCTTTACAGAGGGTGCTTTGTCGTTTGCTGGGCTTGGGCCAATCTCTGCTCAGGAGAAGCAGGGTGGGAGGATGACTGTGGCTGTGCCCATGGACCCCCTTCCCTGCTTTTCGGTCGCAGTAGAGTGGCACATCCCAAGTCAAGGTCTGTTGGTTTTGTTCCAGAACTCTGCATTCTCACTGCTACTCAGTTGCTGCTGCCTCCTGGTGACCCTATAGCACAGGGTAGAATTGCCCCTGTAAGTTTCCGAGACTGTAACTCTTTTTTTTTTTTTAATTGTTTTACTAGGGCTCATACAACTCTTATCACAATCCATACATCCATCAGTTGTGTAAAGCACATTTGTGCATTCATTGCCCTCATCATTCTCAAAACATTTGCTCTCCACTTAAGCCCCTGGCATCAGGTCCTCATTTTTTCCCTCCCTCCCTGCTCCCCCCTCCCTCATGAACCCTTGATAATTTATAAATGATTATTTTGCCATACTGGAGTAGAAAGCCTGCCTCTCTTTCTGGGCATGGCTGGTGGCTCCCAACTGTGACCTTGAGGATTGCAGCCCAACACGTAACTGTTCTGCCACCAAGCTTCCACGAGCTCCGCATTTGAAGCCTGCAAAATGAGTTCATGGATTCCTTCAGGGTTCCCCTGACCTCCTAAGAAGATAGGGGCCAGGATAAGAGAGATACCACCACCCCCAACTCCAGAGCCAATGGGCAGCTGCCAGCATAGCAATTGCTCCAGTGTCCTGTTGTCCTGTCTTGTCATATGTCTCCTTTTGTCTTCTCCGATGCCTTCTGGAGGATTCAGCCATTTGGGCACATCTTTAGTAGGAGTCATTTCCTGTACTACCATCTAACAGCCTGTCATACTGTGGTGGCCTGCACATTTCTATACTGTTGGAAGGTATAGCTCTGGGACTTCAAGTACCAGCAGGCTCACACATTGGGTACCAATTTCAGCAGAGCTTCCAAACCAAGGCAGACTAAGAGGAAAGGCTTAGTGATTTGCTTCCAAGGGTCAGCCAGTGAAATCCCTGTTCACATTCACATCTTGTCTGCTAGAGTCCAAGTAGATGAGCCTCTTAGGTGGCCACAACAACGGATATCAACAATACACTCACCTGCATGAGGCCATTACAATACACCCCAAATACATGGTGGCCACAACAATGGATATAAACAATTATGAAGAAAATACAGGATGGGGCAACATCTAATTCCATTATACATGAGCCACTGTGAGTCAGAGCTAACTGGACAGCAAGGGACACAATTTCTTTTATCCTGTTAGGGATGTTTTCTGTATACTTCAAGTTTGATGTTCAAAGGGAAAATATTCAGGTGGGGCCCAGAGCTCCGTGTTGAAGTCCCAAGTCTCCACCTGCTGCTCCTTGGGTCTTGTTTACTGAGTCAACAAGTTTCCTGTCTGTATTTCTTGCTGTTGTTAAGCCCTATGGAGTCAGCTCCGACTCATAGCTCATAAGATAACTAGACCCAGACACTGCCCAGTCCTGTGCCATCCTTACCAGGTTATGTTGGAACCCACTGTTGCAGCCACTGTGCCAATCCACCTCCCTATGGGTCTTCCTCTCTTTCACTGCCTCTCTCTTTCACCAAGCATGATGTCCTTCTCCCAGCACTAGACCTTTCTGAGAACATGTCCAAAGTTTGAGAGCAGAAGTTTCATTATCCTAGATTCCAAGGAGCATTCTGCCTGTACTTCTTGTAAGACAGGCTTGTTCTTTCTTCTGGAAGTGCATGGCATATTCAATATTCTTCTCCAACACCATCATTCAAAAGTATTAATTAATTCTTCTGTCTCCCTTGCTGATTGTCCAGGTTCCACATATGCGAGGCAATTAAACACATCATGGCTTGGGTGGGTCCCAAGTGAATCCTCTGGGTGACATCGTGGCTTTTTAACACTTGAAAGCGATCTTGGGCAGCAGGTTTGCCCAACGCAATACATTGTTTTATGTCTTTGCTTCTGTTTCCTTGGGCCTTAAGTGCACATTCAAGTAAAATGAAATCTTTGACAACTTCAATCTTATCTCCATTTATCATGATGCTGCTTATTGGTCCAGTGGGAGGTGTGATTCATACTTATGGCTGTGTTTTTGGTCTTCATCAATAATGCCCTAAGACCTCTTCACTTTCAGCCAATAAGGTTGTATCATCAGCACATCACTAATTTTTATTGAGTTTCCTCCAATCTTGATACTGGGTTTTATTCAGACAGTCCAGCCCCTTGGATTATTTGATCAGCATGCAGATTTAATAAGTATGGTGCAAAAACTACAACCCTGATGCACAGGCTTTTCCTGATTTTAAACCAGGCAGTATCCTCTTATTCTGTGTAAATGATTGTGCCTTCTTCGAATACAGGTTAGACCTTGATCCAATACACAGTGATGTGTTCTGGAATTTCCATTCTTTGCCATGTTTCCCCTAATTTGTTAGAATCCACACAGGTGCATGCATTTGCAGAGTCGATGAAACACAAGTAAACATCTTCCTGGTATTCTCTACTTTCAGCCAAGATGCATCTGACATCAGGAATGATGCCCCTTGTTTTACATCCTCTCATGAATTCGACTTTGATTTCCTCTATCTTTAGGATATTGTATATAGCATAATATGAAACGTGCTCTATTTTCTGGGCAGTTTCATTTTAGGGTTTTCTTCTAAGAGAGAAAGTTGAATCAATATGTGTCAGATGTTGTACAGTTGTACAGTTTCAAGGTCCCGATTCTTTAAAGATTTTGCACCACTATGACTTTTTCCAAATTAGCCTCTCCTTGCAAACATTCCAAGGAAAATACTAGTCTTGATTCAAACTGAAAAAAAAAAAATTCCATTCTTACCTCAATATTCATTATAGCATTATTTATAGGAGCTAAAAGGTGGAAGTAACCCAAATGTCTACAAACAGATGAATGCATAAACAAAATGTGGTATATGCAGACAATAAATAGTATTCAGCCATTGCAGAACAATTCATTTCTTTTATATGGCTCTTCCAGACACAGTCTTGAATGATTGGCTGAACCACAATCTTGTAAGGCGGTGGTTCTCAACCTTCTTAATGCCGTGACCCCTTTAATACAGTTCCTCATGTTGTGGTGACCCCCCAAGCATAAAATTATTTTCGTTGCTACTCCAAAACTGTAATTTTGCTACTGTTCTGAACTGGGCGACCCCCGTGAAAGGGTGATTTGACCCCCAAAAGGGTCGAGATCCACAAGTTGAGATCGGCCAATGTACTATGCAAATAATAGCTTGAAAACTCCACTCAATAAGATTGAGCTTATTGAGGCTCCTCTAAGAGATTGATCAGTTTTGTCATCTTGATAGGTGAGATATTTAGCTTATTGTGCCAACCTGGCCTATAAGCACATGTGGGATTAATTGAAGGGCAGAGAGATAAATGGCTCAGTGAGCCTGGCCTTTCTAGTTCTCAGAACTCTTGCTTTCTGATAGTAGGACCAGGGTGTAGCTGCCTTAGCAGTCCCCTGCTTTAGCTGGCAAGGCTCACTTCCTGCAAGACATCCCCAAGGAGCAGCCACATGGACCTACCCTGATGCAGCCCTAGGTGCTGGAGAACTCTTGCCAGCACTGAGATGCTTACACATTCCTGATTTGGCTTTCCTCATGCAGTCGGCATCATAGTGTGTGTTTTGTGAGATGGAGGAGGACTTTGTGGATTGGTGTTGGACATATGGGTTAATGGGTTAATGTTAGACTTGTGGGCTTGGACAGCACTGGGTTGGGATGTTTTCTTGAGGTGCACTTAACCTTTATATAAAACTCTCTCTTATACACGAGTTTCTGTGGATTTGTTTCTCTAATGTACCCAGACTAACACAGTAGGTTTAAATAAAGACCAATCCAGCAGAGGTTCAGGGAGAACTCACCACCATGAAGAATCTGAAGTAGAAAGCATCCTTTGGATTGAGGGTCTCTGCGCTGAGAAACTGCTAGACCCAGAAGAGAGCCCTGACACTGGAGACAGAGAGATGCTGGTAAGCCCATGGAGAAAGAGTTGGGTCTCCCAGTGCAGAAGTTTGTAGGTGGAGCCAATCCATACCAAAGAGTTTTAACACTTGCTCATGCCGGGCAAAAGCCTGAGTGTGCCTGAAGTGACATGCCACCCTCCCAGCAGCACATAACCTACTATGCCACCAGGACGACTTCTCTTTTTTTCTTAGCTACTCTAAAGTTGGCTGGTTTAGGGAAGTAGAACTCCGGGGTTTTCTGCTTAGGCCATGTCGGTCCTGAAACTCTACTGAAACCTGTTCAGCATCAAAACAACACCCAAACTTTCATGGCCATGGGGTGGTGGCTGTGCATGAGGTGCTCTGGCCACAGATTGAACCCACACCTTCCACGTGGGAGGTGAGAATTCTCCCTCTGACCTTGTGCTGTTCTTAGCTGTACTCAAGAGCTGGCAAATCAATCTGATCCACAATAATGACCTTTCCAAGTTCCTTCCATCCACTCAGGTCGCCTCCCTTCACTTCCACTCAATATCGGCCAATTTGTGACATTCTAATGACCTTGGGCTTGCAAAATAAGAGTTTTCACAAAATACTGCACATCTTTCAAATGGGAGTCTACTCAGATGCAGCACCTTTCAGTGATTAGATTGTTAACTGCAAGATGCTTATCAGATACAAAGGGGGCTTCAAAAAAGATCCTGCCAAAATTCCATTGTCTTTTAATTTCATCTTTCCACCAACTTTTTGGTTCAGTCTCACTGCCCTCAAGTCAATACAGACCCTGTGGGCTTCTGAGACTGTAACTGTTTCCAGGACTAGAAAGCCCTGTCTTTCTCACACGGAGTTGCTGGTGGTTTCGAACTCCTAACCGTGTGGATCACAGCCAGCTGGTGGCATACTAGCTAAGTGCTCAGCTGCTTACCGAGTGGCCTGTGGCTTGAACTTTCCAAGAATGGGCGCTCTGCTCCCATCAACATTTCAGACGAGGGACGCCGATGGGGAAGTCCCACTCTCTCCTGGAGGGCAGCGGTGGCCCCAGCAGCAGAGAGCGTGATGCTCAATCCTTATGTGTGAATCATAAAAGAGTCGGTGGCATGAATCCCTGAAGGATGGGCTCCAGAGGCTGGGATGCTGCCTCTCTGATTCTCAGCATGACTCCCAGGGGCATGGGGGTTACTCCTTGGGCTGTGACCCACAAAGGCAGCAGTTCAAAACCACCAGCCACTGGGAGGGACAGAGGACTTTTCTATTCCTGTGGAGCGTTACAGTCTCAGAAATGCTTCGCCGTCAGGAGTCAGCGTGGACTGGATGGGAGTCTGCTGCTGTTGCTTTTGTCGTCCCCCACCCGCGCAGTCTCCTAGGGCTTTGCACACCTGACTCTCCTCCTTTTGCACACCTGACGCTCCTCCTTTTGCACACCTGACTCTCCTCCTTTTGCACACCTGACTCTCCTTCAAGAAGCTCCCGGCCAAACCAGAGCTTGCTGTCTCTTCCAAAGCATGCCTTTCTTTTAAAATAGCTCCAAGCTGGAAAAACGCTGAGAATCGACAGTTCTCAGAGGAAAGACAAAAAGAAAATCCGCAGGGTTTGTCACCGTCAGGAAACGTGGCACTCAGTGTCACACAGAGTTATATACTCTGCTGGTCTCAAGGCTGTTTTAAAACAAGCCCAGCTGGCTCTCCCAAGGCACTGAGACGGTTTGCCCACGTGGACCTGCAGACCATCTCTACATCCCTTCTCCGGGAACCTGCGGTCCGCCCGCCAGTCCCGCTGATGTTCACGAGATAGTGAGCGGCTCTGCTGTCTTCGGGCACAGCCCAAAGTTTGCAGGGTTTTTGTGGCTTGTTTGTTTTTCAAGAAAGAAATGGTTTTACCGAAGGGGTGCCTTTAAGTTGTTTTTGCTGAACGTGGGAACTGTTTTTCTTATCGGATATCAGCAAGGTTTGAACAACAAGGTTGGAGTCTTAGGAACTTCAAAATCAACATCAACAACAACAACACAAAAGCTGCAGGCACCAGCATCTTAATAAATGGAAATGTCGGTTGGAAGGAACGCTCAAGTTTTCAGTCACCTCCGTGGCCAACACGGATTCTGACTCGGAGTCCTGGCCGGCTTATTTATCCTGGAATAAGTGCCACGCCATGATGTCTCGGTGACAACAGAAACCAGCTCTGGCCAGGTCTGTGCATAGTTTGGGGATGAAGAAAATAAGTTCTGAAAGGCAATGGGTACTGCGGATTATAGATTTTTATTAGGAACAGATGTGTGCAGCTATGGTTTTTAGCAGTAGACACACTGTTATTAAAACAAGTTCGCTGACTAAGGCCCAGACTAGCTCCTTGCCGTGATGAGAAAACATGAACACGTTTGATTCGTAATCTTTTTTTTCTTTTCCCTTAAAGGATCACCCGATCGCCAGACACCAGCTCTACAATATGTCCGTAGGCGTGTGCTGGATAGGATAGCTGTGCTGCCAGCGCTATTTCTGGTTACCGTTTCTTTCCGTCGGAGCAGAGGTTTAGAGAGTAAGCGGCAAAGCGTCTCCTGCCGCTGTGCTCAGGCTTCTGAGCTCAGCACTTTGAACTTGGAGCTTATGGAGCTCTGGTGGTGTCGAGGTGACGCGTTGGGCTGCTGCCTGCAAGGTTGGCAGTTCAAGACCCTTAGCCACTCCATGGGAGAAAGAGGAGGCTTTTCACTCCTCTACGGAGTTACAATCTCAGAAACTCACAGGGGCAAGTTTCTACCGTGCCCTGTGCAGTCACTAGGGGTCAGCATCACTTGATGGCAGTGAGGTGCATCTTTAGTCTCTGGTCCCCTCCCCAGGCTGTCCATCTCTCAGAGGCCTACCAGTATGAACGCCAAGAGGGACACGACAGGATCTTTCTGGTGTGTCCCCGGGCTGCGTTCATCTTCTCGCGAGGACACCATCAACAGTCGGGAGGACTTGCTCCCTGATTTGGGGCTGGACCAGCAAACTCAAACTCACAGCCCCTGAGTCAGTTCTAACTCACGTGACCCTGTTGGACAGGCTCACACTGCTCCTTTGGCTTTTCAAGGCTGTCAATCTTCACAGGAGCAGAAAGCCTCATCTTTCTCCCTCAGAGTGGCTTGTGGGTTTGAACGGCTGATCTTCAGGTTAGTAGCTCAACACGTAGCTTAGTATGCCACCAGGGCTCCCCAATTACTTCCATTTCTCTCTCGGCAACCCCCTGCCCACATAGTGAGGCCTCTTGGTTTAAGAATCAAACTAAAAGCAAACTCTTTGCCATCGAGCTGACGCCGCCTCAGAGTGACCCTAAAGAAGAGGTAGAACTGGCCCTGTGGGTTTCTGAGACTACAGCTCTCTAAAGGAGTAGAGGCCCTGTCTTTGAATACTTCCCAGAAGTATCTTATGCCGCCTCTGATCATATACCATTGGCTGAACTTCTTTTGAGACTGTGGGTGGTACAAATGATTCAGGGTACTAGTTAAATGTTGGTGGTTAGAGTCCATTTAGAGGTCCCTGAGGAAAAGAGTTGGATCATCTACTTCCCAAACACCAGCCACTGAAAGCCCTACAAAGCACAGCTCGTGTGGGGCTGACATGACCAAGTTAACAAGGTGGCAGCGGGTAACCAGTAGAAGCGACTCACAGGATCATACTTAGCATCAAAGGAGGCCGGTAGGAAGTGGAGAGTTATTTTCAGTGACCACGTGCCAAGTTAAAAATCAGAGTTTAACTTTTCAGAAGGGGAAATGGGTTTTGAGAACAATTAGAACATTTTTCTCCCTAAGGGTGACTGGTGGGTTCAAACCACTGACCTTGTGGTTTGCTGTCCAAAGTGTGGCCCAGTACAACACTAGGGCTCTTTTAGCACTGTAGGGTGGATCCTAAACCTAATCACTTCTGATTCTGTATCATAACCTGCACCAATTCATGCTCCTGTTCATAAGCATGAGGGCTCCCCCACACACACATTTTCATTATACGCTGGGATGGTTGAACATGGTTTGTTGTCAGACTTCCAGGCATTCATTGATTTAGGGAAAGCAATCTATTATGAATCTGTGTGTCCTACAAAGATATGATACCTATGGATCTGATTCTGCTTAGACATAAGGTTTCTCTTTGTTAGGTTAATAAAGTCACACTGTTGTTGGAAAACTCACTCCATCGGGTTTTGATTCAGCTTACAGGGACTCCGCCGGGCAGAGTAGAACTACCCTTGTGGGTTTCCAAGACTGTGAATCTTTACAGGGGCAGAAAGCCTTATTTTTCCCCTAAGGAGCTGCCGGTGGGTTTGAACCGTTGGCCTTCTGATGAATGTGTAGCCCACCATGCCACCAGGACTCTTTTGCCACTTTAGGGTGGGTCCTAAAGGTAATGACTTCTTATTGAGATGTTCGATTGTATGATATGTAAATTGCGTGCCAGTAAAATGGGGGAGGGGCAAAAAGGACAGAAGAGATACAGAAACACCCACAGAGGACAACAGAAGCCTGATGAGGATTTCCCACAACCCAAGGATAACAAGAAACTAGGCAAGGCCAGGCTACTAGGCAGGAAGGAACAGATACCACACAGACCCTTGTTTGGACATTTGGCCTCCAGAATGGGGAGACCATTTATTTCGGATATTTGTGTAACAGCAGCGCACAGGTGACTACGTCACATTTATTACCTGCTCCCGTTTCCTCCCCCTTTCAGGCAGTCGTTCTGATGGATTGACAGTTTGCACCACGGAGATGATTTGGCATACAGTGAACCCTCGTTTATTGCGGTTAATCAGTTCTAGACCCTACCATGATAAATGAAATTCTGCGAAGTAGGATTCCTTATTTGTAAATCAAATATTTTCATAGTTAGAGCACAGAGGATATGAAAAAACACCCTTTAGTCACCATGACACTCGTATTACCCAATTTATTAAACGAAAAAGGGAAAATACAGTAAAACATTTTGGACGTTACAATGATCATTTATTATTGATTATATTATTTATGGCATCAAGCGTGTACAGTATGAGCCAATCAGTGGCAGTAATGACAGAGCATGCATGCGCTGTTACGCAAAAACCGCGATAGAGTGAAGCCGCGGAAGTCGAAGCGCGAAGTGGCAAGGGTTCACTGTACTCTGTTTTTAGTTCTTTAGAGCCCTGATGCCCTAGTGGCTACGTGTTGGGCTGCGATCTGCCAGATCAGCAGTTCAAACCCACCAGCTGCTCCTCGGGAGAAAGCCGAGGCTTCCTGCTGCTGTGAGGAATGACAGTCTTGCAAACCCACAGGAGCAGTTCTACCCTGTCCTACCGGATTGCGAGGAGTTATCATCGACTCAATGGCAGTGAGTCTGAGGTCTTGGCTTCTGTTCTCTATTTTGTTTTGGTTTCAGTTTTTTAAACCACCGGATGATTGCACTGTACCAGGGGGCTTCAAAATAGTCATGGAAAAATGGATTGAATCCATGGAATCTTCCCACACACTGACTAACGCTCCTTCCTCTGGGGGCATGTAAGAAACTGTTCGGTAAGCATTGAGCTGCTAATGCAAGGTCTGTGGTTCGGATCAAGCAGCCACTCCCTGGAAGAAAGAGGCGACTCTCGGCTCCCATAGAGACTCACAGTCTCAGAAACACTCCACAAGGTCGCTGAGAGTTAGAATCAACTCCAGGGCAGTGCGGGTGTGGGTGTGGGTGTGTTTTCAAGGTTGTGTGGGTAGGTGTGTCTATTCTGTACTCCTGACTCTGTGGTACGTACACTCCCGCCTTCCCTGTCTCCTCTAACAGTGAGTGGCAGGCGCTCAGTTTGCCCCAAGTTCCTCAGCGCCACTTAGGTTTCACAAAGAGCCTGTAAAGTCAGCATTGGCACTGACATCTGACAGGAGGCAAGACTGAGGGGTCCAGGGAGGGTGTAGATTTGCTCCAGGTCCCACGGCTACTGGGTCCTACTGCCTTCGACTCACGGGGTCTAGAACGAAGAGAAAGATCTCAGGGGAAACTCACATAGGTAGAAAAGACAATTTCTGTGTCTTGTGTGATTTCCTAGCTTCCAGGTGAGGTATCTTCTTCCTAATTGCCTCCTCTGCCCATCTTTCAGGATGCTTCAGAGGCAAAATGTAGAGATTCTATTCCTGGACCTCATGATACCTCTCCGAATCAACATAGATTGTACACCTGCGGGCTACTTGGGCCTCTGTTTCTGGAACTGCCTTTAAAGAATTGAAAAGAGCCCAGGTGATGCTGTGGTTAAGAACTCAGATGCCAACAGAAAGGTCAGTGTCTGCAATCCCCCCGCTGCCCACTGAGAGAAAGATGCTTCTGCAAACCTGTACGTCCTTGGGGACCACATGGGGCGGGTGTACACTCGTCTATCGCCTTGTTCTGAGTCAGAATGGACTTGACAGCACCGGACTGGTTTGGGGCTTTTATAGCTAATTAAGGGTTTTTAACGGGCGGTGATATTGTGTTCGGCTACCCTCGCTCCCGTTGATTCCAGTGAGCTTGTCGGGTGATTCGGCTTCCTCTGGGGTTGGGGAACCAGAGGGACAGCCCCTCTGTGAAGCAGGCTAGGGCTAGGCAGCTCAGGGCTAGTCCCCTCGCTCCTCCCTCCTCCTGCTCCAACATCTTTGGTATACAGTTTCCATCTTCATGAGAGCAATGCACTAGATGCCACCCGTCTAGGAGAAAGGGAGGGTCCTGGGTGGGTGGTACCCAGGTCCAGAAGATGTTCTCTCTATCTCTCTGCCAGGAACCCCCTGCTTACATGTCCTTGACAATAAGTGCGACAACCCCAGCCAGGTGCAATGGACCCTGGCTACATCTGGGACCCTATTGGTTGGAAAGCGGGGTGATGGTTATAAGGCGTGTGTTGGCTAATCCAGCAGGTTCTGCTACTTGAACTTACAGCAGAGAGAAGGGAGGTAAAAATAGGGGACAAAAAATACATATAGAAAGGACAGTGGGAGGAAATGGCTCTCTAGACGATGGGAGGAATTTGTGACCCATTACAAGCCTCTACTCTCGATGGCCACCTGTTGCTTACCTGTTGGTTGTACTGTGGTGGCCTCTGTGTGGCTGCGATGCTGGAAGCTTTGCCTGCAGGATTGCAAACATCAGCAGAGTCACCTGTGGTGGATCGGTTTCCGCAGAGCCGCTAGACTAAGACTGGGAAGAAAGGCCTGGTGAGCTACTTCCCCAAATTGGGCAATGGGAACCTGATGGATCCCAACAGGATACTCCCCAAGGTCAGGCTGGGAAATGAGGCCCCTCGGGCGGAAAGCAACAGTGGACTCACATTTCCTTCCGACCATGGAAATGACGCTGAAGCAGGCAAGGGTTTGCTCCGCTGCACCTGCGGTGGCCGAGTGGCTACCTCGTGTGGCAGCACCCCTGAGAAGGACTGTCCTTTCCCCTGCCGAGACCAGCAGCCCCTGAGACCCTTGGTTGGCAAGTTCCCTTTTGCCCTCAAAGACCAAGACAAGCTTCCTAATCCCCAGGAACCAAATCTGAAACTTCAGCCTGGGCGTTGGGAATGTATTCCATCCTGCAAAAACCACAGCCCTGATTAGCAGTGGGACAGAAACCGATTAAGAAGGGCTTGTTATGATGAGTTTGTTTACATGAGTGCCCGCAGGAATCATGGTTTATTTTTGCCTCCCGGCCTTGAGCCTGTTTTTGCCCTGAGTGTGTCTGCCTGTTGACTTGCTGCTCAGGCTCAGGGAGTTGTTCACTTAATTCCTGCATGCACTTGGGAAGGGGCCCTGGGTGGAAAGAAAGTATCTTTTGCTTCCAGGTCCAAGGACAGTCTTTTGAAGAAAGAAAGGCTGGACCAGGTGGGGGCTGGAGAAAGCATTTGGAAGGTCAAGTGTCAGAGGGAGGGAGTGGGCAGCAAGGCACAAGGAGGTCTTGCACCCCCTGCAACAGAGACAAACCTTGCAAACATTGCGCGGGATGAGACCGTCTATTCCAAGAGCTAAAATGATCTCTGATCTCACCAAGCGGAAACTTAGAGTAGGCTAATGAATGAAGCTCCAGGTTCAAGAGTGGTTCCCTCCAGGGGCCAGTGGGAAATGTATGTTGAGCTTGCGTCCAATATCTGTTTACGGGGAGGGTGGGGTGGACAATGATGGCAATGGATGCTGGGACTAGATGCACAAAATCCTTGCTCTGCTGGGCTTCACTGAATTGTCCATGTGGAAAATAAAACCCCAAAACATGTCCAATGGAATTGGCAAATGCTGTGTTGGCTGTGTTTTCACAACAGTAAGAAAAGGGTGGGGGGGGGGCGATAAACTAAATCTAAGGGACAGAAGGGCTATTGAAAAGAGAGAGGGCATGTCAGAGGACACAACTGCAAGGGGCCTCCACCTCCAGCCCTGCAGCCCCAGCCTGCTGCCTGGAAGAGGTGGGGCTCCCGCCTGTGCCTGGGACTCTCAGGTGTCCTCGCAGAGAGGAGTGGGGTGGGCCCATCAGCACCACAGGTGGGTCTGAAGCGGGCGCCAAAGCACCAGCTGCACAGCCCAGGGACTTTGAGCCGTTCACAGCTCCCCTCTCTTTGTACCCCTGCCAACTCACACACACCTGGGACCTCACCAGCTGCCTGCCCACTGCAGCCCTTTCCACCACGTGACCCCAGCCTCACTCCACCTGCTCTCCTACAGAGCTGCCAAACCTGTCCCCACCTGGCCCCAATAGGGCCCAGGGAGGTTTGAACACGAGCCGTGCACCATTCATGCTGAAAACAGCCAACACCCACTAATTTCACGGCAACTTATGAGGGATTAGGGCTGACAGCAGAGAGAGGCCCGAGCCGACAGTTCATCCGCGTGGTCACTTGGGGATCAAATGAAATTGGGCCCAAGGTCTCGCCTGGAACACGGATTCAGGTTTCCTCCTTGGCAGGGGCACTGGACAGCGGATGCAAGCGTCCACCCTCCCGGCTTCCTCGCTTACGTGTGGACTTTGGTTTGTAATTGTTCGTCACTGCATGAGGCCGGGCAGGCACTTCAGCTGGGGGTGGGGGCACGCAGAGTCTTCTAAGTGAATGCTGGGCTGCCATTTAATTCTGCCAAAATTGCTTTTGACCTTCCTACACCACTCAAGTGCTGGAGACGATGAATGGGAACATTACCAGATTCAGTTCTGCTGGGAGATCAGCATCCCCCGAGGGAGACTGATGATACCCAATTCAGGGTAAATCTGACCCCCGCACTAGAAGCCTTGGCTTGGTTCTGGCTCCTAGATCCCCCACTGGGTCAGTACAGGGCTGTGTTCCAGAGGATTTTCAGTGACTGATTTTGGGGGGGAAAGGAGATTGGCAGGCCTTTCTTTGGAGGTACTTCCATGTGGACTGGAACCTTTAACTTTCTGTTAACAGCTTTATGGAAACAGACTGCCACATCTTTCTCCCGTGTGGTGGCTGGGGAACTCCCACTGCCCACCAGGGTGCCTCTGGAAGCCAACACTCCGACCCAAGGTCATGGCTGCCACAAAGTCAATTCCACCTCATAGCAAGACGATAGGACAGGATTTCCCAAGCTGTCATCTGTCTAGAGGCTGGCTGCCACAGTTCCAAAGGCAGGCCTTTGGATGACCAGCTGGGTGCTTTAACTGCTGTGCCACTGGGGCCCCTTCTGCATGACGATAGTCGAAGGTTAAAAGTGGTAATCAGCTTTAATAACCGCCGACTAACCTGAACAAGTCTTCCGAGGCCAACGCTCCTTAAGGAAGTAATACATGTCCTCTTGTGGCAAGAAGCAGGACTGTCTCTCTCGGGCTCCTTCCCTGCCCTGTGGCTCTGGACACGGGACTCAACACCTCACTTTTGTTGCTTCCACAGAAGTGGTTCAGGTGTGTTCATCAATTAGTGAATGAGCTGCAAGCACTTCTGTGTGCGAAAAGGATTTTAAAAACCGAGACTACAGAGCATGCTAATTGTTGCCAGTCAGTCAAGAAACCTTGTCGTTATAAAAGACCTTGTTCTGGAGACCCCTAAAGTTTCTAGGGAGCTTGAAATTGATAGAAGACCCATAACTTTTCTAATAGCTTTGAGCACCTTTCCCTTGGTGATGGAGCACCTCCCCTGGTAGGCATCCATGTTGGGGACCACTCTTTCCACTTCTTTCAGGGGGTATTGTCGTTCCAGGTGGCCTCCATCAAGTGGGCCCCAGGCACAATAGGACAGGAAACTGCTTAGTTTTGTGCCATCCCCACAATCGGCTACAGCTTAGACTATTGCAATCCATGGCCTTCACTGGCTGATGTTTGGAAGTAGAGGGCCTACTCTCTTTTCCTAGTCTGTCTTAGTCTGGAAGGTCCCGTAAAACCTGTCCACCACGGGTGTGCCATCTTTCTAGTATACGAGCTAGCCAGCAGGCAAGGTGTCACAAGATGGCAAACCGACAGCAGGGGGTCGATGTGACATCTAGCAAAAATCAGAGCCTCGAAAGTTCTCAAGAGGTTGTCCACTCTACTTTTCCAGGGGGGAAAAAATAATCGAAAAGGATTATCAGTCACCTGGGGGCAAATGTACTTGTGCTAACTTTAATGCCGCCCAGAAAAGTCTTCGTGATGTCACCCAGCTCTTTGTCTTGCGGTGTCCCTCCCGGACTATAGGGAGATCACTCCAGTTTCCCCATATTTGGCTTCAGATTTTGTACTACCCCGTGGGAATCATTCACAGGACAGCATGAAGATCTTCGAGAACAGGGACCACCACGATTGTCTTGAAGACCAAGTTCTTGGTTAATGCCTGGTGGACTGAAATCCCTGAGCGGTATTTACGGCAATGAAAACAAGTTCATGAATGCAATGAAAGCACCCGTTGAGCACTGACACGGATTATGAAATAAGCACCGAACGAAGCGTGTGTTTTCGCCAAAAGGAAAGCAAGCTTGCTCAAGCCGATCACAAGACGGCTGGTCCCCTACAGTCTACTTATTTAAGGATCGTGAAGAAGTCCAAATGCGAGAGTGGAGACTGGCACTCCCCAGTCTACGTAAGCTGAAGCTCCCCGTAAAGTCTTGTGTTTGATGCACAGGAATTTAATATTCATGATGGTGGTGCTGTTACCCCTGGATTCCTTTGGCAAAGGGGGCAGACTTAAATGGGGAGCTGTCGGAGCACTCTTGTCTGGGTGGCGCTGGCAGCTGGCCTTGGCTTTCCCAGGCGGAAATGAGAGCTCCACTGGGTGAGCGTTGAACACACACGGCTGAGCGAGCTGCTGGGTTCGGAAGAAGCTGGTGCAGGAATCACATGGTGTCCTTTGAAGTGCAATCCACCTGACTGGACAACAGCCACTGGGCAATTGGGATTTTTAAGATTGGCCATGACTTTACGGAAGAAAGGTGTGCTTATTTGGAAACTTTCATATGTGCCTCATGTCCCACAGGGACTGTGAAAGAGATCCACCTCATGGGTTTTTATCTACCTTGTATGCCAATACCCACTGCAGTCGGCTCGATTCTGACTCTTCGTTATCCCCCCACTGGACAGAGTTAAGACTGATGCCACAGGCTTTCCCAGACTGTAAATCTTCACGGAAGCACAGGCTGGTGGGTTCAAACCGCTGGCCTTGTGGTGAGCAGCCAGGTACTTAACCGCTGCATCACCAGAGCTTCTGATATAGAAC
>NW_022109767.1:6773320-6774455 GCF_000313985.2 Echinops telfairi | reverse complement strand
TAAACTATCAAGGGCTCATGAGGGAGCGGGGAGCGGGGAGGGAGGGGAAAAATGAGGACCTAATGCCAGGGGCTTAAGTGGAGAGGAAATGTTTTCAGAATGGTGAGGGCAACGAATGTACAAATGTGCTTTACACAATTGATGTGTGTATGGATTGCGATAAGAGCTGTATGAGCCCCTAATAAAATGATTTAAAAAGAAGTGGCTTACCTATGGAAGTGTATGATATGTGAAATTTATCTCAAGAAAACTACTAAAAAAACAAAGAAAGAAGCCAAAGTAGACTTATGGTTACCGTGGGCGAAAGAGGAAGAGATTTGCATAGGGGGCACTGAGTTTATGTTGATGGTGGTGGAGTAATTTGGAAGAGGATATCAATAATGGTTGCACAACATGAAGAGTATAATCAATGACGCTGAATTATGCATGTAGAAGTTGTTGAATTGGAGAAGGTTGTGTATATTTTTGGCACAATTAACAAATATTAATTACAGGAATAGCAACGAGTACAAGGCATAAGAAACTTGTAAACTTGAGTGGTGGTGATTGTCACCACTCGTCTTGCCATGCCTGGCGACTGAAATGTATGCTATGTGGATGAAGTGCCAATGAAATTGTTGTTTTTTAAATAGAAATGAGTCCTTAAAAACTTGAGGAGAAAACAACAGGACCGACAGTTCTGGGGGGACATGGGAGAGGGGGAGATGGGGAAAAGGAAGTGAGTGTTAACAAACCCAGAGAGGAGGGAACAAATGATTCAAAATCAATGGCAAGGAGGCTATAGGAGGCCTGGTAGCATGTGATCAAGGGCAATGTAACTGAGAGGAATTACTGAAACCCAAATGAAGGCTGAACATGATAGTGGGACAAGAGGAAAGTAAAAGAAAACAGAGGAAAGAACTGGGCGGCAAAGGGCATTTATAGAGGTCTAAATACAGGCATGTACATATGTAAATATATTTATATATGAGAATGGAGAAATAGATCTATGTGCATATATTTATAGGTTTAGTATTAAGGTAGCAGATGGACATTGGACCTCTATTCAAGTATTCCCTCAATGCAAGAACACTTTGTTCTATTACATTGGCATTCCGTGATGCTCACCTTCCTTACATGATCGCTGAAGACAAAG
>NW_022109767.1:6770377-6771603 GCF_000313985.2 Echinops telfairi | reverse complement strand
TGGCAATTTATGTACAAGTGTGCTTGACACATGGATGGATGGATGGATGGATGGATGGATTGAGATAAGAGTTGTGTGAGCCCCCAATAAAATGACTTATTTTGTAAAATGTCAACATAGGTACAGGTTTGCTTGATATGATTGATTTATGGATTGCTATAATATCTATAAGAGCCCCCAATAACATGATTTTTTAAAAAAGCATTGTGCATTGGCAAATCATACAAAATCCTTCTGGAGTCATGGAGGATGAGTGGATGCGTCCTTATTAGATGTTTGGAGCCAGGGATTGTCAGCCCCAGTCCTGCAGCTGAGAACAGTATAAAACGTCTCTGTTTCTGTCCCAGCCCAGTGGGCACATGGACGACAGGAGAAATCACGTGGGTGTGGCTAGACGATGTTGCCATGCTTTAGCGGGGAAAACAGAACAAAGGACTGACCCAGAGGCCAGACCCTTCATCCTGCAGATGTATTCATGTGTTTGCCATTCGCCTGGGTTTTCCAAGCATCACCTCTCACTGCGAGTGAAGAGGGAAAAGTATGCACCCTTTCTCAGCTCCTGTGGCAGAGGCAGGCCAGTGGGACTGACTGAGGGATGGGGATGCATTCTGGTCCCGATGAACTCCAAGCCAAACTCACTGCCATCGAGTCCAAACGCCTCGGAGTAGCCCCGGAGGACAGGGAAGAGCTGCCCCAGTGGGCTTCTGAGGCTGTAACTCTTTACAGGAGTAGAAAGCCTTGTCTTTCCCCCACGGGGTGTCTGATAGTTTAGAACTACAGACTTGGCAGTTAGCAGCCCAATTCGTAACCCACTATGCCACCAGGTCTCCTTTCAGGGGTACTTCTAAAAGCTCTGGGGGAAATTCCCTTATCATCCGATTCCACTTTTCCGCCAACTTTCTGAAGCCCCCTCCCCACCCATCCACATGTGTTTATAAAACCAGAGACATTTCTGTTGGTCACCGGGGGAAAAAAATCAAAATGACAACCGTAACCCCCCAGTCAGGCTACGGAGACAGACCACAGTGCCTTTACCCTTGAAGGTCTTCAAATAAAAACGTTAAAAAATCATTATTATTTCTGAAGGCTGGAGACCAGGCCGAGTGAGCTCATCCGGTCTATGATTTGATTCATCATTTCAAAGCAGCACACTGCCCATCTCTCAGAGCACTGTGAAGGATCAAACCATACAGGCTCTCCTCTTCCCGATCCTTCACCCCACTCCC
>NW_022109767.1:6766919-6768310 GCF_000313985.2 Echinops telfairi | reverse complement strand
CAGTAACATTCTTGCTCTTCAACACTTTAAAGATGTGCTTGTGCAGCAGGTTTGCCTAATGCAATATGTCAGTGGATTTCTTGACCTCTCCTTCCATGAATATTGTGGAGTCAAGCAAAATGAAATCCTTGATCACTTCCATCTTTTCTCAGTTTGTCATGATGTTGCTTATTGGTCCGGCTGTGAGGAATTTTGTTTTCCTTATATTGAGTTGCAATCACATGGAGAAGTTCAGTCTTTGATCATCAGCAAGTGTCTCCATTCCTCCTTGCTTTCAACAAGCAAGGTCATGATATCTGTGTATCACCGGCTGTGATAAAACTTCCTCCAATCTTGATAGTGCATTCTTTTTCACGTAGGCCAGCTTCTTGGACTATTTGCTCAGCATACAGACTTAAATAAATATGGTAAAAGGATACAACCCTGATACACACCTTTCCTGATTTTAAACCACACAGTATTTCCTTGTTCTGTTGGAACAACTGCCTTCCAATCCCTGGTAACCACTAATAAACTGTGGTGTCTCTCATGTGCCTATTTTATGTATGTGAGCTCATATCTTCTTTGTCCTTTTGTGACTCTCTTATGACCCTCAGCGTAATGATTCCAAAATATACCCATATGCATCAGAAACTAGGTTGTTTATGGCTGAGGAATATTCCACTGTGTGCCTGTATCCCATTTTGTTTGCCGACCGACATTTGGCTTGGCTTGAAATCATTTTAAGATGATAATTTATGAGCACTTGCATTTATTCTTCCAAAGCAGTTTATATTCCTCATCTGAGAACTAGAAGTCTGCCTTGACTGACCGCACCTCCCTAGTTTGCTCATTTTCAAAATTTGGCTTCAGAAGCTTTTATTGCTACTCAGTTACTGCCACGGAGTCAACGCCAACTCTTAGTGACCCTCTAGGATAGGGCAGCACTGCCCCTGTGGGTTTCTGAGATGGTCACCCTTCATGGGAGTAGGTGCCCAATCCACGTGTCCATTCAGTGTCCTTGGACTGCAGCTAGGGAGCTTGTGCTAGAAACAGCCTTAGTCTTGACTCCCCAGACAGGAAGGAGACCCTGAATTTCTGATCTCCTTGCACACCAGCTGATAACTTTAAACCGCTTATTTAAATCCTGAATATTCCAAGTGAGGGGTGGTAAGAACCACATAAGATTGTAACGTGGGGGTGGCTTGAAAATCACAAACAATATACAGACATCAAGAGCTGCCACGATTCTGACTTGCAACACAGAAGGAAAAGGAAAATAAAGGTGGAATGCGAGCATACAGTCAGCTGCCTTTTACCAAGCTCTCAGTAAATGATCCTTTCATTATAATGCTCTAAGGAGCGATCAGAAAATTCAGCATGTTCTCCTACCATTTCTCTCTTACTGGCAC
>NW_022109767.1:6763979-6766308 GCF_000313985.2 Echinops telfairi | reverse complement strand
GATCGACATGGTCGGCAGTTTGAAACCACCAGCAGCCGGGCAGGAGAAAGACTGGGCTTTCTACTCCCATCAACAGTTACAGTCTTGGAAACTCACAGGGTAGGTTGCTGTCAGTCAGCATTGCCTTGATGACAGGGAGCTTGTTTGGTCAGTCAATGCAAAATGTTGACTATCCAGACAGTTGATAATTGAGAAGTTGGGGCAAGATGGCTCAGTGGACTTTCTATTCCAATTACTGAGTGAAAGGCTCATAATGTCTCAAAGGTAAGTGGAAAGCAGACAGCTACTTCCCATTTGTCTGGTGAACTCTGAACAGCTTAAATGGCCTTACACCTAAAGATGGAGACACGGAGGAAAGAGAGTCGGAGTGACTTTTGCTACCCTAAAGCCAAACTGGAGTCCCTGAGTGGTACTGTAGATGGTTAGCAAGTTTGGCCACTGGCCAAAAGGATGGAGGTTCAAATTCACCCTGAGATACTTTGGAGACACAGGCCTGCTGACCTATTTGTGAAAACCAAGCCATTAAATACTCCATGGAGCAGAGGCCTCGCTGACACAGGTGGGGTGGCAATGAGTTGGCATTGCCTTCATGGTAATGGCTTTTACTGGCTACAGTGAGGGGAACAGAGAACAGGGACACTGCAGGGACAGGCAGGCGCTGTGCATACGACGCTATGCTACACTGTCAGCTCCCTAGCTGCCAGGTGTTTTTCTAAAGCATGGTGTGTACGAACTCCATTAATTCACCCCATGAAGTGAGCACTATTAGGACCTGCCTTTACAGAGGGGGAAAGTCAACCTCCATGAAGTTCATGAACTTGCCCAAGGTGATACCACTAGAAAGATCGTCAATGTTGAGTTTTGCCTTAAGACATTCAGACTTGTAGGTTGCCAATTGCAAGGTCAGCAGTTAGAAACGACCAGACATTCTGTGGGAGAAAGATGAGGCTTTCTACTCACATAAAGAGTTACAGTTTCAGACGCTCATGGAGGCAGTTCGACCGCACCCTATAATGTCCCGATGAGCTGGAATTGACTTGATGGCAGTGGGTTTGGTTTGGGTCTTTTTAGTAAATAACACCTCAATGCTACCTAAACAATGGCTCCCCCATTATAGGTTCTGAGGGGCCTGATTGAATGTGTCTATTGATTTGCTTAGATATGCTGTGTCCAGTCTGGAGAGTCTGCAAAACTAATAAAGTCTACGGTCTTTGTTGTATGGGACTTTCTATTATTGGCTTAAATACTTAGTGATGAATTATCTCTTGGGTTCATCAATAAAGCAATCCAGTAATTTAAGTCTGGGACAAGTTGGATTATAAAGGGAAATTTATACTTAATGGTCAATTATACTTGATGCTCAATTAGCTTGGCTAATTTTGCTTTACTTCTTTTCTGTAGCAACATTCCTTGAATGATAAATAGAAGAATCAATGGACTTAAAGGGTACAAAAAAAACCCAAAGCCCTTATCAATAAGAGTTAACACTCCACAGAAAGTAAAAGTCTTAAATTATTTGGATCATCTCTTAGTATCTCATATATAGAAACTTATTTTACATAAATAACCAAATACTTTAGGTTATTCATATAAAGATTATGCTACGTAGGTAACTGGTGCAAATTTCTCCTAATGCTTATGTACCATAATCTTTCTAAAATTAAGTCTGTCTACAATTAGCCAGGATTGTGGCCTCGTGGTTATGAGTCAGACTGTGATCTGTTAAGTTGGCGGTTCGAAACCACCAACGGATGCTTGCGAGAAAGATAGGGCTTTCTAAAGTCATAAAGAGTTGCAGCCTCAGAAACTCACAGGGGCAGTTCTGCTCTGTCTGATAGGGTCACGATGAGTCCACAGCAGCTCAATGGCAGTGAGTGAGCAGGGTTGGTGAGGAGTCTACCATGATTTTTCTTTTCTTTTCTTTTGGAGCTCTCCTTCCTCTCGATTAAATAGCACAGGGATTCAGGAAAGTTCATCTTGTGGTGTTGGCTCCGAATATGGACTAGACTGTGGAATGACAAAAGGACAAACAAATCAGCCTGAGACTAAATACTTGCACAACCAGAATGTTCCTTGGAAAGAACAATGGCAAGACTTGGACTCTCTTGCCTCGGGCACGTCTGTGGGAAAGACCGGGTACTAGGAAAGGGCATCCTGCTGGGTACAGGAGAAGGCAAGTCAAGACAAGAAAAACCCTCAATGCGGTGAATTGTCACAATTGTTGCAACAATGGACTCAGATTCATCCACCAGAAAGAGAGAGGGGACACTATGTTCATTTGTCAGAACCTATGTAAATATAAAATGGAATTTCTGTATTTTTAGAATTT
>NW_022109767.1:6758603-6761714 GCF_000313985.2 Echinops telfairi | reverse complement strand
GTTCCGTGGCACAATCCTTGCCTTCCTCTCAGGAGACCCAAGTTCATCTTCAAACTAATGTACCCCAGGTGCCATCACCTGTTTGTCACCGGAGATTTTGTATGTTGCTATGATGCTGAACAGGTTTCAGTAGAGCTTCTAGACTAAAACGAACTTGGAAGAAAGATTTGGTGATCTATATCCCCAAATCATCCAATGAAGACGCAATGGATCACAACGCTGCGATGGACTCTGAACATAGCTACAGTGCATGGGGTTGCCATGAGTCGACCAACTAGAGTGGTCCACTACCAACATTGAGTTTAGGATTCTCCCCAGCTCTGGGGTGCCACATGAGAAGCTGACAGCAGCATGGCAAAGAGCAGTCCCTGTTCTCTGGTCTGATCCCGTCCAATGCCCGCTTGCTAGATTCTCTTTTGCATTAGGAAAGTCCTCTCACACATGTGGATACTCCAGCGCACTGGAAGCTCTTTCCCCACAGCTGGGCAACAAATTCATCCTAGACAGGATGCCCCAAGAAGAAGCTCAGTGCAGCGCTATTTGTGTAGGAACCTCAGGACACTAGGTGCGGATACCTGGAGCAAGCTACAGGAAAGAGGGGAATCACAGGCTCTAGGTAGACATGACCCCTGACCCACTGACTCCTTACCTTGAGAGGAGGCCTGTGACGGAGCAAGTGGACAGCTGAGCAGGACTCGCTAAGGCAACAGTTCTCAACCTGTGGGTCGCGACCCCTTTGGGGCTCCAACGGCCCTTTCACAGGGGTCGCCCGATTGATAACAGCAGCAAAATGACAGTTGTGAAGTAGTAACGAAAATAATTTTATGGTTGTGGGTCACCACAACATGAGGAACTGTATTAAAGGGTCGTGGCATGAGGAAGGTTGAGAACCACTGCTCTAAGGAGTGTCAAGGGCAAGACCGAGGGCAGCCACCCTCTTGCTGTATCAAAGGGAGGAATTGCTTCTGGTGACTAAATCTCACTGATCTGTTATGTCTCATGGGTTGAGGAAAAGTTTAGTGGAAAATCCATTTTCCCTGATGCGACTCTTTGAGCCTCCTGTAGGGAAAGACCCTCTACCTTCCCCTTTTGTTAAAATTGAATTTTCATTTTGCTTGTGTGTTATCGGTAATTGGATTTTTCAAGATCAAAAGACCACTCTGCTAGAGGCCACCTGAGGAAAGTATGGAGCCCTCACTTAAGAGGAGCTTAATCATTCGGTGTTTGTTTCAGTTCCTCAGGGGGCTGCAAGCTGGGGGGAGTTTTAGACCTTGGAAAGGGGATTTAGATTGGAGGGCCAGCAGACTAAGCACACCTGGGCTCTGGAAGAGAGAGCAGCTGTCTGCTAGGATCTCCTGGGTGATTCTGCTGATGGAGGGTCAGTGGGTGGCATTAAAATGGCATCTTCTATTGCTGTGATGGCGGTGGCTGTAATGGCATTATCATATAGAAAGGCAGTCATTGGTGTGTGTCCAAATGGCTGATGCGCTCAGTATGCTAATCACACGTTTGGCGGTTGGAGTCCACCCAGAGACAGCTCAAACGAAAGGCTTGGAGACCTAATTCCAACACACCAGGCATTAAAAACCTCTGGCACCTAGTTCTACTTTAAGCAACATGGCGCTTCCATGAGCTTGAGTTGACTGGGGAGCAGCTAGATGGTCTAGGGGAGTGAATTCCACTCAGCGAACTAAATTCATTATGTTAGTATGCCATTTAAAACTTTCAGCACTCTACAAAGAACTGAAACAGAATAACTTTTCTAGAATAATGCTCAGTCACGGGCCAAACCATGGTGACAAATTAAGTTTAAATTCTTTTATATTTTATTTTTTTCCTAACTCAACTCACAACCATCAAGTCATGACAACTCATAGCCCTCCTACAGGACAGGGCAAAACTGCCCCTGTGAGTTTCCAAGACAGTAATGGTCTACGGGAGTAGAAAGTCCCATCTTTCTCTGAGGAGTGACTGGTGGTTTTGAACTACTGGTCTTGCTGACCACAACCCGATGAGCAATCCCACCACCAGGGCTCCTCATTTTAAGACATCTTTTGTTATTTTCATTTGGATATGTTATTATTTTTATACTTTTTATCGTGTTTTGGATGGATGTGGACTGAGCCAGTTGGTTTCCCATCCAACAGTTCATTCGCCTTGTGATTCATGACATGGATAGTGGTCCCCACAATGGAACGGCACTCTTCCCACTTCCTCCCTGGATTAACCAGGTCCATTTGTCCTGCCTTCCTAACCCTTCCTGCCGTCTGACTTTTATTACTGGGCACTTTTATTCTTCTGATCCTGTATTGTTGATCGTTCTAAGGAGTGCATACCATCTTGGTGTTATTGTTCACGTATAGCTCTATTTGCCTTTGGAATCTAAGTGGTGTGGTGGTTATGCATTAAACTATGATCTCCAAGGTCCACAGTTCGAAACTACCAGCCACTCAGTGAAAGAAAGGCAGGGCTTTGTACTCCTGTAAAGAATGACAAAGTCTTGGAAACTCAGGTCGGCATTGACAGGATGCCAGTGAGTTTGGTTTGTTTTATCTTTGGCTGAAAGTTGAGCCTCAGAAGTGAGTTCAGTTTCAGACATAAGAAGGCCATAATCTCAAGAGTTCCACCAGTCTCATTCAGACCAGTAAATCTGGTTTGTTTGTTTGTTTTTCAATGATTTTGAGTTCCAGTCCATATTTTCTCCAACTCTGCCCAAGATCTCCTACTGGGATCCCAGAGAATGGGCAGCCTAGATTTTACAGAGTAATCATCCTTCTTCCCGTGTATGGACAGTGAAGATCTATTGGCCCACTAACAAATACAACAATTAGCAACCACTCAAGGAGCCCGGCGGTGTAGTCGTTACACGTTGGGCTGCTAACTACAAGGCTTAAACCCGCCAGCTGCCCTGTGGGATAAAAATGAGGCTTTCTGCTCCTGTATAGCGTTATAGTCTCAGAAATTCACAGAGGTGGCTCTACCCTGCCCTGTTTTGACTCTCTGTGAGTCAAAATCAACTTGAGGATGGTGAGGTGTCCGTGAGCAACCCATTAGCTTCTTGGTGAGCTGAGACGTTTTCAGAGCCCCGGCAAGAGTAAAGATCGATGTTCT
>NW_022109767.1:6746647-6758503 GCF_000313985.2 Echinops telfairi | reverse complement strand
GATGAGCAATCCCACCACCAGGGCTCCTCATTTTAAGACATCTTTTGTTATTTTCATTTGGATATGTTATTATTTTTATACTTTTTATCGTGTTTTGGATGGATGTGGACTGAGCCAGTTGGTTTCCCATCCAACAGTTCATTCGCCTTGTGATTCATGACATGGATAGTGGTCCCCACAATGGAACGGCACTCTTCCCACTTCCTCCCTGGATTAACCAGGTCCATTTGTCCTGCCTTCCTAACCCTTCCTGCCGTCTGACTTTTATTACTGGGCACTTTTATTCTTCTGATCCTGTATTGTTGATCGTTCTAAGGAGTGCATACCATCTTGGTGTTATTGTTCACGTATAGCTCTATTTGCCTTTGGAATCTAAGTGGTGTGGTGGTTATGCATTAAACTATGATCTCCAAGGTCCACAGTTCGAAACTACCAGCCACTCAGTGAAAGAAAGGCAGGGCTTTGTACTCCTGTAAAGAATGACAAAGTCTTGGAAACTCAGGTCGGCATTGACAGGATGCCAGTGAGTTTGGTTTGTTTTATCTTTGGCTGAAAGTTGAGCCTCAGAAGTGAGTTCAGTTTCAGACATAAGAAGGCCATAATCTCAAGAGTTCCACCAGTCTCATTCAGACCAGTAAATCTGGTTTGTTTGTTTGTTTTTCAATGATTTTGAGTTCCAGTCCATATTTTCTCCAACTCTGCCCAAGATCTCCTACTGGGATCCCTTCAGAGCAGCCACTATCTAGTGCTTCGCATCTCAGGATCATGGACGCTGAGCTTCATGTGGTCCATTGGTCCTTAAGACGAATTGCTTCTTCGCATCTTGGATTTTCATCATTCTTCTTTGCACTGGCCAGGGATAGAGCAGTAGTTGCAGCTTAGACAGCCCTTCAAAAACTTTTAAGACTTCAGTCATTTGGAGTTTAAACTCTTTACCGGTCTGTTCTATCAAAAATGTAGTACATAGAAAGAGACATATTGGTACAATCCCACCAAGGTTTAGATGAAGCATGAACAACTTGTCTGGTGGTGCAATGGTTAGACATGCAGCTGGTAACTGAAAGGCTGCTTGGTTCAAACCCACCCAGAAGGTCAACAGAAGAAAGACCTATTGTCAAGAATGACAAAAATAGTCTAAGACTAATTGTAGTGACCATTGTACAACCCTTCTTGATGTGATTGAACTATAAAATTGTATGCTATGTGGATTACATGCCAATAAAACTATTGGGGGTGGTGGAGACTTATTGATCTGCTTCTGTGCAGATTACAATTACGAAAACCCTCTGGGTCACATGAGGTTGCTGCATGAGGCATAAATCAACTCAAGAACATGCAACAATAACAGTCACCTGAGAGTCTGAGGTGCCCAGAACTGAAGAACGATGGCTTGGGGAGAGGACAGCTCGGAAGTGGTGCCATGTGTAGCTCATTCAATGCCTTGAGGAAGGAAGCATTGGGAGCTTCCTCACCCAGAGGGCTAGAGCATGGCATAACTTGAAAACTTGTTTTCCTACCATTGAATGAAGTACTTGATAGCCAAGAGCTAGTGGCCACAAGTGATCATCTCAAAAGTTGTCAACTTTTCGAAGCACCGAGAATGTTCCCTCTCGTTTGAAGTCCCACCATCCCACAGATTGCTGTTGCTGCTGTGAGGTGTCGTTGAGTCAGCCCAACTTGTAGTGACCCAATGGACCACAGTACAAAACAGTGCCTAGTCCCACGCCACCGTCATGACCATTGATACATGAAGCCCCATTGTTGCAGACAGTGTGGCCATCCATCTTTTGTTCTCTGACCCTGTGCTTTGTTAAGCAAGATGGCCTTCTCAGGGTCTGGTCCCTCCTCATAAAATATTAAAGTATGTGAGACGTGAGTCTCACCACTTACCTATGTAAGGAACATACTGACTGCACTTCTTCCAAGAAAAAAGTATTTCTTCTTCCGGCAATCCATGATCTATTTCATATTCTCTGACCAAGCCATGATTCACATGCATCAATTCCTTTCCAGGCTTTCAAATTCATTTTCCTGCTTTCATATGCAGACAAGGTGGTTAACAATACTGTCGTTTGGGTCAAGTGCACCTCAGTCTTCTCAGGACACCTTTGCTTTTGATTTCTTGACTGCTGCTTCCTTGGACATGGATGGCAGATTCAAGCAAAATGAAACCCTTGACAACTTCCGTCTCTTTTCCATTCAACATCATATTGCGTATTGGTCCAGTCGGGAGGATATCTGCTTTCTTTAATAAAGAAGATTGATCTAAGAGTCAGTTACGGGAGCCAGGGTGCAAACTCATCCCCAAGCTTGGATTCACGAGTTTGAACCACTAAGAAGGACAGCGAGGACCATCCTCAATGCTTTGTTTTCATTAAGATTAAGGCAAATTAAACCCTTTAAGGGTTCTTGTGATTCTCCAATTCCCCACCTGTGCATCCCACAATCATTTCCCTCAAAGCCCATGCAGTAGGATGCCTTGGGAAATAAAACAAAGATGTGTCCCCTTGTTTCTGAGAAAAGTGAAAAAAAAGAAAACCTAGGTGCGGGAGGAAGTGGGAAAGAGAAAGCTGGATGGGGAAAGAAGCCGAAAAAGGGAAGAGACACAGAACCACCCACATGGCACAATGCCGCTGGTTGAGGAGACAACTGGGTTGCTTTTCATGAGACTGCAAGAGCGTGGAGGGAACACCTGTCCAAGGATGGGGATCGCCAGTTGGCCAACAGCCACTTAGTCGATTCCAATTCATGGCGCCCATGTCTGTCAGAGTGGACTGTGATGCAAAGCATTTCCAATGACTGATTTAAAAAATAAGTCACCAGACCTTTCTTCTAACGTGTCCCTGGGTGGGCTCAAATGTCTCCCCTTCCGGGTGACCAGCAGAGCACACGAACTGCTTTTGCCACACAGGGGTGCCCAGAAGGGGAAAACCCAAATCCCACAACCATGGAGTCAAATCTGACACCTAGTAACCCTATAGAGGGTTTCCAAGCTGATAGATCTTTACAGGAACAGACAGCCTCATCTTTCTTCCTCAGAGTGGCTGGTGGGTTTGAACCACTGACATTGTGATTGGCAGTCCAATGTCCTGCATCCCAATACTGATGTAAGTTACCAGTGCTTCTCAGGTTCAGTGGGTGAAGGTTTATTTGGAGCAGGAGGGCAGAGGTTAGAGAAGGGTTTACCTTCTGTTACTGTAAATGAAGGGTTTGTCCCTTCCAAGTGAAAACCTAGGATCCTAAGTGTTTGCAGCCAGACACTCCCCATATCTAAGTCATAGTTTATACCACATTTAAAACAAAAAAGTAATGATATATTGCACCCCCGGCCTCAAATTATTTCATTATACATGAGGTGGCTTCAAAAAGTGTGTGCAAAGATAGAATGAAAAGACCACTGTTTTGTTTCTTAGGGTTATGGCAGGGGTGGTTGGGGGGAAATGGAGCGCTAATAACATTGAGTAAAAAATCGAGAATATTCTAAAATTGATTGTGGTGAGGATTGCACAATGCTTTTTAATATATCCCAACCATTGACTTGGATGGTACATGAATGATATGACAATAAAAACTGTTTTTTAAAAGGCTAACAGAACCGTTCCATGAACCTTTTTCTTGAAGCCACTTCATGTAAATGTTGCTTAAAATAGAGCGCCAGGAACAAATGTTGAACCCTAATCAAACCCTTCCGCAGCCATGATCTTAGCGGGAAGGACACTGATGTTTGCTACATACATTCAGATACACGAATAATAAAAGGATAACAATACTAAATAGCGGTTGATAAGTAGATGACTGGGTAGATATGGGATAAAACAAAGATAGTAAAATGTTATCTATAGAATTTAGATGGTGGGCATACAGGTGTCCACATCCCCCTCACCCCCAGTTTTTCTGGATGCTCGAAATTGTTTGTGGAAGATGTTTGGGACAAAAATCTATCCTATCAAAGAGGTGGCTCTTTCATTTTTGTATTAATCATTTTATTGGGGGCTCGTACAACTCTTATCACAATCCATCCATCCATTGTGTCGAGCACATTTGTGCATTTGTTGCCATCATCATTCTCAAAACATTTGCTTTCTACTTGAGCCCTTGGTATCAGCTAATGAGGTGGCTCTTTTACAAAGTAGACAAACATGCACACACACACATCGACTGTTTCTGATAGCATCATTGTATAAAATGGTTCACGGAACAATGAGAGGCCTCATTTATCTTGACCTGTTTCTTTTGTTCCACCTGCCTTTTCCTTTTGACAGGCCAGTGTTGGGACTTGGTAAACGCACCTTTCCTAAGGACGCATTTACAATTTTCGGGGGGCGGGGAGAGGAGGAGCTGAATAATGGTGCTGCTCTCGTAAAGGATGTTAATTAGAGACATCTTTGGTAAACTATGAATATTCTATTTGCCTCGCCGTGGCATGCATCTGTTCATCGTGGTGGTTGTTAAAACAAATGCTGGGTAGAGACTTACCCCGACACAGGACTTTAGAAATGAGATGGGATTTAAAATACACTCATGTCCAGCACGACTGACAGGATTAAGTGGTTATTTTTACACAGGCTGCCTATAAGCAGGAGGCACTCTGTGGTTTCTAACAGTGTGTTGCTGTGCGTTTAAATTTCCAATTACTGCTTGCAATGGAAGACAAGATTCTGTAGTGATTGGGAGTTAGGAACCAGGAAGGAGTGGGGGCGGCGGGTTTAACCTCTCATCTGCCTTCCCATTAAAAAGAAAGCCAAGCTACCAAATAGTGGTAGACGAGGATTGATTGTCAGCGATTTTGCTTCCGTTAACCCCTGCTCTGCACACTTCCACAGTTTGCTCTTTCATTCTCAAGCCCATTGCAATCACTCATATACAATTATGAGTTTCTTTTACCCTAACCAAGATATCGCTAGAACATCCTCAGTAAGAAACAGCCAGTAGTAGTGAAGACATGGTCCAGAAAGGACGAACAAAGAGCTGATGAATGTATTTTAAAATGTATATTGATTTGCAAGAAAGGGCAGATCTGCTCCCATGCCTGTGTCCCCTGGGTGCTGAGGGAAGCAGGAAAAAGGGGGGTCCTGCGCATTGTTACCCCCACTCTCCATGGGCTAAAGCACAATGCTCTCCCTGCAGATCAACGCCTTGGCCCTCCCACCTCTGAGCCCCCTCCACCCTGCTTTGAGGCCCCCCCCCCTGGTTTTCTATGCTGTTTTGGTACAAGTACATTCAAATACTCTTGAGAGTTGGAAAAGGACATTTAAGGTCAGAGAAGCACTGGGGTTCCAGATTCTTCAATCTGCTAGCAGCTCTCCATAGAACACTCCTGACCTTTGGGGTGCCCAAACAAGTGAATTTCCATATCCTCAAGCACTACCCTGGGAGAGTAAAGTCTTATTTCACTTTACCTTTTACAAAGATTCATATTCTGGCACAGTAGCCTCAAGGAAAAACTCAAGCTTCTCATTTGCCAAGTAATAATACAGTGTAAATATGTGAATCTTAAGGTTGAAATATGCTCATTTTACCAAGGGAATAGCAATCGTTTCTGAGGAGCCCCCAAAGCAGCAAACATCTGATTCCCAGCTATTCTTAAAATCGGTTTAGGATGCGTGTACTACTTCAATATCAGACCTGGAGAGCAGCCAGCTCCATCAGGAATTATTCTGCTCAAATCCGGACTGTTTAAAAGCTTGAAAATAACAGCGTGAACACACAGACAACGTGCACTTTAAAATAACCCTTTGTCACTCACGGGCGAGCCCCTTTTGAAAAGACAACATAATAGGTTAACTATTCGAAATGTGGGCTGGTTGACAACAGCAAGTGGCATCCTGGTCAAGTGCTTTATTGCTCAGTGGGAAAATCATTTACAAAATAGAAATTCTGTGCCCTTTTCTCTGCAGAAGATTAAAATCTTGAATGCATCTATATGGGACTAAACATCTATAGGTAATAAACGCTATACTTACAACACTTTTTAAAACACCATCTTTATGTCTGTGCTTGGGGAAATGCAGGGCGGGGAGGGGAGCTGCTGGTGACTTTTCAGGAAGTAAGAATATAACAGTAAGCAGTAAGTAAGCACTGAAATTAGACACCATGAATGAGGAACATGACTTACCTCCTGCTCAGAACGGTCCTGGGGTGAGACAGTTGTATTCACAGATAAAGGAACATACCAGAGCCTTCTATCAATAAAACAGAAGGCTAGACACACAAAGCTCAAACCTCACAATGCATTGTTGTCAGACCCCATACCCTACCTGAGCCCATCAAACAAAGAGACTGCTTCAGGAACGGGAATCCACAGACTATCGGCACAGCAACTAAAGTAACATTCCCAAGTCCTTGTGCACGTTCAAGGTTGCCAGTCCGTTCTCAACATGAAGATTTATAAAACGTGTCTCCTGCGGAGGATCGCATAAGTACCCTAAAATGAATTGTGTGGTCTGTCGTTGAGGGGTGGGGGTGGGGAGTTAGTTTAAATATAGACTTCAACTTCATGGCCAGGACACACAAACACGACCGAAATCACACCAAAATTCATTTCCTCGGTGAACCAAACAGCCACGCTTGGAACCAATACCCCCGCAGTGCTACCTGCTGGCGTCCCTCAAAGTTGACTCTCAATCGGACAGGTTTTGAGACATGCCGGATCAGGGTTCGTGTCCCCCGGCCGGACTTCTAACCTCAAAGCAGATGAGACTTCAAGGAAGACAGACAGACATGCCCCTCAGCTAGGCTACATGTTGAACACTCTGCTCCCAGAAGGCGCACTCGCCCGCCTGTCCATGGTCAGGGAAGGAGCTGTCAAGTGCACCGATAAGCCCGGGCTTGCCTCCACCCCAGGACAAGTCGCCATCCCTATCAGGTTCGCCCTCCGCGCACGGGGAGAAACAAAGCAGCACACTGCAAACCAGCCTGAGAGCGTGTGTTCTGCTAGGCTGGCAAGAGTTAAGGTGGGGCTGCCCCCGTCTTGTCCCGGTGGGAGGCAGATCCACGGAGACCAGAATGGGGACACACTGACTCCACCCAGCCCGCGGCCAGCCTCAGCAATGAGGTGGCCAGGAGCCGGGTCTGCTGGCATCCCACGGTGGCTATTGTAATCACAGTCACCTTCCTCCTGCAGGCAGCGCGCTGGCAGATGAAGTGCCGCTCTCACCGGGTAATTGTGAAAGATGCCCACGGACTCCGGAGGCGGCGGCAGCATCGGCTTTTAAAAGGCTCTTCAGATTCAAATGGGTTTTGATTTTTTTTTTTTTTACTTTATCTTGAAAATGGATTACATTCCCACCATGCCGGCTTCCCTGGAAAGGTGAACGCAGCTCATTGCAGTTTATGAATTATTCAACCCAGGCCTGGAGAGGCTGCCACCCCGGAGGGAGCTGGGGCTCTGGCAGGGGTCTCGCCCGGGCTCCGTTCTGTTTGTCATTTTTATTTCTTTATCTACCATCTCGTCCTCGGTAGCTGCGCTCGTCCCGTAGGGCTCAGCTTCGCAAGCCACGGATTTCAAATTGGCAGGGACCTAGACAGACGGACGGCTGGTCTCACATCCCTGTTTCCACAGGCTGCCTGGTTTTGTTTTGATCTTTCTTTCCCCCAAATCATTAACAACCATATCCAAGATGATATCTGTTAGGCTCTCTGATTAGATGAACTAGAACACACGTGCTCAAATGTGGACACACACACACACACACACACAGTTGTGCACGCAGAGGGCGTGGTGGCGGAGACGAGGTAGGCTTCCTCCGCTAACATCACAGGAAAGGTCCAAGTGATGCTTTCTGCATCTTGCTTGGCTTTCTCTGTGGCCCGTCCTGGCTGCACAGCATCACAAGCAGAGAAGTGCCGAAGCGTGAGCAGGCTGGTACCCTGGTTCCCAGCCTGAGCCGATGAGGAGGGCTCAGGAGGCAGACTAATCCCAACAGCTGTGTCCTTAGCGAGCACAGTCATTTAGGAAAAGCAGTAGGCGCCATCAGGTCACCGGAGTTAGGTTGTGCCATTCTCCCAGGCTCCACCTGGCATAGGCTGCGGTCCCCGCGATTCTCCACTCGATGGCTGGCGGTGTCCCTGCCAGGGAACAGCTGCCCGGCATCCAGAGAGAGCAGAGGGCTGAATTTAGGTCAGGGAGTCAGGTTTCTTCCTTACACCTGGGTTCTAACAGAGATGTGGGTGGCTGTGACTAGCCTTGGGGGGTGAGCTGGGAGCATCACAGCCTTCAGGGAGGCCCAGTTGCCTGCACAGGCCCCAGCCCAACACGGCAGGGCAGGCAAGCATCATCTCCGTCGTCCTAGACTTTACCGCTGCAGGTTTAGCCGCGTGGCACCAGACGCCTCCAAACTATTCCTACAGACGACCGGAGAGCTCCATCGGAAGCCGTTTGGGCTACAACACGCTCGGCTGAAAAGAAAGCTCACGCTGCAAGAGTAGAAGCCACCGGAACGTTCAGCCCGCATCTCGGCTCCTGGCTGAGCAAAGGCAAGCGCTCCCCAGTCGCAGCAGGACACAACTCTAGAACGCGGTGGCTTTGCGCTAGGTGCCTGCCTCTGCCTTGCCGCACTGCGACTAGGAAGGAAGCTGCAGGAGCCGGCGCTCTGGCAGTTGTGATCATGCAGAAGGCAGCAGCTACGACACAGCAGTCAGCTGACTTGCAGGGTGTTATCATTCAATGTCCTCTGCAGAATATGGCCAGCTCCTAAGGTGGCACCAGACAGATGACCTCTTCTCTAGAGAGTGACTGACCGGGCGCAGCCTTCCCTGGGCCGCAGCAGGCAGCGGGCATCTCGCATTGCTTTTCTCGCAGGCAGAGGTTGGAATGGCCAGCCTTCAGGACTTAACTGTTTCTGTCCTGCGGGCAAAGCTGGAACGTAATTCTCAAGGTGGCTGCTCCAAAGAGAAAACAGGTGGGGACCATTGCCGTGCCTCTCGCTTGGGGTCCGTCTCACCTTGAAAGTCTGGCGGTAAGAGAATATGTGCCCAGGGCATGCCGTTAGGAGCACACCTCTTATTTAACAGGTAGGAAGTGCTGGCAGCTCCTTGTACGCTGTAATGAACTAGTCAATTGGACCTAATAGAATGGCCATCACAATCATGGAGGGGGGAGGGGGGTGGAAGAACTCAGGGGCTGAATTAGTCCAGAAGTAGCCTTAAATCACCGTCCTGTTTTCAAAAAACCGGAGAGCAGGGTTTACTGTGAAAAGCGGATGTTGCATCCTGATTAATCTGCCAATGGAAGAAAAGCTCTATAGGGGATTACCCCAGTGGTTTGAGGAATGCTAAAATAAGAAAGCAGTCATTATCAGGCATTTGTTTAATGACTGTAATCATCCTGAATTAATTTAACTTGCTGCAATGTTTAACAGAAAGTCAATTATAAATTTGTGCTCAAGGAGTAACAATAGTGGTATTTGCATAGCCCCTCGCTCTGCAGAGACCTTCTCTGAAGAGAACCTCATGTCCTTGGCGTGATAGAGCTCATGTCCTTAGCATGATAGAGCACTCAGGACCTGCTAAGTGCTCTCCAGAACAGTCCATGACAGGCCAACTCAGAGGACAGGTACTTTGGATGCTAAGGCACAATGGCACGTAGATTGCATGAACGCCATCCCGAGGACCGTGTCCTTGATTTATGCCGGCCAATGTTGAAGGGCTCAAGGTCTTGTCCCACCTCCCTGATGATTAATTTCATGTTCCTGTTTGCCTCTCCTTTGGTGCTGGCATGGACTCCCCTTGAAAAGAGGTTTGTAGAATTGCTGGTGGGAGTGAAAGATGACACAGCCGCCAGAGGAACAGGTTGAGGTTCCTCAAAAAGCTATGCATGGAAAGACTGAAATTCCACTCAGCCATCCCACTCCTGGGTAAAGGCTCCAAAGGACTGAAAGCAGAAGCACACGGGGACAGGGTGCACCCATGCCCACCATGGTGCTACTCATAGGACCGAAAGATGGGAACAACTTAAATGCCCACCACTCTACGAAGGGATCATTAAAGCGGTATACACGTGCAAGGGAATATGACTTAGCCGTGAGAGCAATGCCTTTCTGGGACATGCCGCGAGATGGGTGAACTTGACAACATGACGCCAAGCAAAAGAAGTCAGCTACAAGAGGACAAGCACTCTGTGGTCTCGTGTCTATAAAATAGCCAAGTACAAAACAAACACACAGAAAATCCAATGCACTGCCCTGAAGCCCATTCTGATTCACAGTGACTCTTTGGGACTCTATAGAACTATCGTTCTGTAGAGACACTCTAGAACTGCCCCAGTGGGTGAGTTTCCACAGCTGGAAGTATTTACCAAAGCAGAATGCCTCATCTTTCGCCCACAGAGCAGGTGGTGGTTTTGAACAGCGAACCTTGAAGTTGGCCGCCCAAAGGGTAGCCTAGTATGTCTCCAGTCCTCCTTAAGAAGTCTTTAAAAGTTAGTGGGCAAAGGGTGTTAAAAGATCATGGAATTTTCCACAGAGTTTTGAAGCCTCGTTGTATATAAAACCCAAAGATTATAGTGGTTACTAGAGGTGGGAGAGAAGGGGGAAGAAGAATTTTTGTTGTTGTTGGGGGTTGGGGGCTTTGAGTATATGTTAATGGTCATAGACTTGTGTGGAAAGACTGTGATAATGGTCGCACAATATAGAAAATGTAGTTGATGTCATTGAATTGTAAATTTGGAAGTGTCCTGGCAAATGCCTTGGTTGACATATTCTTACTACTAGAAAACAAGGAAACAAAAATCTGTGAATCCAAAAATTTGACAGTTTTCTTGGCACATAATTAACAAATAATGCAATTCAATAGGTCAATGATCTTAAGAGTTGTACAGTCATCACCACATTCGGTTTTAGAACAATTTTCTTTCTTCTTGCACTCTTTGTGATTAGCTCTCTATTTCCCCCCAACCTCTCCTGCCAGACCCTCAAGAAACCATTAAACCAGTTACTGTCTCTAGAGATATGCCTTGGTTGACATATTCTTACTACTAGAAAACAAGGAAACAAAAATCTGTGAATCCAAAAATTTGACACTTTTCTTGGCACATAATTAACAAATAATACAATTCAATAGGTCAATGATCTTAAGAGTTGTACAGTCATCACCACATTCGGTTTTAGAACAATTTTCTTTCTTCTTGTACTCTTTGTGATTAGCTCTCTAGTTCCCCCCAACCTCTCCTGCCAGACCCTCAAGAAACCATTAAACCAGTTACTGTCTCTAGAGATTTGCCTATCCTGGTTCAAAAATAAAATTAAAAAGAAATGATCGATACTTTGCTTTACATCCACGAGGGACTTCGGAAAATTCCATTGTCATTTTAATTCTATTTGTAAAGGAAATTCCACAAGCTAAATAGAAGCACCCCATCCCTATCTTTAGAGAAGTACTGAGACTGCTTCAGAAGTGCTGGCTTAAGGAACTTGGAGGTAGGCAGAGGGCTACCTCTGCTTAACGTGGCTGGTTCTTCCCGCAGTACTTCTCTTCAGCCAGGGCTGCCTGGAGCAGCACAGGGGGAAGAACAACTGGTGGCATTAGATCGGGTCCCCGTGTGCGCCACAGACCTGATGAATCAGAGAGAATCGACTTTGACCAAAGACATTTCTTTCTGATGAAAAGCAAGTGAAGTAGAAGTCTCTTCTCTGGTCTTGTAGCAAAGGCCGATGCGTGGGACCTGGAGTGCTTTACTGCTCCTCTCACACAGAGATGGGTTGTGAGTCCCCTCCCCCTTGAAAGTCAGCTGGCTCTGTGACTTGTTTAGACCAATAAAATGTGGCCCAAGGCCACTGGAGATCCCCTTGCAGAGGGGTCTCGGGGAGGAGATGAGCCAGTCAGGGTGCGATGTAACAATGATGAGAAATACAACTTTCC
>NW_022109767.1:6739782-6745182 GCF_000313985.2 Echinops telfairi | reverse complement strand
ATTTATATATTTATTTTTGCTGCAAATATAGTCATGTATGTAGTGGGGCAAAGTTATGTAAACTTCTCAGACATAACAAAACATCCTGAGGGAAGGAGTTGCTGGGCCCAGGGCCTAGCACCATAATCTCAGGGACACTATGGTCGATTAACATAACAGAGTTCACAAAGACAATGTGCTGTATCCTGCTTCAGTGAGCAGTGCCTGCGGCCTTAAAAGCTCATGAGCAGCCACTTAAAGTGCAACTATTGGTCTCTCTCTATCTGCAAATGGGAGGGGTGATGAGGACTGAAAGACACAAGGAAACAAGTGGCCCAATGAACTAAGGGAACACACAAACTTCAGTCTCCACAACCCTGAGACCAGAAGAAATAGATGGTGCCCAGCTACACCTACCAATTACTATGAAAAGCATCGCATGGAAAGGATAGAGTGGGAGAAGATGTGGAGGTTCAAACTCACCAGAAAAGACCTCAAAATCATAAACGAGACCAGGCTTATTGGTCAGATAGAGACAGGTGGGTCCCTTAAGGGTGTCTCAGAATATGGTCCTCAGCCACCCTTCTGGATGAGAACTCACCGCATGTTAGAGTGATAAACCATATAAGATCAAGGGCAGAGGGTTAGGAAAGAAGGAAAAATGGAAACAGGAAACACTGATGGGAAGTGGGGTAAGCAAAGGGACATGGAGGGGACTGAAACGGATGAGTTCAAACAAAATGTGCATAAATGGTTGAATGTAAACTAAATGTACATAAATGGTTGAATGTAAACTTCATGAGCGCCTCTGTAAATCTTGACCTAAATCACCTAAAGTTTACAGAAAAAGGAAATTCTATGCAGCACAGTTTTCCTCTGGCACATGTGGGGGCCACCCTGAGTCAACTGCCTCGACGGCAACCAGTGTGGTATCCTGTTGCTACTGTTGGGTGCCCACCAAATCGATTCTGAGTCCCAGTGACCCTGTGTAACAGAGTGGAACTGCCCCTTTGGGTTTTCTTGGCTATAATCATCACAGAGTAGAGGGGTAATGAGAAAGAAGACCACCCGTGACAAGATGGATCGCCACAAGGGCTACAACAACGAGCTCAAACAGAACAATTGTGAGGCTGGTGCAGGACTGGACAGCATCTTGTTCTGGCGTATATGGGGTCACGGTGGGTCAGAACTGACGCGATGGCACCGAACGTCAACAGCAATCTTTACAGAAGATTCCCTAGGCTTATAGAAAACCCAAAGAGACCAAAGAATATTCACTGAACTCCTACGAAGTAGGCAGCACTGAATCAGGACACAAAGGAATACAGACAAAACCTCTTCCTTTACAGTTTTAACCCAGTGGGTGGGAGGGGGGGATAAGAGAGGACATCATGGCAGTTAAATATGCATACAAACGCACCAGAGAATAAGACAAAGTCTTATGCACTCCATTATTGACTGTGTTGTGCCAGGTTGACTAGAGAAACAAATCCAGGTACACTTATATATTTATAAGAAAGCTTTATATCATAGAGCAATTGTATATTAAGAAAACATCCCCACCTACTCCATATCAAATTCATATGTCCGATATTAGCCCATAAGTCCCATACTGCTCCATGCATTCCTCTTCAGACTCACGCGGCACATGCATGAGGCAAAATGCAGGAAGATCACAGGACTGTGAGTGCAAAGTCTTGTGGATTCAATGGTGGTGGAAATATCACAGCACTGGCATGGATCTCCATGTGGCTCCACCAGGTCTCCAAGTGTGGCTCTTCAACAGGAAGGTGAAGCAGAGAGAGAAAGAGAGAGAGAGAGGTTCTTGCAGGGCTCAGCAAGTCTCTGTATGGCTTGTCAACAGGAAGACCGAGGCAGAGATAGAGAGAAAGTTCCCAGAATCCTCATGAGAAGGCTGTGCCCACATGGAGGCATCATTGGGCTGTGACCTGAGTGACAGGCTAGACTCCAACCCTTCACACTTAATACCCTCAAGTTGACATGAGATTATGTAACTACCACATAGACTGAGTGTTATAGTTGGAAGAAGCTCTGGTGACACAGTGCGTTAAAGCTTTGGGCTGCTTTCTGCAAGGTCAGCTGTTCAAACCCACCCTCCACACCATAGGAGCAAGATGAGGCTTCCTACTCCCATAATGATGTATAGTCTTAAAAAGCCTAAGGAACAGTTGATCTCTGTCCTATAAGGTCACTATGGGTTGGAAAGGATTCAATGGCAGTGGGTTTGACTATCAGTGGTAAGTTGTATCAGTTCAACTCAAGGAAAGGTCACTTGCTCTCCTGGCCCTGACTCCCAGATAGTGTGGCTCTCCTGGCCCCACCCACTTTGGAGTTGCTCTTTTTCAGGGCTTACAGCTCACTCTGGGAAGATGGCATCAGGTGTGACAACGGGAATTCCTTAGATGTCTAGATCGAGGCCCCAAAGACATCAGGTGTCCAATACCTGCCGGGAAAAAAAGCTAAATTCGAGTTCTGCATCTCTGGCAATGCTTGTATATTAATAGAACTATACACAATGGAAGAGAAACAATATGTATGATAAGCTCCATCCCCAAATAAATAAATTCATGTACAGTCCTAGGGGGCACGTACCAGACAGTGTTCTGAATTCTTTATATATAATAACTCATTTCATCCCTCCAGCAACCCTATAAGCAAGATGCTGCTACTATTTATGCAGAAACTTCATTAGAACGCAGCAGAACCCACTGCCGTCGAGTCCGTTTGGACTTACAGCATCCTGTCGGATCGACGAGAATCTTCCAGCTCTTGAGACTGACATGTATGACATTTAGCCCGACTGGTGGGTTTGAACTGCTGACCTTGAGATTAGCAGCCCGACCCATGAGCCACCACCCCACAGGGCTCCAACGACTTTATTCTATAGGAATGATGGCCCTTTCACTAATGGAGACAATGAATGCATCGAAACGTGAGTGTGGCCCAAATGGCACGTCTAGACGTGCCGGTTCAAACTCACATGTACCTAGTCTGTGTCCAGACTCCAAGCTCCTGTTCTTCGCTACTCACACCCTATAAATTCATGTTCCGTTATAACAGAACTGGGGGGTTGCGAGCACCTAGTGAAAGAAGGGGAAAGGAGAAGCCAGGCTTGGAATTACTCAGGGGGAAGAAGTTAAATCTAAGAGTTGGGGAGGAAGGAGACTGCCCACCAAGCGGGGTTGCAAACCTGGACTTTTTCATCAAGGTGGTTTTTAAACAACGTGTGGACTTCTTTATGTGCTGATCAGTGCTCTCTGGGAGGACAAAACCCTGGCTTGTCATGTTTGCCAATTCCTGTGGTGTAAATATCCCTAAAGTGGCCAGTTTTCAGATTCCAATGGCTTAACAATCTGCTTGCACCATCCCTGGCTATTTCACAATTGGCTTTCAGAAGCCAGGAGGAGCTGGCTCCAGAACACCACTCTCTGGCCTGAGCGGTGGACTACTCTGCCACTTCCAGAAGCCGCAGTAGTTTATGATGCCTATGAATCCACGACAGCAGACTCTAACACGCCAGTGAGCACGCAGATGGCACAGGACCCGGCTGTGAGGCACGGGGTTGCTATGGGTTGGAATACACCCAATGGCACGTTCAATGTTGTTCACTTGTCTTGAAAGACCTTAGATGGTGTACTGCAACGTCCTTGTTTTCCCTCCAAAACGGCGTACTTTTACGTCCTGCATTTAATTTGGAAAGGCACCTGGGTGGCCCAGTGGTGACAGTGCTCAGCTGCTAACTGGCATGATGGCTGTTGGGAGCCACCAGCCGCTCCACAGAAGAAAGATGAAGCTGTTTGCTCCCATGAAGACTGACAGCCTTGGGAAGATGAGGGAGGTATTCTCTTCTGTTCCATGACGTCTTCATGGGTCGGGGATGGCTCAAGGGTTTTAGATTGGAGTTTTTATTTCATTAAAGTGGTTGGAACAGCTTTATTGACATATAATTCACATATATCATACAATTCAATGGTTTCCTTGTATTGAAATGAGATGTGCAGGCATCATCACCATCAATTTTAGAAAACTCACTTCTTCGTCCTTGTTACGATGAGCTCCCCATATCCCACCAACTTCCCTGCCATCACCCCAAGAAACGATTAACCCTTTTTGTTTTTGTTTATAGATTTACCTACCCTAGATTTCCTATAAAGAAAAAACATACAAAAAGAAAATGGGAAAGAAAACAAACAAACACCCCCAAACTCAACAATAACGCAATAAAACACTGAAAAATCTTAATTGAAAAGATAACGGAACCTGAGAGTTTTATTATGTTTCTCGTTGCTCACTGTCTAATATACCTGACACATTCGATCAATGTCCTAGATTGACTGGACAAAGAGTTCTTCACTCCAGCAAAGCTGGCCAGCTTTGGGGAAGCCTAAGGTACATGCAGGTGTGTATTTCTGTATGCACCTCTACCAGTACACACACGTTCACACCATGTTTTCAGAACCCATGGTACAAGCCAATGGCATGGGTGCACACTCAACTCACCATATTGGACCAACACCTATTTCTAAGTGCTTCTCCGGGCTTTACCTCCGAGGTGCACAATATTTTAGGTCTTGGCACTCAACTCAGGTCACTTTGCAAGTACATGATTACCACAAGATCATCATAACCATTCCAAGCTAATAAATTAAATGGTAATCACCCTGCAGTAATCATTAAATTTCACGTCAACTTGAACATACATAAAAGTGTAGGGGTGGTAGTCAACCTGCCAATCAGGTCACACCCTGATGGTGCCTCCTTGTGGGTGTGGCATTCTCATCAGGGGGGTCCTGGGAACCCCCACCCACCAATCCACTCACACACCTCTCTTTCTGCTTTCACCTTTCTGTTGGCTGATGCTGGTTGCTGCTAGCCCTGTGATGGGGCCACTGCCTTTGGGTGCACTTACTGGCCTGGGGCCTGTGATCTGCCTGCATTCTGCATCATTGCCTGGGGCTCCATGAGTCTGAGGAGGGACTCAGGGACTAGTATCGGACTTATGGACTAGTATCAGATTTATGGACTAGTATTGGTCTTATGGACTAGTATTGACTTATGGACTAGTATTGGTCTTATGGACTAGTATCGGACTTATGGACTAGTATCAGACTTATGGACTAGTATCAGACTTATGGACTAGTATCGGACTTATGGACTAGTATCAGACTTAGGGACTAGTATCAGACTTAGGGACTAGTATCGGTTTTATGGACTAGTATCTGACTTATGGACTAGTATTTACTTATGGATTAGTATCTGACTTATGGACTAGTATCAGACTTAGGGACTAGTATCAGACTTATGGACTAGTATCGGTTTTATGGACTAGTATTGGTCTTATGGACTAGGATTGACTTATGGATTAGTATCTGACTTATGGACTAGTATCAGATTTATGGA
>NW_022109767.1:6737564-6739454 GCF_000313985.2 Echinops telfairi | reverse complement strand
TTCAGACTTATGGGCTTGATCTGAACTGGTCTGGGATGTTTTCTTGATGTATAATTACTTCTTGATATAAATCTCTCTCTTACACATGTATGCGTCACTGGATTTGTTTCTCTGGTCAACCGGGCCTAACACACACCCTTTAAGAAACCAGGGATATCTGACATATTTTGTATAAAAAAAATAAGATCTTAGGGGGCACTAATTTGTAAAGCACAGAAAATCAGATGAGTCATTATATAGGGAGAGGACTGACGGGTAATTACAAAATAATGGCATGCCATTTGATCACTCCATGAAAACATGTTTACCAGAATAGTCCCGCCAAACTGTTCCTGCTACCCATGGTTCACTTTCCAGTTATGCTTTTGTTTGTTGGTTTGTTTTGTTTATTTGTTTCAACCGTTTGTTTCAAACCCCTTATTTATTTATTTTTAAGTATATTTTTCCCCCTCAGTTCACTTGTAAGCCCTGTTTTTTGATCAATAAGCAAAAGGATATCATGCAAATATCCCTGGGTCAGAACCAGGAAAATCCGCCGGCCATCCCCAGGGCGAGACAGAGACTCAGAGGTGAGATGTAGCAGCTTCTTCTTGGTTTTGTATCCATCCCATTCTTGACAGCAGGGCCAGAGGGCTGCAGCCCCCGTGTAAGTGTGAGAGGACCTCCCTCGGTGCTGGGTCTGGGGCCTCAGCAGGAACCAAGCAAAGGCCGGCTTTCTTTGGTTCACAGGCTTGGACGAATGGAGTGGGTGTGCATCTGTCTGTGGTCAGCATAGGTCTCTCCCTGGGAGTGGGGGACTAGAGAAGGGATTACTGTTGCCAGTCGGCTTTTAGAGCTCTCTGCTTGGACCCTCAGAAGTCTGGGACTTCACCCCTGTGCCAAGATAAATGGCACCTCCACCCAGTTAGCTGGGATGAGCAGCTCACATCACAGTGTATGTCCCATGCGCGGGCCTTTCTTTAGTTCTGTTGAACACTAAGCCATAACTCTGTCTTGTGCATTTTGTGAAGATTTACAGAGCCAGGTCACCAGTTTTGAGCTCAACAGCTCATCAGTTCTCCCAATGCCCTGCCCGGTTGGCATGCTTTGTTGGATATTGTCTTCTCCTTCGGCCGAATTAACACCTGTCACCTGTCTAGTCTCCTGCCTGTGGCTTCCCCTGCCTTCCCAATACCTCTCCCTCCTGGTAACCAGCAAAGCCGCTTTTGCACAATACTACTCAGTAAAGCATACCGAGGTGTGGGCCTTCAGTGGAGGTTCCAAACATAGATATGAAGGTTGTCTTCTGATGCAATGTGAACTTTATCAGTCTAAATTTGATTGTTGAATGTGGTCTATGGTTAGGAAAATGCACAGCCGAAGAGGGTATGTGGCTGATATTGTCCTCGCTTCCATAAATGTGGCAGTTACATCATCTCCTGTCGACTTGTGAAGGGGTGGAGTCTAGCCTGTCAATCAGGTCGCAGCTTGATGACCTCATGTGCAGGCACGAAGGAGATCCACAGCTGACCGGAGGCCAGATGCACACTCCACTCTCAGACTCCTCTTCCTGCTGACAAGACACATGGAGCTACACTGATGGAACCAGGGCCCTGGAGCTGGAGGAGCCACGTGGAGACCCACGCCAGCACGGAGATGCTTCCATCACCACTGGAGCCACAGGACTTTCAACCCAATGACCTGTGCTCTTCCATTGCATGTATTACATGAGTCTGAAGGAGAATTTCTAGACTGATATCAGACACATGAGCTAATATCAGACCGGGCTGGGATGTTTTCTTAATATACAATTATTCTTTGATACAAAGCTCTCTTATACACATATGAGTGTCTATGAATCTGTTTCTCTAGTCAACCCAGACGAACACAGTAAAGATTACTAAATCTAGT
>NW_022109767.1:6734578-6735784 GCF_000313985.2 Echinops telfairi | reverse complement strand
TCCCTTTCCAAGGAGCTCTGGGTGGCATCAAGGGGTACACATTGGACTGCTAGCCTTAAGGTTGCTTGTTCAAACTCCCCAGTTGTTCAGCAGGAAGAAGGCAATGCTGTCTGCTCCCATGAAGATTTGCAATCTCAGAGACCCAAGGACATAGTTATAGTCTGCCCTGTAGAGTCGCTGTGAATCTAAATCCACTTACTGGGAGTGATGGAAGCGAACTCCACCTCTACCACACCCAGGCCTTGCTCCTTGTTCTACCCTCGCTTTGGCAAATATTTGCTGTCAATGTGCTCTACAAACGGTCAAGAACCAGACCCTAAAAGACAGCCAGCTGAGTACCAGGAGAAAGTTACTCTCTGTATGCTAACAGGAGGCCAAATTGATAATTGCCTCACTTCCACCTTCAGGAAATTTCAGGATCTTGTGGAAAATCCTGCTTCCTACAATCCACTGCATGTGGAAGTGGTTTGTGTGCTAAAATTGGCAACAATTAGAGCGCTCAAACACCACAGGGTTCTGCATCTACTTTAGATGGTGAAGGGTAGAAATACAGTTACACTTGGCATTGGAATTTATGGTTTTTCCATGCCTTTGTGAAATCAGCTGACTCTCCAAGTGTTTTGCCAAAGGCATTCAGGTCTCTTCCATTCCTTAGGGCATGTGGTGACAGCCCAGGGCAGACTGACAACAGATTCTCTTGCCTCAAATCCTTCCTGTCACTAATACTGATCTACTCATAACCCCCCAAAAGCCAGCTTTTTTGGTTTACTTTCTCTCTCAGCAGAACACTGCTTCCATGATAAGCTAAATACTGTTGTTGCTGCTGCTCCGTTCTTTGGTGCCACGGAGTCAGCCCTGGTGCATCACGGCCCCATGCACAACAGAATGAAACACTGCCTGGTCCTACACAAGGCTCACCATCCTTCCCGTGTTTGAGCCCATGGCTGTAGTCACTGTGTCCATCCATCTCCTTGAGGGCCTTTCTCTTTGTCACTGACCCTCCACTTTACCAAACATGATGTCTTTCTGCAGGGACACATCCCTTCTGATCGTATGTGTGAGATGAGGTCTAACCATCCTTTCTCCTTGTGTTCGTCTGGGTTGACTAGAGAAACAGATCCAGAGAACACTTATATGTGTGTAAGAGAGAACTTTATACCAAAGAGCAATTGTAGGAAGAAGCACACCGGCCTGTGTGGTCACAAG
>NW_022109767.1:6719698-6732655 GCF_000313985.2 Echinops telfairi | reverse complement strand
CAGGTGAAACTCCACACATATCTGCTTACAGGTGCCATGTTGGCACCAAAAAACCTAACTATCACAGTGAGGATTTTTTTGTTTTTCACACTGTGGTATAACCCACACTGCCATCTTTGCTCTCCATCGATGGGTGCTTCAAAGCCTCTTCACTTTCAGCAAGCAAGGTTGTGTCATCTGCACATTGCAGGTTGCTAATGAATCTTCATCTCATCCATCCTGATGCTGTATTGCAAAATGATTTTCTAACTGTAAAAGAGCAGAAGTCGTCAGTCTGAAGCAGTGGTTCTCAAACTTCCTCATACCTTGACTTTTTTATACAGTTCCTCATGTTGTGGTGACCCCCAAACCATAACATTATTTTAGTTGCTACTTCATAACTGTAATTTTGCTACTGTTATGAACCGGGTAACCCCTGTGAAAGGGTCATTCAACCCCCAAAGGGGTCTCGAACCACAGGTGGAGAACCGCTGGTCTAAAGAATGGTTTCATGAGAAAACCAGTAGAGAGTTGTGGTAGTTACATAATCTGGTGCCACTTTGAGGCATAAGAGTGTAGGGGTGGAGTCTAGCCTGTCAATCAGGCTATAGCCAATGAGGCCTTTGTGTGGGCATGGCCTTCTGAGGATTCTGGGAACTCCTGTATTTCCTCCTTGGAGGTGGGGGACACACTCTTGCTCTAGGTTCACTCCCTGAAATACATCCCTGGGGAAAAGATGCATGGAGAGAGGCTGATGGATCCAGACCTCTGGAGCCATAGAAGCCACATGGAGACCCCTGCCAGTGCTGAGATGCTTACAATGTCACTGGATCCACAAGACTTCCCACCCAATGGCCTGTGATCTTCCTGCATTCAGAATCATTGCATGTGTTTTGTGAGTCTGAAGAGGACTTTACAGATTTGTATCGGACATATGGGTTAATATCAGACTTATGTACTTGATCTGGCCTGCACTGGGATGTTTTCTCAATATATAATTGCTCTTTTATACAAAGCTTTTTTTTATACACTTATAAGTGTCTATGGATTTGTTTCTCTAGTCAACCCAGACTAAGACAAGAGTCAAGAAAACCAGCAGAGATTATGTTCACTGAATTCCACAGTGAATTGAGAGTCAGATGGATGTAGTGGGAGAAAACATTGGTGAAAACGAGACTTCTTCACAGATGTATGACTGTTCTCTTGAAGCACATGAGAAGCTCACACGGTGCACTTCCAGCTTACAATCTTCCTTGACTTATGACAATGGCTGCACTGGGGAGGGACTTCTCTTTTGTAACTGGTTCCCACACTTGGAGATTGGAGAAGGTGAGGATGGGAGAAAGAGAAGTAGAGGCAGCGTGTGCTGAATATTCCTTTAGGAAGTTGAGTTAGCAAGAAGACTGGTTATAAGCAGTAGGTAGAAAGGTTTACATTTCTACACATTGTGTTGGGGAGGATGTTTGTTTGTTTCTGTATTTATTTGTGTGGGGGGGATTTTTTAAATAAATATGTTGGCTGAGGGGGGAAAATAGTAGAAATTGTTAAGTTAAAGAAATAAGAGAGAGTCAATGGTTGGAGGACGCTCTCAGAAAAGTCATGGGCAGATGGTAGGAGTGAGTGGAAGATTTGACCCTGAGTATCTGTCTCATCATGAGAATGAAGCAAAAGAGGACAGGACTAATATTTCCTGCCTGTCAAGTGTGGATCTTTGAGTTAAAACCTTGTTGGACGTGCGTTCTGTTCAGAAAAGACCAAGACTCCCGTTCCTAGGAGTAGTTGGATGGCTACAATGGGAAAGTCTTCAAAGAGACCAAAAGATTGGTTGTTTCAACCCATCCAGAAGTGCTTTGGAAGAAAGAGATAGTGCTCCAATTCTTAAAAATCAGCCATGAAAAACCTCAAGGAGCATAGTATTACTCCAATATCCTTTCTGTTTTGGAGGGAAGGGGTGTCTTTAACTAATCTTCCTGTTAATGAATCCCAAAGTTGAATTAGGGTTTTGTTGTTGTTGTTTTATTGAAACAGCGCATTAATGTACCTCAAGAGAACAATGTAAAGGTAAACAGTCAGGGCTTTGGCACTCGGTTCAAACCCGAGGCTACTAACACACTATCTAGGGGACTCGGTCAAGTTCCTTGTGATTCTCAGTTCTCTCAAAAATGGAAATGAAGAGGATGATATAACAATAATACAGATCTACCACAGGGAAATGATGTGAGCATTAAATAGCTTATAGGAACTATCTAAGACACGTTAGGTAGATTTAGTTTGCTGGTTTTACTTTCGTGGTTAATTCAAAGTATTACATATGGGTACAGGGCACTGGTATGAAATCTTTGCCCTCGTTCTATCTGCCTGCAATCGATTCCGTAGGCTTGCGGGTAAACCTTTTACTTAACCCTATTGAATTCTATGTGTTAGATTCATTTTGTAATTCTGTTCTCCTGAAATCCTTTTGAGTGCTGAGAGTAGCACTCGATATATTTATTGTCCTCTCTAGCTTGTGTAACCTTCTAATCTCCTAGGAGTCCTGGAGATTAGAGATTAGGAGACCCACTGTAGCAATGGGTCCAGTGACAGTACTCCATCTATCAATGTCCCTTGCAGCTCTGATGGGCCTGGGCAATGAGATGCAAGCAGAGGTCACTGTGTGAGCTTCTTGGTAAGTTTGTCACGGGGTCAAAGCCATGGGAATAAAAGTCATGTTCTAGGAAGGGTGGAGAGGAAAGAAAACTAATGTGGGACATGATGTCAAGGTGGCCCGACCATGCTGCCCCTTAATTTTGCATAGCCAGACTTCTTATAGGGCAAACCAAGCCAATCGGTTAAGCCTCCACATTGAGTGAATGAAACCCCCACCTGCTACAGATACCTACAGAGCGGAATTGTTCAAACAAACAAACAAACAAACAAAACACAATATTGAGTAGAAAGGAGCTAAGGATGGGACCCTATGCTACATCATTAAAGACCATCTTATAGGTCAATTGCTTTTATATCACATTCTTGGTATACCTTGTCACAACAATATGTACTTGTTTTTACCCATCTTATCTATATCACTAGATCCTCTAGCTTGTATCTTACTTCCCTTCTATTTGAGGTACCCAGATTGGGCACATGGGTTGCATTCAAAGTACCCTGTTGTGGCTAAAATGAAGTGCATTCAAGGTATACTTCATAGGTGTGTAGAACTGAAAGCAGTCCTGTAATCAACTTTTCATGTCCCAGATAAAGGAAATAGGGGCCCGGGGGCCTTGTCCCAACTCAGAAATCCAGTAAATCATAACCACTCTAGTGTCAGTCATACCCAAATCCTCCAATGTCCCAAGCAAGGGCTCACTGCACTGCACCACCCCATTTGAACAACACATAAAAACTTCCCTGTTGACTTAGGCTTCTCCACTTTATCCAGCATCAGATGGCTAGCCTTTATGATCTCGTTGGGCAAGAATAAGTCCTTTGACCCCCCTGCTGAGAATTTGCCTTCCACCCTGGATACTGAATCAGAATATATATTTTCACAAGATCAGTAGGAATCACTTGGCTATCTTGTTAAAGTATGAGTTCTGATTCAATGTTGCTGGGGTGGAAAGACACATTCTCAACAGGAGCTTGAATTACAATGAACCTGTTCAACGCCATGGATTCAAGAAAGCTAGCTGTGGTTGGTTGGTTGGTTGTTTAGCTCTGAGTACCTGAGTGTCCTGTCCACAGTCACAGAGCAGCAGGGTCAGAGCAAAGAAAATGCCAACATTTTTGCAAAGTCTGGGCCACTGTACCCAAAATAAAATCGAGTCAATTCCCATGCATAGGATCTCCAAATGACCAGAGCAGATAACCTCCTCTTTCTCTTGGAGCAGCTGGTCGGACTGAACCACTGACTCTGTGCTTAGCACCCCAATGCCTAACCCACAGCACCACCAGGGCTCTTTACAGACTGATATCGGCTCCCACATTTGCCTTTGGACTTCAGGGAGGTCACTCTGCCTTTCCCCCACGGTTGGCCCATGAACGACTGGCATTCTTTCTAAATGAGAAACATTGTAATTCTCTCCCAGCACCCTGAAATGAGGCTCCATTGGCACAAACACTTCCTTGATATTTAATAAGTCCCCAACTCCCTCCAACTGCTGCAGCTGCTATGCGACAGGCACAGAGAAAGATTAGATACGGTATTTGCACCTGGCCGGCCATAAACTGCTTCTTAGCTGAGCACGAAGGTTAACAGGCTCAATTCCCTTCTCTTCCTAAACCCAGAATGTTCAAACATAAAAGAGGAGTGTCATTGTTTATAAACAATAAAAAGGCTGTGGAGGGAATGGATTTATTTGCCTTCTCAGACCGGAAGACATTTTCTTAGTTGCTGAGTTGTGGTTAGAAATGCTGTCTCTTCCTCCTCATTCTTCATATTCCAAGGGGTGAGCCGAGGCTTCACTTGTATCAAAGTGATGCACGTGGCCTTGAATTGTTGACTGGACTCCATCAGAATGCTAGGGCTTGTGGCCTTGAAAAACCAAGCCCCTTCCTGAGTTCCTGAGGGTGCAGATGGTTAACACGCCCAGATGTGAACCAAGTTGGAGCTTCAAGGCCAACCAGAAATCGCCTTGGAAGAAAAGTCTGGCAATCTATTCCCCAAAACATCAGACGTTGAAAAGCACATGTAGCGCATGTGTGTCTAATCGGACACACGTGGGTCACCATAAGTCAGTGTGGATTTCACAGCAACTGGCTTCTAGTTGTTGTTGTTGTTGTTGTTGTCGCTCCCCCTCTCCCTCTGGGTAACTTTGCCCAGGGACCTTATGGCGTATGTCCCTCCAGATGGCTGGCTTCTTTTTGCGCGATTCGTTTTTCTGGCTCTGCGTGGATCCTGAGGTGAAAGAAGCTTAGTCCTGTCCAGGAACCTGCCGAATCCGGGGCGCTGCACTGAGTCCTCTTCTTCGTCAGGATCCAGAGACCACAGCAGCCAACTGCCAGCTGCTTAAAAGCGGTGATGTCATTTGAGAGCACCGAACACCAACAATGACCACCCCCACCCCCCCCAACCATAAACACGTCCTATGAGCAGGTCCTCGTTTTCCCCATCGCCCAGAACGAAGGCTCCAGATTCATTCTGTGAATGGAGTCAGACGATTTGACCACATGAAGTTCAGAAGCACACGGGGGACTTTGGGTGAAACGGAAGCTCCACATTTAAGTGACAGTTTCCATCGCTATTTCCTGAGAGTCTCTGGCTTTTCAAGGATGAGAGCTTTTTACTTCGTTAGTCTCATAATAGTAACTCTGTTTTCCTATCTGTTGCTTGGGAATACAGAGAAGTACTAAGAAAGCAGCCATGTTTGCACTTACTGGTCATGACCGCCACCAAATAATAGTAGAAAATAATAGCGTATATTATGTAAGGCATTACTTCTTCTGTCTTTGAAAATGAAAATTTTGTAACTTTGAACTTCAAAACTCCCAAAGAGGACAAAGTAGCAATAGAGTCACCTTTTCAAAGATTCCTGCAGAAGGGACATAAAGGGAGGGCGGGTAAAATCATCTCACAGAAATTTGCTGGATTTGTTGGGTGCACATAACCCATGGAACCAAGTGAGAGGCATCTAGGAAGATGATTTGCGTTTCCAGCAATTAGCCTAGGTGTTACGCCTCTGCCATTTGACAGACCTCTGACTATGCAGCTTTGGAATGGACCAATGTGTGCTGGCCGACTCTTGCTTACCATCATGATTAGCTTCCAAAGACCAGATCTTTTTAGGTGTTATGAGAAAATGAAGGGTGACCCCATCAAATCGCAAAATGCACTGCATCATTCCAAATGACACAATTAAATAACTGCCAAACTTCTGAAAATCGTGGCCCAACCGAGTAGACATCACAGCCTTGACCATGACAGCCACCGCTACTCTTGCCTAGGACCTTACTGTTGGCTCCTGCCAGATGTGCATCGCTAACGCAAAAAGCAAAAAGGCAGTAGATTTTCTGCTCTTGTCGTAAATGCAAAATGTAAGAAAACAAAATAGTCAATAAGTCCAGAGTAGGTGTAAGTTCCTAACATTACTACTCAGCTCATATTTTCTTATCTTCTTGCCCAACCCTTATATAATACAGTATAATCACTGGATTAGCAATAGCGACGTGTTCTTAGAAATCCTTACAGAGTAAAACCACATTAAGTAACATATAGAATACTAATGAACTATCTGGTTTTTTAACATTTATTCTAATCTGGGTGAAAGCTGAGCAATCTGATTTAATCATTGTCTGAGATTATTAAACAATACTGAGTTATGATAATTCAGGACTGTAATTTTTAATAATGTCATCTAACTACCCTAGAAATAATCTAATACATAATAATCTCACTACCATCAAGTCAATTCTGACTCATAGAGATCCTATAGGACAGGCTAGAATTGCCTCTGTGAGTTTCCAAGATTATAACTGTTTATGGGAACAGAAATGCCGTCTTTCCCCCACAAACTGGCTGGTGGTTTCGAACGCTGACCTTGTAGTTTGCAGGGCAACACCCAACCCACCATGTCACCAGGCTACCCTTCATGTATCACATATACTCAAAAAATATTTTGTATTAAAAACTGTTTTATAAATAAGTTTACTGCAAAATAAATTTGGATACATATTAAAATCATTCCTGGACCAATTTACCTTTAGATTTAGGGGAGGTAATGACTCCGAAAGAATTCTCCAACTCATATCATAAAACACAAAGGAAAATTCTTTCCTCTCTAAAAGCCTTAAGGGGAAAAACACATTGCTTTTGATTTTTCAGTAATCCCCAACTGTTCATATTTTCTCCTGGGAGCCTGCTCTTTGTGTTGGAATTACATTTGATTAGTAATCTGAAGATCCAATGTTTTCACTGAGTGAGAAGAAAGGAGAAGAGTCCACGTCACACCTAAGCTGAGCTATTTCCTGGATACTTCTCTCCAGAGAGCACACATCAGAACAAGCAGCGATGACCTTCACAAGGGCAGTTCCGAGGCTGCCATCCCTGGGAGGAATTGTTACTGGCTTCTCTGGCTGCCTAGTTACAAAAGTGACATGATCTGTGGGGAGGAACGTCACACATTTCCACGAAGAGTTCATACCAGTCAAATAGTGACACCCCCCCGCCTCCCAAAGAATCTAGGGACCTGATAACCTCTCCCTGTCTGGCCCTCTAGAAAACTCCTGCAGACCCAAAGGGCCGCTTGCTGACATAAATCCAACTACCCTACTACAATGCAGTGGGCCAGCCAACATCTAATGATCACACAGCTACACAGACTTTCTAAAAAGGCAGAAATCAAAGGCTTCTCTCAGTCCTGTTCTGTAGCAATAGGTGTCACTCTGCACATACTTTAACCTCTTTCTCCACCCCCAAAGATTCCAATTCTCTCTCTCTGGAGTCCACCCTCAAGCCTTCCAAACATGAACTCCCTGACATTGAGTCCGTTCTGACTCACAGGGACCCTCTCCAGGGTTTCCAAATATTTTTGGGAGTAGACAACCTCATCTTTCTCTCTTGGAGAGACCAGTGGATTTGAACCACCATCCTTGAGGATAGCAGTCCAACGATCATCCAACATTGCCACCAGAGCTCCCTCTCCCAGAACTCGCATCGAGGTGCCAATCTGTAAGTATGGTGGAAATACTTCATGAAAATACAAACCATCTTTTGAGATGGAAACTCTTTGGCTGTGGGACCACAGGGGCCAGCCCCCAAGAAAATATGTGTGATGACTGGTGCTATTGGCATAGCCATCGATTAGAGAAATGGGACAGAGAGACCATTACAAAATAAAATTAACCAAAAATCGAGACACAACTACACTCTGTTAACTCTCTACATTTTTGAAGCAGGAAGAGACTAGTATTTAGAATGCTGAAATGCATCCAAATGAACTGGGGGGAGGAGGGTGAAGCAGCATTACAATGCATTACAACTTGAGATGCAGACTGGGTAATTAGAATCTCCATTACTGTAACTCAGTGCGTAGCTGGCTAGATATAAGCACCTTGGATGATTTCTTAGAGGAAATAATCACATTTCAGAGTTACAGGTTTCATAGACTGGTAATTTAAGACCTCTCACGATAAAGAATATTTAAGTTAATATTGGAAAGGACCCTTGGAGAGCATGTTCCAATTCAATATTGTTAAAATAACTTGATAGTAGATGTTCAAGTTATGACATGAAACCTGAGACTGTTCCCAAATTTAGTTCCGAATCTTTTCCTTTGAAATATTCGTGTTACTTTTTTCTTTACATCATTCTCCTTAATCCAACTAGGACAACCTGCTTGGTAAAGCGGAGGGTCTGGGAAAAGGGGAAGGTCCTAAACAAGACGAATGAATACAGCTGTGACCATAAAGAGGGCACGTGACCTGCCTGTGTTTTCTTCTGCCATCAGGAAGGGTCACGGTGGGTGGGAGCAGACCAACAGCACCCAACAGCACCTAACCAAATATATTGACACTGAGAAACCAAGGTATTTAGAATCAGGCCCGTGGATAAGAATGGGTGTAATGAACAATACTGCAAGAAGAAGTACCACCAGCAATTTGGGAGGTGGAGTTCCAAGTACTTGGACAATTCAGGTAGTCTACAGTGGGGACACAACTTGGACATTGATCAGTGTCACATCCCTTTGATCTCTGAGATTCATCTGGAATAATGCAGGCATGTAGGTGTGAGTTCAAATTCTTTCTGGTCCTGCACTGCCCTGCACCCACCTGAGCCACCTCCATGCACATTCTGGGAACGGTTTAAAGTTTATCTGGAGATGCATCAGATTTGTCGGACACAGTGAGATTGGCCTTAGGAGCCATAGGAGACAAAGGAAAGTGAATGTGTTTTCTCATTTCTCATTTCAGTGACTAGAATTGCTTATTTCCTTGTGATTCTGTGTTGTTTCTTCAAGTAGACTTTATATTTCTTAGGACAGGAACACTCTCTCCTGCTTCTTTGTGCCTGCGAGGCACATCGCCTAATCTGCTGCCTGGCAGTTGATTTTTGAACCATTGACTATAGACCAGATTAGCCAGAAGATCTATTTGAAAACATTCAATATGATTATTGGCATGTAATCATCATATACATCCTCTCTTCACTTATTGACTAAATCATTATGTGACATTTCACATTTATGATAATAGTCAAAATTCTCCTAGCCAGCCATTCTTCACATTAACAATGTACACCTGGCAGTAAGGAATGCAGAGGTGTTAGGCCAGGGTGATGGTGGCTGTGATGGTTAAAGTTGATGGTTAAGGTTATGTGCACACTTGAGTGGACCATCATTCTCAGTGGTTTGGACGTTATGGAATGATGTAGTCATTCTTCATGTTGTGATTTGATGTAGCCATCCTCCATTTTTGCATAATGCTAATTTTCACAGAATGACTTGGTTTTGAAACCTAACCATGTCAATAAGTGAGGGGAGTGTTTATTGGTCTCTCTTCCTCTCCCTTTCCTAGTTTTCTGTTCACCTTGTCTAATACCAAAACAGAAATGTGTATGTGTTTGCTTGTTTGGGAGTCCTAATCGCACCTAACTATGGCTGCGAAAGTTCTTATCACAAAATACTTAAAAGGCTTACTTTTATAAAAAGAACTTGCCCCACCCCTACTTCCTTAACTCTTTCATTCATTCACAGTGAGGCAACAGGTAAACCAACAAAAAGGACTTAACGATTCCTGCCTCACGGACCATTCTCTTTTCCAATTCCACCCCTTGGCAGACTCAAGATGAGACTCAAAATTCAGTTATATCCTGAGATCCAGCACCCTGCTGTATGATGTGATTTGTTTAGGAAGTACTGGACTAAGTGTTGGATGTGTCCGAAGTCTTCAATAAAGAGTTACTTCCCTTTTCGTGCCTTATCCTTAAAGTTAGTTGGAAGTGAGACACAGCTTAGATTCTAAGCTACCTAATCCACCACGAAACCTCATAGTATCAACACACCATTTGATCATTAAGCTTCTTTATCCCAAGCATGATTTTAACTTTGTTGGCAATTCTTGGCATATAATCTTGTTGCTTGCACTCGGTCTATCACTTCTACGGCAGACATTTCTGGAGGGGCTGCTGTGTAAGTGACTTTCAGGTGGAGGACTCTGAACAGTAGCCTATATACTGAGATGAGGAGGCAGGATAGCCAGTTACCTAAATGATGTTCTTCAGTTTTCGCATTTGCAAAATGGGGATAATCAAGTTACGGCTGTTGCTATGGTGTGCCAGAGAGTCAGTTCTGACTCGTGGCTACGCTGTCTATGAACAACCACACCAACCACTTCTGGGACCTGCAGTCCAGCACCATCCTTACAATGATCGCTAGAGCTGAGCCTATTGTTATAGCTATAGGGCTACTCCATCTCATTGCGGGTCTTCTTTATCACTGACCTTGTACTTTGTCAAACAAGATAGCCTTCTCCAGGGAATGATCTCTCCTGCTAACATGTCCAAAGTATACGCGCGGACGTCTCACCACCCTTACTCGCAAGAAACCTTCTGGTTGGGGTCCTTTCATTCTTCCGTGCCAGCACGTGCAAGTGGAGCGATCCTCAGATCTCGTCTCCGTTTGTGATGATGGTATCTATTGGCCCAGTTGTAAGGATGTTGTGTTTTCATTGCATTGAGCTGTAATCCATGTGGAAGGCTGCAGTCTTTAATTTTCATCTTCAAATGCCTCAATTCCTTCTTGGATCCTGCCAGCAAGGTCGCATGCATCAGCTGCATCTTGGAAGTCGTTACTGAGCATTCCTCCAATCCTACTGCTCTGTCCTTTTCCATCCACTGCGGCTCTGGGAGTATTTGCTCAAAAAACAGATTGACTAATCCTGTTGAAATGATGTCACTCCGACACTCATTTTCCTGATGTTAAACGGTACAGTAGTCCCTTGGTCTGTTCAAACCACTGCTTCTTGGTCCATGGACAGGTTCCACAAGAGCGCAGTAACATGGTCTGGACTGCTCGTTTTCCTCAATGTTAGCCGTGGTCGGTCATGAGCCCCGTAGCCTTTGCATAATCAATAACATACAAGAAAACACCTTGCTATCATTCTCTGCCTTCAGTTGAGATCCGTGTGACCTACGCAATGATATACCTGGTTCCAAGTCCTCTTCTGAATTCAGTTTTAATTTCTGGCAGCCCCTGTTGATGTACTGCTGCAATCATTGTTTAATTGTCTTCGGCAAAGTGTTATTTGCGTGTGATATTAATGATATCGTTTGACAATGTGCACATTATATTGAGCCCCCTTTCTTAGAAGTGAGCACAAATAGGGGTTCTCTTCCAGTCTGTTGACCGGCTAGGTGTCCTTTAAATGTCTTGACGTAGAGGAGTGAGTGTTGAAACATTTCAATTGCTGCTCCATCCATTCCTGAAGGCTTGCTTTTGACCAGTGCTTTCAGCCCAGCTTGGTCTTCGTCCTTCAGTACCATTGCTTCTTGCTCAGCTGCTACCTCCTGAAAGGGCTGAAGGGTATCTGCTTCTTTTTGGTACAATGACTCTGTGTAGGCCTTCCCTCTTCCCTTGATGCTTTTGAAGCAGGAAGCAGTTACTCTAAATAAAACCTCACTTTTATTGAGTCCGTGCTGACTCGTAGTGACTCTATAGGACAGGGTAGAACTGCCCCTGAGAGTTTCCAAGACTATAACTCTTTATGAGAGTAGAAAGCCCTGTCTTTCTCTGTCAGAGAGACTAGTGGTTTCAAACTGCTGGCCTTGGGGATTGAACTCCATGGCATAAGCACTCTACCTCCAGAGCTACTCACAGGAAGTAGTTAGAAGGATGATTTGGGACACTAGGTCCAAAGTGAAGCAAACCACACCTCAGCTAAGACAAAAACTAGGGATGGGGGGACGGTAAGTATGCCTGCGTCCATTCTTAGGCTCAGTTGCTTACTGTGTGATCCAACATACTTGCCCCAGGGCACATGTAACACATGTGTTGCCACATCCAGGGCTCTGACCTTGATCAAGGATTTTCATGGCAGAATTTGGAAAAACTACTGAGTAAAAAAAAGCGCAAAGGCAATAACTTGTTAGTTTATGAAAAAGCATTTCCAACTCCATTTTAATGTATTTCTAAAATCCGGTTGGGATGGTGGAAATATTGTGTGTGAGTGTGTGTGTGTGTGTGTGTGTGTGTGTACATGCATGTGTGTGTGTGTCTGTGTGCAAGTGTACACACACAATACGAAAGGCACCGGTGATCATTTCAGCAGCAGTGACTAGTTTTACATATTCTGTGGCTGAGCAGAATCGATTCTGTAGCTTCCTAATGATCTGCTGGAGGAGTTATTATTTCTGATGGCAATTAATCAAAATTAAAGCAGACTGCATAGAATGAAGCAAATTCAAACACCCAGCCTCAGTTAGGAACACCTGCACATTAAGATTAATCATGGGTCCTGCTGGAATGTGACAGGTATATCAATATTACAGAGGAAAGAGAAGGGCAACATTTTCCAGGAGAGTTCCAAGTATATTTCAGAGGAGCAAAGGTTTTGCTGTGTTGGACAAAACTACATAAAATCCATAGTCATCCCTGACATTGGCATTTTTTTGTTCTTTAAAGAAGCTTAGATAGTCCTGGTAATTTGTGCTAGAACATCTAAAATGTTATTGCAGAGAGCCCCAAAAAAAAGTGGATTGTTGGTCTCTTTCTTGTTTTGTTTTGCCCTGGGGAGTATTAGAAAGTAGACAGGATTTACCCCTTAGTCATTCCTGAATTTATTATATACCCTTTATTGGATACCTCAAATTATACTCTCAATATATCATATAATCAAAGCGACCACGCACGCTGCAGATGGCTGGAGCAGATCCCATGGAAGAGTCTAAAACACATGCCTGAGAGTTAGCCCACCTAAGGAGCTGATAAACGCAGGTGGGATTGACTGAGGGGAGGAGAGATGGATGGCTTGGTGAGCCTTGCCTTTCTTGTCTCTCGCTCTGTGATCATC
>NW_022109767.1:6706703-6719338 GCF_000313985.2 Echinops telfairi | reverse complement strand
TTATATATCTAATTATCTTTATAAATAAATATATTAAATTATCAGGAATTTTGGTTTTATCTCTTTAGAGAACCCTGTCTAATACAGCATCTGACTAGAGCTAGTTCAGGGATCAAGGTCTGTCCACTATGGCATTGCTCTATCTCCTCTGCATACATATGGCTTGAGCTGGGTCATGGGTACAGTGCTAAGATCACAGGGTGCTAACAGATTCAGACAATGATCAGCAGACAGAAGCCATCCTCCATTGGTGAGTGGAGATTAGACATTTTCATCTCCCCAGGTGGTGTTTCTCATGTACTTCCAGGGATATGCCAATTCAAGGCGTTAGCAATCCACGTTGTCCACAGGCAAATTCATTCAACAGAAAGAGAGCCCAAGAAGGCAAAATGTCTTGCATGTAATTTCAGAAGTGTGGGGGTAATTTAGTCAACTATAGTGCCAGAATAGCTGATGTTTACTTTATTTTTATTTTCAAAATCTGTCAGTGCACTTTTTCTGATGATAGGATGTAGGATGTGCCCATTTTGTGGACCAGAGCCTTTTCAGTCTGAGCCAGGTCAACACACGATCATTTGATGTTCTGATCTCTGCTGATCGGTTTGGCACAAACAAGGCGTTTCTGTGGCAATGAGCAGGGTGCACCTACGTGATTCCTTTCACACACAAATGCACCTGCCCGGGGAAACAAAACACATCGTGGCTTTTTTAGAAGCGGATTTTGAAAACGATATCTTAGCCAATTCGTCAATCAATTCATCAATATTTGTACATCTTCTCGAGGGGCTCAGGTACTTTTATCAGACAGAGATTTGAGGAGAGGCAGGCACTTTCCATGGCCTCCAACTTTTTGATGTTTTCAACTGTACATAAATTATTTTAAACTAATCGTAATAAACTGTTTATATAAATCAGGGAGCAAACTCAACCACCCTCTTGAGCCAGACAGGTAATAAAAATAACCAAAACTGGACACAACTGTATTCTTGGGACATACTTTATTTACACATTAATCAGGCAATGGCACTTCCACCAAGAAATGTGTTTTCACCTTTTTTTTTTTTTTCTTGAAACATGGCCATGTTCAACCTGTCTTTCATTTTGTTGCCTTTTTAGAGGCTTGGCTATACAGTTAGTTTATTTTTGTTGATTCTTAAAATAGAAGTACAGGAGAAACACCCTGAGAACTGGCAGGAGACACTAGCCCTTGGTGCTGGCCCCAATACAATGGAATATGGTGAAGAATGCGTGCAGTCCGTCTGGGGGAAGCAGGCTGCCTTTGGAGTCAGGCAAATCCATCACCAAGTAGGGCTGTAGGTCCACAACTACTAGAGAGTCAAACTTGTTTGTTTGTTTTAAGGATTTTTAAAAATTTCCAGATTTTTGCATGGTTGAAAGTCAATTTGATTTCAACACAGAGATAGCCAAACTGGTTTAAGGCCAAACAAAATAGATCTGTATATAGATTGAGCCAACAGGCTGCTGCCAGTATATAACCTTTGCTAAATATTGCACTTCGACTATCGCCTTTAAAATGAAATCACAGGTTTTAAATAAAAAATACCTTCCCATTTATGCTAATTGTTGTTTCAAAAAAATATTAAGGGCCCATCCTCTTCTAAAAGCCTTGGGGAAGAACTATGCATGCTGTTCAGCATGTCTGCTCTGTCTGTGTACAACGTTTCCTGTGTACTCCACGTCTGCTCAAAATGTTCCTTCCACCAGATTATCTGAAAATGTTATTTCCCCTAAAGATCTGGTAAGCAGAGGCTGCTTGTATTGCCTTGGATTTTGGGGTTGGATCCATGTTCAATTGTTGCCAAGCATTAAAACGATTTCTTCTTGTCAAAATTCCCTCTCCTTTGAGACTCCTTGAGGAGGTTAGTTTATTGTGCCAACCTGGCCAATAAACACAGATTGGGTTAATTGAAGGGCAGAGGGATAAATGGCTCAGTGAGCCTCGCCTTTCTAGCTCTTGGGTCTCTTGATTTCTGATGGTTGGACCAGGGTGCAGCTGCCTTAGCCAGTTCCCTGCGTCAGCTGGCAAGACTCGCTTCCTGCAAGACATCCCTGAGGAGAAGCCACATAGACCTACCCCGATGCAGCCCTGGGTGCTGGAGCACCCGTGTGGAGACCCCTACCAGTGCTTACACATTCACTGATTTGGCTTTCCTCCTGCAGTCAGCATCATTGCATCTGTATTGTGAGACGGAGGAGGACTTTATGGATTGGTGTTGGACCTACAGGTTAATGGGTTAATGCTGGACTTGTGGGCTTGGGCAGCACTAGGTTGGGATGTTTTCTTGATGCGCACTTAACCGTTATATAAAACTCTCTCTTATACATGAGTTACTGTGGATTAGTTTCTCTAAAGTACCCAGACTAACACACTCCCATTCAGTGGAGTTGCATGTCCCTCCTCCTTACTGTTGTCATCTACTCTCGCCACTCCTCGTTCATGGGAGGAATCAACTCATTGGCTTAAAATCTTCCAGTCTGCTTGTTGTCTATTTAGGCAATATCAACATGTGCTAACTGACTCATTCCAAATTCTGAGCTGCTGGTTCCTTGAACTCTCCACCTCAGGAATCCATAAAATCACAAAATTCAATGGCCCGTTCTCGAGCACTGGTATTTTACTTAATCACTCAAGCATCCCCTTCTTCCTTCATTTTTCCATCACATCAGAACTTCCAATGCACGCCCCTGTGGCTTTCTCTCTGGCCAGGCGTCGATTTGCCTTGACTTCATTACTTGTTTTTAGGACTTATAGTCCCTTATAGACTGTAGACCCCTATAGTACTTATAGACCCAGGTCAAGTGAACTGACTGACATCATGGAAAAATCTCCATCTCCTCTCTAAACACTGCTTAGCAACTCAATTATGTATCACTGGTAGGCTGACTCTGTGACTTATTTTGTATTTCCCTGTTCAAGGGTAAGTTCAAAAGCATTGCTACTGGGCTTCTAATTCATACACTTGTGGACTTATTTGTGTTTCAACATGTGATTTTTGGATGGCTGCAGACAAAGTTCTCCCAGTAATATATATCTATACACATACACTTACATACACACATATATAGTCTTCACAAAGTTTGTGAAAATATAAAATTAGCATATAATGGGACTTTTCCAAGAATGTTTTGACACCTTCGTACTTGTCTTGTTAGTAGTAAGCCTTAAAAAGGGACCCAATAGAGCATGACTTGTGAGGGGTTCTACTGGACCCGTTAAAGTCCCGGTAAAGAGATCAGCTCAGAAGGTATAAGCACTGGCTTTTGAGGCTCCAAAGGACTAATTTTGGTAGATTCTCTTAAATTTCACAAGACCCTGATGGAGGCTTATTATAAAGAGATTTTGAGAAAATTGAAAATTGTATTGGTGGGGAAAAAAAGACCAAGGTATTTATGCCGAGGCGTTTCCCCCCATCATGATTATGTACCTGCTCATTCTTCAAAGGTAGCAAGGGCCGTCCTACAAAAACTTCATTGGGAAACTGTATCCCATCAACTGCATTCCTCATCGTATCCCTTCAGACTTCATCTCCAAACACAAAGCTCATTGAAAGAGACACAATTAGAGTCCCTGGAAGATGCCAAAGCTGCCATGCTGATGTGGTATAAATGGAAGAATATAGAACTATTTGGGGGATGATCAGAGAGATGGAAATACTGTACCATCTTTAGAAGGGTATAAATCTAAATGGAGGTTATATTGAGAAAAACATCACCATTTTATATTTTTATTGAATAAAGGTTTCTATCATTTTGTATCCATACTTTTTATTACCATTATACTCTTCTCAAACCTTCCTTTACTTCTATAGGAGGCTAATAGTAAGCCACTAAATAATAACCCAGAGGGGCATCAAGAATCCTTTTCCTTGGAGCCCATAGATGTTACTTTATATGGCAAAAGGATCTTTGCAAATATGAGTGAGTCGAGGATCTTGAGATAGGATAGATTATTTTGGATTATTGGGGGTACCAGGCACTCCAGACTCACTGACATTGAGTTGATGCTGATTCATGGTGACCCTATTGTGACCCCTGTGGGTTTCTGAGACTATAACCCTTTATGGTCATAGAAAACTCCGTCTTTCTCCCAAGGAGTGGCTGGTGGTTTTGTTCTGTTGACTCTGCAGTTAGCAGCCCAACGCATAACCACTATACCACCATAGCTCCTTATTGGGGGACAGGGGAGCCAACTTCAATTACACGCATCCTCATAAAAGAAGTGGCATGGGACTTTGAAGGCAGAGACTTGAAAGATGTGGCCACAAACCAAGGACTGTTGGCAGTTAGCAGAAATTGAAAAAGGGAAGTAAGAGATTCTGCTCTTGATTTTGCAAAGAGAAAGTGACCCTGGTGGCAGCTTGATTTTTATCCGGTGACATTGATTTGCACTTCTGGTCTGCAGAACTGTGAGAAAATAAAGTTTTGTTGATTTAACACACTGAATTTGTGATAATGTATTACAGCAGCTGCTGGAAACTACTATATCATTCTCAAATAATCCACTACTAAATTCTATCACTTTTATCTCCAAAAAGCACCATAAAACCATTCACTTTTGTCCACTTCCATTATACTATCATATCTGGCTGGGGTGCCTTAGTAGTCCTCTAAGGATTCTCATTAACCTTGCCATGAATTCTCCACAGTGTCTATAATGATGGTTTTAAGACAGTAATCAGGTCTTATGATTCACTGACTTATTTAGAACCAAATCTAAGCTTAATATGATCAGGTATCTTTTGAAGCTCTGACCCCTACCCACCCACCCCTCCTTTTCATCCCTGCCATTATTTTTCTTGCCCATGACAATGAGCTCCTATAAAGATTCCAAACAAACAAACAACAACAAAACCCCAGAGTCACTGCCATGGAGTAGAAGCCAACTAATAGCATCCCTGTACAGAGTACAGCCTAGGAAGTGCTCGGGGCTGGTATACAGTGAACCCTCGCCACTTCACGCTTCGACTTCCGCGGCTTCACTCTATCGCGGTTTTTGCGTAACAGCGCATGCTCTGTCATTACTGCCACTGATTGGCTCATACTGTACACGCTTGATGCCATAAATAATATAATAAATAATAAATGATAATTGTAACGTCCAAAATGTTTTACTGTATTTTCCCTTTTTCGTTTAATAAATTGGGTAATACGAGTGTAATGGTGACTAAAGGGTGTTTTTTCATGTCCTCTATGCTCTAACTATGAAAATATTTGATTTACAAATAAGGAATCCTACTTCGCGGAATTTCATTTATCACGGTAGGGTCTAGAACCGATTAACCGTGATAAACGAGGGTTCACTGTACTCTGTCCTACATGAGCAGTCCACCACAGCCGATGTGTTCAAAACAAAACAAACCACGTTTACAACCCTCCGTATCTGGCAGGGACCTATGGGAGAAATGCCAGCAGGGGGTTATGGAAAAACATGGCTGATTTATGTGAACACCTCCAAGCATTTTATCGGAATAATATGATGGAAGATATCGGTGGGAAAATCATCCATCTAGCAAGAATGTAGAACTTAGAACTCAGTATGGAAGCTGATACGGAATAGCTCATACACAGGGGGATTGACTGATCATGACTTACTGGGTTTTGAAGAAGAAATAAATCTTTCAGATAAAATAGTGAGGAAGAGGAAGGAGAAAATTTGTCCAAACACTTTACCATGAAGGGGTTTTAGATAGAATTATTTTCTAAAACGAAGTCAGGAGCTTTGCTGCACGAAAACATGGACACAAATGTCAGTCACATGCTAGTTGATAAACAGATTCAGGAAACAGTGAGATTTTATCTTGTGGTATGAGGGGCTAGCCCCCGCCTAGAAAAAATAAAGCCCCCAATTTTATTTTCAAAACCATGTCTTAACTGTTATGTGTGTGTGTGTGTGTGTGTGTGTGTTTAAATAACCTTATCACCTTCAAAGTACTCTCCATCACACATAATACATTTGTCAAATCTGCGATTCCATTCTTCGAAACCTTTTTAAAGCTCATCTGTTTGGCTGGCTGACCGCACCTCCCTCATTTTGTTCTTCACCTCCCTGCATCTTCAAATCGCTGTCCTTTCATGTCCCTCTGCATTCGTGAGAACAAAATGAAGTTGCACAGAGCGAGGTCAGGTGAGTAACATGGGTGGGCAAGAGAAGCGTGCTGTTGTTTGTCAAAAACTGGCACACTGAGATGGCTGTGTAAGCAGGTGCATTGTCATGGTGGCAAAACCAGTCCCCCATCTGCCGTAAATCAGGCCTTTTTCTGTACCACAATTTTATGTATTTTTTCCCCAGAATCTCCCAACAGAAAGCTTGATTAACAGTTTGACCAGGTGGAAGGAACTCCAAATGCACTCCAGGCTGACATTTTTGTCCATTGGGGAAGTTGAAGAACATCCAGAATGAGGTTTGTCGTCAATCGACATTTCACCTTTTATGAAATGAGAAAACCACTCATACACCAGAGTTTTTCCCATAGCGCTGCCCTTTAAGCTGTGTTCAACATCACAACAGTATCTGTGGCATTTTTCCCTAAGCAGGAAACAGAATTTCACCACCGCACACTGTTCTCTTAAATGGGCCACCACAAAAAACTAGGTCAGAACCAAAGTGGTTTTATGAAAAAAATTTACTGTAACCAGAGAGACCCTTTCAAGGAGATGCCGCTGAGTGCACTAGCTCAGAACAAGTAGCTGGATGCTCGATGCTCACCTAGTCAGGAAAATTCATACTACGAAAGCTCCGCTTTCCTGGGGTTTTGTTTTTTGTTTTTGAAGAAGGAAAAAATACCACAGGGACAAATTTCACTTATATTATGACTAGAACCAGTAGTCCATTCTCTGAAATAATCCAGATAAATCAGAATCTCTCAAAAGTGGAGGTATGACAGCAACTGACAAAATGCCAGTCTTTCAACTCTTCGTCATCCTTGGAGAACATTGTTATGGTATGTGAACACTGTATTTTTTGCTATGTATGTATTAAAATATATCTGTAAATTTATATGTAAAGCTTGCAACCCTCAAGGACAAATAAAGATTGAATTTGTATTTAAAAAAATAGCAAACAGCAATAATAATGAACACACACACAAAAAAGAAGAGGTAATTGATTTATGTCAGAACCAACGTATTATTAAGTTTTTAGCTGTAACTGCATTGCAAGTCAGGGACTACCTGTTACAAACTATAACTCTATAGACATATGTGTATTCTTATCTTAATTATTATAACTCTGATAATCCAATAATGGTAAAATTTCCAACATTTTTATCATTATTATTCGGAATTATTTTGATTATTTTAGGTTCTTTGCATTTTCAATTTAATTTAAGAATCAGCATGGGTCTTTCCAGCTTTTTAAAAAAGCTTCAATTTTCTTTGGTGTTATAATTAATCAATAGATTGGTTTTTTAAGTAGCAGTCTCTTTAAAATATTGAGTTATAATTGTTCTTTTATTTTCTTCAGATTTAATTTACATTCTAAGCTTTTTTGTTGAAATTCAAAGGATTTTTCTTTTCTTGCCTATGCATTAAAGTTAAAAATTTCCCATAAGTACATAAAAATTAATGTCATATTTTTACTTTTAATCAGTTCTGATTTCTATTGTGAAATTTCCTCTAAAGTGTTGATTATTTAAAAGCCGGGGTTCAAAGCCGTTCAAAATAGTTTAGTAACTACCCTCTTAAACAAGGGCCCTGGCTCACCCTCACTGCCATTAAGTCAATGCCAACACATAGTGGCCCTATAGGACAGGGTAGAACTGCCCTGTGAGTGTCAAAGACTAACTTTTCACGGCGGTAGACAGCCCATTCTTTCTCCCATGGAGTGGCCGGTGGTTTCAAACTGCTGGCCTTGCAGTTAGCAGTCCAACTTGTAACCACTACACCAGCAGGGCTCCTAAGGGCTGTACAGGCATTGCATAACAACCAGTCCAGTTGCCAGGGATATTTGGACCCTGATGGGAATTGGCAACGACTCCACAGCAGTGAGGTTGGTTGGGTTTGGGGGTTTGGAAACGAATACCTGCATCTGTTCGAAGATGACTGTCGCTTGAATATGTGTTGTCCCCAGAGTCTTGCCAAGAATCCAGTCGTCCACATCAGACTCCTGAAACGTTCAGGAAGGACAGTGGGAGGGCTTTCAAAGAGCAGCATATTTCCTTATGAAGTCCACTGAGATTTGATTTGTGACCTATAGTGTAATCTCCTTTGATAAGTATTGTGTATCTTCAGTTGCTGGTATATTGTTCCTTGCTGTTAATGAGGGCAAGGTAGTTGAGTATTGTTAAAATCTTCTGTATCCTTATTATTATTTTGATCCATTAGTTACTTGGTGGTGTTAAAATCTGCAACTCTGATTTTGAATTAGTTTACTTCTCTTCTCAGTTCTGTAATTTAAAAAAATACATCTTTTTAGTGCTGGGTTATTAGATTATGCAAATTTAGGATGCATTCATCTTCCTCTTGATGCTACTTATTTATTATTCCGAGTCTCTTTCGCTATAGTAATATTTCTTGCTTTAACATTTCTATGATAGTAACATAGTCACCCCGGCTCCTTGTTGGTATTTGTACCGTACGTTTTTATTCTATTTACTTTAAAAATTACTGTGCTCTTATATTTAAACAACGTCCTTTGTAAATTGTAGTGTTACCAATCCCATTTGAAAATCTTGTTTTTTCAATGAGTGTGTTTAGGCCACTCATATTTAATGCATTTACTGTTTGGGTTGGCTTATAAAACCTGTCACCTTGTTATTTGATCTTTCATTTGTCCCTTGTGGACATTGTTGTGTTATTCTTCCTTCCCTGATTCCTCTTTAAATTAATCCAAAATGTATACTCTAGTTGATCTCCTTCATTCGCTTTTTAGTGGTTACCATAAAGATTTGAATATGTATCCTTGACTTATTACAACCCACTTTGCAAACAATGCAAAAACATTGTAGCAGCTTAACTCGATTGCACATCCTTCCTACCTTTTGTGTTATTTTTGCCAGATAGTTTATGTTTATGAGGAGGCTGCAAAAAGTTCATGGAAAATCATAACCAGAACGCCTTGGTCTTTAAATAGGAAGGTTAAAGCCATTTGGCTATATCTCACACACATCTCTTGTGCTTTTTAAAATGATTTTCATTAGGTTTTCTTCCTCCATCTCCATGTACCTTATGATTGTATATTTCTGTTTACTTCGATTTTGCCCTGGTGGTACAATGGTTAAAGCTCTTGACTGCAGAGCAAGTGGTAAGTGGTTTGCACTCACCATCTGCTCCGTAGAGGAACCATGTGCCACCTGCTTCCATGAAGATTTACAGCCTTGAGAGTCCACGGGGCAGGCAGTTCTTCTCCGTTCTATAGGCTCACTAGGAGTCAGAATCAATTCAAAGGCAGTGGGCTATTCCTATCTTTTGCTTTCTCCAGTTTTGTGTAACACTGGTTCGACGAGTGTTTAAGATTGAGTGTATTCTAGACCTAGACTACCCATGATTGTTTAAAATTTTAGAGATTGTACTTCTCTGCTGAAACTCACTCCCTTACTCTCCGCTTTGCTTGTGCTTTCTTTTTATTAAAAAAAAACAAACATTTCTGATAAAGTCTAAATCTGTGCATCCAACAGTTGGATGGTCGTTATGTCTGCTTTTGTTGGCTCCCTTCACTCTTGGCCATCAATTATATTTTCCTGTTTCATTGCAGAGCTCATCAATTTGCTTTGTGTGATAACCGTTGTCTATAAAAGACTGGAGGGATAAGAATGATTATGCTTTCTCACACGTAGAGTTGGTGCTTTCGTCAGCTAATCAGAAATGATGGCGTGCTGGTCATTGCAACCTCATCACAGGTAGTGCTCATTTGGGGCTCTGCTGTGTCTTCAGTTATTCGGTCCAGCAGTGGATTCAAATGTGTTCGCTATCATGTCTTTGTTGCAAACGCCACGCTCCACGGCCCCTTTATCTCCTAAGCCCCAGAAGACTTCAACACACTGTCTTTCTATCCTAACCCCTTTCTTGGGCATGACTTTGACTAGGACATTGGACAGTGACTGTCTGTCTCCGTCATCTTCAGAATTCTTTCCTAAAGAGGTTGAGGCTTAGCTCTCTAGTCTACCACCTCACCCAGGTTCACCATTGGGCAAATATTCCGAAAAAAGAAATGATCTATCTATAACCACTTGGGAAAAAAGAAAAAAACAACTCACTACCATTGAGTCGATACTGGCCTTTAGCAACCCTATAGGAGAGGGTAGACTGCCCTATGGGTTTCCAAGACTGTAACTCTTCACAGGAGCAGGAATCCCGGTCTTTCTCTCGCATAGCTGCTGCCGGTTTGAAACTGTCCACCTTGCAGCTCGCAACCCAATGTGTAACCTTTATGCCACAAGGGCTCCTGGACAGGCACTTGAGTATTCTAGGAAAGGTCTGATTTGTTCGGGCCAACACAGACGGATGGCCATACTATCTTCTAGTCTTTTCTTACCCTACTATAGTTGATTTGGCGGCTTACAAAAGTCCGTGTCGAGACCCAGCAAATGTTCTCAGGCAAGAAAAGGGTGAGCAAACTCCTTTAGTGTATATGGGAATAGTTTTCCCCTCAAAGAATTGTTCTTGTGGTCTGCTATGCTTTCTACAAGAGTCTGGGCTTTCTGCTCCCCGTAAAGAGTTACTTCTCGGAAGCCCACAGGGGCAGTTCCGCCCTGTCCTCTGGGGTTTCAATGAGCTGGACATGTAGCATGTACATGTAGCAGTGAGGGTTGTTTTGTTTTTGCCCTGCAGTTGCAGCTCTCTAGTTTCTTTACCATGCTGACTTTTGTAACATGTGTTTTTTTCTAGTTGCTGTTGCACACGAGCTACTACCACATCATCCTCCAGGCGGACATGCTGACAGCGTCACTTTTCATCGTTTTGAAAGAGTGATCTTTTTCAAAAGTAAAAGAAGTCTACAGATTAGGCCTGGTTTTTAAAACTTCTCATGTGGGACACAACTTTGATTTGTATATTGCAGCTAAAAGGAATATAAAATTTACATAAGATCAATTCACTTTATAGCAATTTTTGGTATGTTAGCACTGGGCTACTAAATTAAAGGTTAGTAAGTGGAGCCCTCCCAGCTGTATGAAGAAAGAAAAGACTCTCAACCTGCTTCTGGAGCAGCCTAGCCAGGGAAACCCCATGGGGCAGGTATACTCCCTAATGCATAGAGTACAATATATCTCAACTCAGAATAGATAGAATTGTCCTTTCAGGTAGATTCCTCAAGGTACAAATGAAAAAAAGGCAAACAAACAAAGAAAACTCCAGACCATATAAGTTAACTAACTTATTTTCAGAAGCTGTTTTATTACCATAATTACCGCACGTAATATCTAGTAGTATGAACAAAAGTTTCTAGACTCGAATCTGGAATGCTAAAAAAAAAAACACACCTGAAAGCAGCGCGTCTGCTAGTTCAGGGATCCCTTGGTGTACGTTTGTTTGTTTGTTTGTTTGTTTGTTTGTTTGTTTGTTTGTTTGTAAATAGGAGGTTCGGCTGAGATGTAGACCACTCTGGAACATGTGATGGCTAAAGAACTTAAAATGAGGGGTTGGATGGAGGAAAAGGGAACCAATCTCAATGATCGATGTATAACACACACACCCCCATCCCCGTTTCCAGGAGGACAGAACAACAGAAACTTAGGTGAAGGGAGACAGCAGTCGGTGTAAGATCTGAAAATAATAATAATAATCTATAATTTATCAAGGGTTTACAAGGAGGAGAGGGTGGGGGGAAAGGAGGGAAAAAAGAGGAGCTGATTCCAAGGGCTCAAGTAGAAAGAAAATGTTCAGAAAATGATGGCAACCTATGTACAAAGGTGCTAGCCCCCAATAAAATGATCTTTAAAACAAACCAAAAAAACGTAGAATGATTTCTTCTTGAGGCAGAGTCCAGTGTGATCCAACAAAGAGCGAGAGAGATGGATTCATGCTATGTATGTATTACATATTATCTATGGAACTGTCATAAAACAAAGCAAAAATAAAATCGAAACACTTCAGACCTGGCCCTTCCTGGTGGGCAAGGCACAAACTGACCAATACCCTCTTAATAAGCGACAGAGACTTCATTTGCATAGTAGGCTACAACTCACCTCCCTTGCATGGTCTGCAGTCACTTCATTTGCATATTATGTTAATCCATCCCAACAAGGTGCATACCAATCACAGGGCAGGCTGCAGCCCAGAACATATTAAACCAAGTTGTTTACAATTTACCAAGGAAATGAAACAAATCCTCTGGGATAGAAAACTAGGGCAAAGGTAATTCCTCAGAGCTTAGAGGAGAAATCTCTTAAGCTGGTTTTCCCAAGAACCAAGGCAAAGGCTCCATAGAGGAACTAATTTCATACAAACTAGATCTCCTTGATAACATGACTGTGTGTACTATTCTACAGGGGCGAGTTCCAATTACATAAGGATTGCTGATATGCCGTGGCTATGCAAATGAGATGAGTTGCAGTCCACGATGCAAATGACATGTAAAAGGGTAAGATATCAGAAATCGGAAAGGAGGGTTGAAGATCTCCTTCACTTTCCATCAAAATATCATCTCTAGGTAACTCCTTATTGAGCCTTTGCAGAAA
>NW_022109767.1:6701238-6705466 GCF_000313985.2 Echinops telfairi | reverse complement strand
CTCTGCCTTTCAATTAACCCCACATGTGTATTTTGGCCAGGTTGGCACAATAAACTAACTACCTCAACGTCTTTTCAACCATTTAAAAGTGGCATGAGTGGCAAATGAAGGCAAATGTGAGGAAGACATTTGTTGTGAGTAGAGTTTGGTTCCAACAGTCCAAAGTGAGGGCAACATTATATAACATCAAAAGGCAAGTTGGCCATTAATACCCTAAGAAATACCCATACTTATTCTTTTAAAAAAAAATCATTTTATTGGGGGTTTGTACAACTCTTATCACAATCCATACATGCATCCATCGTGTCAAGCACATTTGCACATTTGTTGCCCTCATCATTCTCAAAACATTTGCTTTCTACTTGAGCATTTGGTATCAGCTTCCTATTTTCCCCCTCCCTCAACACCTCCCTCCCTCACGGACCCTTGATAATTTATAAATTATTATTATTTTGTCATGTCTTACACTGTCCGACGTCTCCCTTCACACACTAAACAAACTACTCAGAGTGTAGTGATTTTAGAAAGCAATTTATTCGTTGTCATAATTCGATGGATTGTCCATCTAAATTATTCTGCTGCTGGTCTTGTGTGGGATCCCTCATGAGGTCACTCTCATCGGACAGTTAAATGACGTGGAGACCCCAGGTACTGCTGGTGGCAGAAGCACCTGTCCTCTCCAAATGATGCTTCCACCTCCAGCAAGGGAAGACTAGGCTTCTCTGCAATAGGGTGGTCTCACAGTTCTAAGTGGACAACCCCAAAGTGCAGGTCCTTATCAGTGCTCCTGCTACTGTCCTTCTGCTTATGTCTCATTGACTAAAGGAAGTCATGTGGCCCAGTCGGCAGTTAATGGGGGCGAGGCTCTATCTACCAGGAGGCTGATTGAAGAATCTACCAAGTGCATTTTAAAGTACAACTGTGCACCCTAGGGTTTCGACCCCAACCTTTCAGAGAACCAAGGTCTCAATCATTTGCCCCAGCCAGGGCCTCTAACATCCACTATGACTCTTATCCCCTATGACTTCGCTAGCGAAGATTACCAATATTTTGTGCAACCCCATTACCTGATACTTTTCTTACACCCGTAGGGCATAATTCACAACTGGACAGCACTTCCCAGGGAGAATTTTATGAATGTTGGACAGCATTTGGGGTCTCCCAGTGAAATATGTGCAAACTTGAAATGCATATTGTTATGTATTTTGTATTTGTGTTGCTGTTTGGACAGGATATTGATATATTTTTAAATTTTGTGCATAGCAGGTGATATAGGAGGTCTCGTGACACAATGGGTATTGAGTTGGGCTACTACCACAAGGTCAGTATTTCAAAACCTCCAGTTGCTCCAGAGGAAAAAGATGAGGCTTTCTATTCCCGTAAACAGTTACAGTTTCGGAAACCCACAAGGTAGTTCTACCCTGCCCTACAGGGTCGAAATGGACTCAATGGGGGTGAGGGAGGGAGCGAGCTGGTTATATAATATACTTTGGGGAGGAGTGGCTAGTAATATTACGTAATAAAATTCTTGTTACAACAAGGCAGTGGTTTGGGTCTGAGATTTCTAGAACTCCATAAATTCATGTATTTTAAGGGGCAGCTTGTAGCGGGCAAGGTTCTGCTAACCAGAAGAAATGTCATAGTGATTTTTTTGAAACTTATTTTTTGGTTTGTTTCCTCCGTTTGGTCCGTGTGTCATGAGAGTGTGAGGTGGCGCCCAGTGAGTAATGATGGGCCCTGGATGAGATTTGGTTTAACATTGACCTTTGCTTTCTGAAGTGACTCCAACTCTTCTTTTACTTCTCCTCCATCCCAGACGTCCCTCCATCCCAGAACTAGGAGTATGGCACTCCCAGTTCTCTTGGGAGTGCAATCCTTCAGGAAACTGAGAAACCCAGGCCTTTGAATCTATTCAGATAGATCCAGACATGGCCCAGGAAGCGAAACTGGTACAGACCCAAACTGTTAAAATGTGCGTGGTCCAGATAGAGAACTGAAATGGGAGGCGGCAAAAAAAGTGTAATGAGCCCTTTCCGGAGCCTGCTACATGAGAGTGGATTAGTGCCAGGGCTGTGAGCTGAGCCCTAGATACATAAGTAGGTTACACTTTGGGCTGTTAACCACAAGGTCAGCAGTTTGAATCCAACAGGGTGTCCTTGGGAGAAAGAAGAGGCAGTAATCTACTCCACAATGCATTTCGCATGATAGCAAGGTTATTCACACGCCTGGTCTATGGTTCAAGGGGATTCTCCAGAGGCTCAATACATGAGAATGTTTCCCCTTCACGGTTTAAAAATCTGAAACAGCTTTATAATGGGTCTAAAGGAAGATCAAATGATAAGTTATTACATATTAACCCATATCTGCCATAATCGACTTCACAGTGCTCTCTCTGATAAGTCTATTCACAGCCCGTGGCTATGGTCAGAGGGGATACACCAGAAGCCTCATCCACCTGGGGACCTTGCAAATGGATTTTGGGCTTCCACTGTTATCCACTGCAAACCAGGTGTTCACAGTTTAAGCTGGGATTCCATTCTCTCCTTCGGATTTGCTCCAGTAAATTTTACAGCCTCAGAAAGTACCACTGTGTCCTATCCAGTCACTAACAGTTGGAACTGATTTGATGATGGCAAGGTTGGTCGGTTTGGGGGTGGCAGACAGTCACACACATTCAGATTGGCAGTGATCATTAGACATCTCTGGGGCTGGTGGGGCAAGACACTCGGTGGCTGTTCGATGTGTACGCGGCCTTTGTTTCCGCAAAGGGAGATTTGGCTTTTAACGGGTTTCTACTCCTTAATTTTTCCAGCTATGGTTTCAGGTCACACACATTTAAAAATTTTTCTTTTCCTTGGCTACGGGTTTGATTGATTGGAAGCTCTGGAAAAATCTCAAAGCCTACATGTGACACTGCCAGACCAAACACTCCTCCCCAGGAGCCACGAGCCCCCCACCCCCACCCCGCTCCCACCAACTGCCTCATTCACTCTCCGCTTATACATCACTGTTCACATTTCAAAGTAAATGTACAACACTAGACACAGGATTCTTTTCTAGCTTTGTGGGATAACAGAACAGATGGTGTTGTTCCTGAGCTCGGCAGCTGGAGGGACCAAGACCTCGCTGGGCACACAGTAGGGGCACCCTAAACGTTGTCTGACTGCCTTCATTGTGGCAGTTGGTGGGAAGCCATGCGCCCCGCCCTCCGCTCCCCTCACCCCCTTATCTCGCTCCTGGCCCAAGAGACAGTGAGCTCCGAGCAGATGGCGAGTCCCGGGTGCCAGGTGTGCAGCGTGGCAGGCGCAGCCGGGTGCACTGGGTTTCTTTGGTCCCTGCCCCACCCTACCCCTCCCATCCCTGGAGCTAGGGGCCTCCTCTGCGGTCTCTGACACCCAGCGAAGTAGGGCTGCGGCTGGAGCCCGGGGGCCGGAGGGCTGGGAAAAAGCAGATCACGTGCTTGGCAGAGCCCGCGCGTCCAGTGCGCTGCCCGCCACGCGCCCGCCTCTCCCCTCCTCCCGGCGGCATCACTCAGCCGGCCGCTCAGGCGGTGCGGTCTCTGCGCCTTCCCACCACCCCTTTCTTGCACCCATCGCTTTTCTTCCTCTTCTGTCACCGTTGCTTCGCTTCTCGGCCCACCGGGGTCCCCTCTTTGTCGGGCTCGCGGGCTCTCGCTTCCCCGCGTACCCCCTCCGATGCCAGGGCTACTGGCTGGTTAACCTCGGCTTGGGGTTGCCCTGCTTGGAGAGCTTTGTCCAACGTGAAAACTCAGTCGCTTTCCATAAGGAGGACGCTCCTCTGTCACTGCTCCTACTTGGCAGTCGGGTTAGGGGGTGGGGGATCTTCGGGGCTTGCCGCCATCCGCACTGGGGGGACTCGGGACGGAGAAGACAGTCCCAGGAGGGCGACTGCGCTGGGGCCTGGCTGCCGTGGTGGGAAGGGGGCGACCAGGGGGTCCGCGGGGGTCAAAGAGAGCCCAGAGCTCCCGCGGGGCTAGGCTTCCGAGTCACTGCGCCCCGGGGTGCAGCCTCTCCCTGCTCCCTACTTGCCTTCTGCTCCCTCCCTGCCGACCAGAAACCGTCTCCTACAGGTGCGCTAGGCCGAAGTACTGGGCGTGTCCTGAGCACCTCTTGGCAAGGGCGCCTGGCACCTGGGGGCTCCCCCGCCCCCCTCGGGGGCTCAGCGAGTCTCCCTTCCCCCACCGGCGAGGGGCGAAGGAAGGCCCCAC
>NW_022109767.1:6696078-6701029 GCF_000313985.2 Echinops telfairi | reverse complement strand
ACCGGGGAGGGGGCGCCCGGCCGGTGCACGAATTAGTGTCGTGAGCTATCCCGGGGCGCGGAGCGCTGAGGGTCCATCCCGACTGGGGTGGCACCGGCCAGGCTCCCACGGAGCACTTCGGCGCCCCGAGTGAGAAAGGGGGGCGGTCGGTGCCGGTCAGTGATGGAGCAGGGCACCCAGCGCCGCGCTGGCTCCCCGGGAGCGGTGGGGGTGGGGCCTGAAGGAGCCCGGGAAACAGCACTGCCCTTCCCCCTCCCCCCCCTCCCCGGTTGCGGCGGCCAGTGGCGACTTCAAAGGACCGCTGGGAGCTCGCCGGGGCCGGGGACGGCCGCCCTGGGCGCGCGCGTGCGTGCGAGCGCGTGTGTCTCCGGCCCTTTCCCGGTCGTAAAACCTACACGGAAGACGGGTGTTAAAATGCTGCTGACAGCATCGCCTGAAACATGTTTACAGTGGGGAAGCCTTTTCTGCAGAAAGCACAGCCGGAGTCCATTCCAATTTATTTCTTCCCCGTAGCTGTGATCGAAAAGCGAGGCCGAGCCGCCGCGGCGGAACGTGGGGGCGCGCCCTTCCTCCTCCAGGAGTTTCGGGCCGGAGCAGCGGGCCCAGGGAAACCACCTTTAAAAATGATTATTATTTTTAGGAGGGGTGGCCTTTCCTAGTCTTTGAAGAAGTGAGCGCCGTTTCTCCGTAGCTGGTGGAGAAACTGCCCTCGAACTTGTCCCTGCTCCAGCAACATGATTCTGGGCACAGTAACTGATGGACACCCGAGTTGAGTTATCGAATCCAACCAGGGAAATAGCCCTGGCCTCCCCTTCCTTCCCCCACCCTCCCCACCCCCAGGAGCTTCTGAGAAGTCCTTGTTGGTTATAAACCATAAACTTGGACTTATGAAAAAAATAACCAGAAGTCATCTTAATACCTGGCTAAGTAGAGGAGGGTTAGGGATGGGGTGATAGAGGCTTGAGCCAGGTGGGAGAGAAGAGAGAATTCTGACCCATCCCCATGTTGTCCCACGTCTTCTCTTGGGCTCCGGGAGGCTCAGCGCTGCCACCTGGCGGCGGCTGCGTCCCAGCTGGAGAGCCAGCAGGCTGCAGGGCCAACTAGGTCTTCACCGTGGGTGCGCCTTGATTCCGCTTTGAGAAACCGAGTAGAAGCCCTTGTTCACGGTTCAGATCTCCCGCGGCCCAAGCAAACCACCCCCCTCTACTTGTTCCCTTGAGAAAACTGAGGAAGAGCCCACTGAGCTGGCATGAGCAGCCTCTTAGTACTTGCCCCGGTTGTGAGTGGGTGGGGGTATAGGAGTGACAATGTGTGGGTAGGTGAGTTTCTAACCACCACTTGGTTTTTGTTCCTGTTGTTTCCCTACGAGCAAAAAGAAATCATGTTTCATTTCACCCAGGATTGCTTTGAAAATCTTCAAATAATCATTACTTCCATATATTCTTTTTCAAACTCAGCTGAAAAGGAAGTTCCATTCCATTGCAACCCATCAACCCCAAAGGATGCCTTGCACCTTGTTTACTGAACCCGGAAACAAACTCAAGCCTGGGAGAGAAAGTCTTTCCAATAGAGCACGGAAGTGAAAAGCCTGGGACCCCCTTCCATTGAAAAGGCCAATGCAATCAAATACGCATTACCTTGAAGTTCAGGTGGCAAAGAACTCTTGGAATTTTATTGAAATGACTATTTGGTCAGAGAAGACCAGCAGCTAGAATCTGTTGCTAGAACCCAGGCCTGGCTTTAAAAGCTTTAAAATCAGTGCAAATCCAGAATCTTTGTTAAACTAATTCCATCAAGATTTCCCTCACTTTATATGCTATAGGACTACATTAAGCAGCAGGACGGAATTCTGTTTCCGTTTGCACCTCATCCCATTTTATGGGTGTGAGCTTTTGTGTCGTGCAGGTGTGTGAAAGCAAAAGAAAGAAATGCGTTCACAGACAGTATACTTGCATCTCGAAATGGAGTCCTGGTATTTAATGGGATAAAATAAATGAGATGAGGGTATTTTACCTGAGTTTGACATTTGACATGTTGAAATCACTCAAAGACAATGAGTTTCTTATTCTAAAACAGGACTGTGTGTGTGCACCAAAAAATTATCTTGGCTGCCTGTTAACATGGCTTCAAGAGTAGCATTCAGAAATACTTCATGCGCTGCAAAGCCAGCAGAGGGAACATTGAGTACTGGTTTTCTAGGGGCCACGAAAAAACTTATATTTGGAGGGAAAATGTCAGTAATGGAAAACTGGTTACAAAGCACACGACGTTCGGTGATGAGAACACAGAAATCCTTTCTCATGGTTTATTATGAGAGGCCCCATGCATGAACACATGCACATACTTCTCAGTATGTCTGAAAGGTATCTCTTTAATCAACGGGCATTTTTCATAGGTTTTCTTACGTTTTATGAGGTAGGACAGAATACTCCCCAGGAGTCTATGCATTCGTATGTATTATATTATCACCAGCTCATAAAGTCGATGGAATTTACAAGAATATTATTTAATCAATTCTAAGAAGGATTATTTTTTCCTTTAAAAAGCCTCGGGAACATCTTATAACCAGTGGCAAGTCACAGTGTCATTGGCATTCCCCCTCCCCCATTTTTTCTTTCTTTAGGGGCATTTAATGATGTGCCTTAAAACCTGTAGCCTTTTACATTTGTTCAAATGCAGGAAATAGTAAAGTAATAGAATCACACCATAAACCCCGTTGCCATCAAATCAGTTCTGGCTCATAGTGACCACCCAGGACAGAGCAGAAGGCCTCCCCGAGATGTTGTTTTGATGAAAGCCCATTTCCATGGCTATCTCTTGAGGAGCAGTGGTGGGTGTGAACCTAAGTCAAGCACATACTCCCTGCACCATCAGGGTTGCCACAATGGCTATTTGTTTAGTATAGATTTTTTAATTCTGTATACTTTTAAGCATAAATGTAAATTACTATGACTGCTTTGATTAACTTTCACTTTGTCCCCATCATGTTCAAAAGTGGAAGCATAAATTATTTTAGCATTATAATCAATTATATGGATACTCTGAATTATCTCATCATAGCTACACCTTCAAATCATTAGCTGGTAAAAATCCACAAAACAAATATAAAATGTACACGCCTTTTGTTCTAGTGAAAATTGTTATTTTATAGACTTCTCAGCAGCCTTTTGAGGTTAGACTGATAGCATTTCAGGGGGGGTGTCTGCGTGTACTGGCGAAAATTAAATGTCTAAAATAACCCCCGCTTTTTTTTGTAGAGGTGCCAGTGGTATTTTGTGGTTTGGTGTTTTTGAAATTTGTTTTTTCCTTCTAAGAAATATACCTTCGTTAGATAACAGTAGAAAATTTCTTGCATGTATCCCCCACCCCCACCCCCCAAAACGGCTTGCTTGCAGGTGATCCTCAGAGATCTAGTCAGGTGTCCACAAAAGGTGTTCTTCCCAGGAAAACGCTAAATCTGGGCCCTTTTGCCACTCTTTCAAAATTTGACAACATAAATAGAAATTAGTTACCAAACGGTAGTTTAATCTGAATTACTTCAGCTTCGCGCTAACTTCGTACTTGCCATGGGCTGGAAAATAGTAAAAACAGTTTACTACTTGAGTTTTAATGACAGTCGGTATTTACTGAAATTCTAGTCATCGGGCCATGGGATAGAAGTAATTTCTTACTGCCATCAAGTTGATTTAACTCACAGTGACCCTCCAGGGCCCGGCAGAAGTACCCCTGGGGGGCACTGGTGGGGGAGTCTGTAACTCCACACACCAGCAGAGCCTGTGGTCCTTGGGAACTGCTGGCTTTTCTGTTTGGAGCCCAATTCGCAGAACCACTCACCCTTCAGGATTGTTCTTTGATGGTGTCCTATGTATGATCTGAGATTACTTTTTCACCTTAGTGACCAGTCTCAGTTTTAGTCTCTTAAACAACTCTAGGAATGTCTTGGCATTTGCGTTATCGAGGAAGAAATACTGGCATTCATTGGGGGCTCATAACGATCCTATTCAAGGTAGCTCTTCTAGTATTCCCAGTTCACACCTGCGGAACACTAAGACCTGACCAGGTCACACACACACCCTCCTCACTCGTTACAATGCCAGCCAGAGGGATTAGCCAGCCAGGTCTGGAAACGCAGAGACACTCTTCTCTCCTGCTTCTTTCTTGGCCTTGTCCTTTCCCATTGGAATCAAGTGATGAATGCATCTGAAAGAAAGGGGTGGGGGCACCTTGGGGGGTGGAGGTAACAGTCAAGAGGAGAGCAAGCTTTCATTTTGAAAATGGGCAGAAAACAAACATTTAGAAAGCAAAACCTAGTTCCATCCTTTACTCTCCGTTCAAATTCTAGACAGAACTCTATGGAAATGCTCCCATGGAATAGTGCCTGATGTGTTCCAATAGAGAGCTCCGGTGTTGGGCTATTCAGGATTTATGGAGGAGTTTAAACCATTAAATAGCCATAGTTAACCCTTGCTTGGTTAAGAGAGCAAGCAATTATTTTTTTAAATAATTTTTTCCTTTTCACAAATAGCACCCCCAAAAATTGCTCTTAGGAGATTTAGACAATACAACATCTGTGCTGTACCTAGAGTTGTTAAGATTAATTATGATGGCAGGTGTCTAGGTACCACTTTCTTAATGGTTTGCAATGCCCATTGATTTATTGTTGTGGCTTTACACACACACACACACACACACACACCCCTTCACATCCTTGGCTTTTTGAAGGATCTGAGGCACAGATTTTGCAATAAAGGCTGATTCTTTATGCCAAGGCTGAAAAGAACTAATAAAAATAATCACTTGGCTTTTAAGCAGAAAGCCTCCATTTACAGTATTTCACCCTCCCTCTCCAAGCCTCTTGTTATCTCACATAATGGTTAGAATACATTTCCGTCTTTCCCCCTTAATAATTTCATGCATTAACATCCTCTTCACACACCAGTCACACACACAC
>NW_022109767.1:6692665-6693862 GCF_000313985.2 Echinops telfairi | reverse complement strand
CCTCGGACGACGAGTTCGAAGACGACCTGCTCGACCTGAACCCCAGCTCAAACTTTGAGAGCATGTCCCTGGGCAGCTTCAGTTCGTCGTCGGCGCTCGACCGGGACCTGGACTTCAACTTGGAGCCGGGCTCCGGCTCGCACTTCGAGTTCCCGGACTACTGCACGCCCGAGGTGAGCGAGATGATCTCGGGGGACTGGCTGGAGTCCAGCATCTCCAACCTGGTCTTCACCTACTGACGGCGGGAGCCGGGCCGGGGGCCAGCGAGGAAGGAAGACGCCGAACGAAAAGATGGAGAGTGAGCTGAAAGGGGGGGTGGGGAGAGGAAAAGAGGAAAAGGAAAAAAAAAATTAAAAAAAAATTTTTTTTAATAGTGCGGAGAAGGGGGGAGAGGCTGGCTGCAGCCGAGTTCCCCCCACCCCCCTTGTCGAAGGGGAGCGCGGAGGCGGTTTTTTTCCTCCACGTTTTGCTTTTTTTCATGTTTAAAAAATGTTGGGCCCGCGCGCTCCCATCCCCCACCTCTGGGGCCCAGGATGCCAGCTTTGGCCCAGCTGGGGGGGATGCGGAGGCGGCGGAGGGTAGACAGGGGCGACCTTTTATTGTTGTTCTTGATGTTGTTGATGGCAAAAAAAAAAAAGCGACTGCGAGTTTCCTCCCCTTTGCTTGGAGAGAACTCCCCCCCGCCCCCCCCCTTCACCCACAAGCCTCCCTCCCAGGCGCTTCCGGACTGGTCTGCACCCCCAGGACTTGGCCGAGCTGTTCCTTTGCAAAGAACTGAAGGCATCTCGCCCCTCTCCCACCACCCCTTCGGTAGGGGTGTTTCTGCTTTTGTTTGTATTTTTCTTGGTCGACTGAGGAGAGAGAGAAGAGAAAAATCCACCCCGCCCCCGGGGTGGGGTGCTTTCAGTCCCCCCCACCCCTGCCTTCTTTCCCCCTTTTTTTGGTCCCTGAAGAAGGGAGTGTGGGCTTGGGGAGGCGCGTTCTTTGACAGATGTTTTGGGGGTCGCACTAGCGAGCTGTAGCGCTGGGACTGAAGGATTCCAAGCTGGCGAATTCCAGGTTGGCGCCCCCCCCACCCCCCTTTTTTTCCACCCACCCCCTTTCTTTCCATCTTCCCCCTCCCCCCTTTCCCTTGCCACTGCAGCCAGAGGGGGAGACTTGAAGGAAGAGAGGGACCCGCGCCAGGAAATGGACTGA
>NW_022109767.1:6687341-6691952 GCF_000313985.2 Echinops telfairi | reverse complement strand
TATTTTGTCCCTTTTTTCTATTCTTATTTTCTTTTTTTAAAAAGGTTTGTTTTTCTCCTTGATTTCTTTCTTACTCCCTTCTTTGTTCCCTTTTATTTCCTTTTTTTTTTTTTTTGGTAGTTGTTGTTACCACGCCATTTTACGTCTCCTTCACTGAAGGGCTAGAGTTTTAACTTTTAATTTTTTATATTTAAATGTAGACTTTTGACACTTTTAAAAAACAAAAAAAGACAAGAGAGATGAAAACGTTTGATTATTTTCTCAGTGTATTTTTGTAAAAAATATATAAAGGGGGTGTTAATCGGTGTAAATTGCTGTTTGGATTTCCTGATTTTATAATAGGGCGGCTGGTTAATATCTCACAGTTTGAAAAATCAGCCCCTAATTTCTCCATGTTTACACTTCAATCTGCAGGCTTCTTAAAGTGACAGTATCCCTTTAACCTGCCACCAGTGTCCACCCTTCAGCCCACGTCTTACAAAAGAGGGAGGAGAATTAGCCACACATTATGCTTTTAAGAAAACGAGTTTTTACAGGAAATATTGTTCTAGCCAGAGGCTTTTTAAACTGGTGCATTTCCAGCAAAAAAAGGGATCCTGTAGCTTTAATTTGTAAACCACATCTTTTTTGCACTTTTTTTATAAGCAAAAACGTGCCGTTTAAACCACTGGATCTATCTAAATGCCGATTTGAGTTTGCGACACTATGTACTGCGTTTTTCATTCTTGTATTTGACTATTTAATCCTTTCTACTTGTCGCTAAGTATAATTGTTTTAGTCTTATGGCATGACGATAGCATATGTGTTCAGGTTTATAGCTGTTGTGTTTAAAGATTGAAAAAAGTGGAAAACATCTTTGTACATTTAAGTCTGTATTATAATAAGCAAAAAGATTGTGTGTATGTATGTTTAATATAACATGACAGGCACTAGGACGTCTGCCTTATTAAGGCAGTTCCGTTAAGGGTTTTTGTTTTGAAACTCTTTTTTTTTTTTTTTTGCCATCCATCCTGTGCAATATGCCGTGTAGAATATTTGTCTTAAAATTCAAGGCCACAAAAAAAAATGTTTTTTGGGGGGAAAAAAAAAAGGAAAAAAATCATGCCAGCTAATCATGTCAAGTTCATTGCCTGTCAGATTGTTGATATATACCTTCTGTAAATAACTTTTTTTGAGAAGGAAATAAAATCAGCTGGAACTGAACCCTACATCTTGACTTTTTGTCATCATTCTGCCCAATGCCTGAGGCTGGGAGAGCTCTGACTATAACCATCTGTCTTAGCTTGAAACAGATCAGGTCTCTGAGCGAGGAGCCCATTCAATACCATCTTCTTGATGATTACTAAATTTCTTCTCGCCAGATTTAGCATGGCCTGGCCCTGAAGTGAAGGTATCAGCTGACTGGCAACTCTGTGTGCTTTCTAGGAATTTGCTACATCGATCACGTTTAAATAAATGCCCTTTGTCTTCGATTTTTTTTTTTTAAAGGAGGGAGGAGCCATAGGACCAGACTCCCTCCCAGATGAAACTGGGTTCTTTTGTTGTTTTTGCTTTATGCTTCTAAAGCTGTTTTCTCCTTGGCTTGTCCAGTGTTAACCTTCTAGCAATGACTAGAACTGTTTTCTGCGGATAAAGAAGAAATAAGCCTGTTCAACTGTCAGCCTGTTGGTAGCTTTTACCCATTAGAGAATGAGCATTACCCCACCCCCACCCCCAAAGCAAAAAGCTACCATGGTGCTTGAAAATCCCCATTTTCTGCCAAGCCCAGTTTGGGTCTTGGATGAGAAATGCAACAATAGTGCTAATCTTGCAAGAGTGGGTTCCCCCTGGCTCAGAAGCGGCTTCCTCCCCTCAAGCTGTGAAAAGACAAATTCCTTCAGCCACCCCAGTGATTGGCGCTTTTTGGAGCACCTGGCCCAGTAGGAATATTGAGATTTGTAGGCCAAGAGAAAACCCCTTGGGTTTCCTGAGGCCCATTCATACTTCTTTTGAAACATGCATAGCTTGCTAAGTGACAGGGGTGTCCTGTTTCTTGGGAGGGTCAACAACTCCCCTTAAGAAAACCCATCTGCCCTTCAAAATGTATGTCAATTAAAAAATGTGTGTTTTATGTCTTTTCGTTTCACCAGCCCTGCACAGGAGGGGTTAATAAACAGACCATAAATAATCCCTTTATCAGCAGACTTCTGGTAGGGAAGGGAATATTCATCCTGGAATGTCCAGCCGCAGTGAGAGATTGTTGGAGCCTATAGTTCAAGCCATTTATTTTTGTACAATGATCAGCAAAACCCACCCCCACCCCCAAAATATAACTGCTAATGGTGCAATATAATTTCCTCTCTGAGACATCATAGCTGCCTCCATAGAAAAAGCCACTGCTGTTGATTTGAACTCATCGTAGCTACTAGTGTCCAATTTTGTCTTCCATGCATTCTGCTAATAATTGCACTTCTGGTCTACAATTGCAATAGCCCATTTAAAAAAGTAGACTTCAGAACAGCATGGGGTCCTCTTGTTAAAAGACCTTTGCAGTAGGAGAATGGTCTGTCGAGAATGCTCACATTTATTTTTGTTCATTGTAATGATAATACTTTTTTTTTTCAACACCCGAGGTAGCAACACATTGATCTATCAGGCCTGTGTGAGGGATTTTATTATTATTATTTGGTATTAGAGTGCTATATATCTTTTTGCTTTGGGGGTTTATGTGTGTGTGTATCTCTTGAAGTTTGTATTTTGTAGGATTCTACTAGAACTGCTTATTTTGCCTCCACTTTCAGTAATTTAAGAGTTTTACAATATTGCTTTAAAAATGAGAGCGCAGAGGACTTGTCTCATTTCCAGCAGGTGGGTAGACTTAAACCATCAGAAACGTTTTCTGTGTCCTTTCTTTCCTCCGACTTTTCTTCATAAGGGATACTGCTTTAGGAGGTGGGAGACAGGTCAGCATGGGCTTGGTAGTGCTGCAGGCCCAGTGTTTAGTAAATACTCCAGCAAGTCTGGTCAGTTCCTGCTTGAATCTCTGTAAGTGCAGAAAGCAGATAGGATTGGCTGGGTGAATGGGAAGCACTTCCTGGGTGTGCCCTCAGGGGTGGTACAGGCACTGAAGGCTTCTGAGGAAAGCCAGAAAACCAAGGACTGGGATTTGGACATCAAACATTCCTGTGTTGATAGGGCTGCATATGAATTGGTAGAAGCCACGGTCTGAGGCATGCCGTGGTCAGAATTTGGATCTTAAAAGCACACGTGGCAGGGATGACAGAGAACTATGTGAACTGAGAATTCTGCTAAATCTACAGATTCAATCCATTTGGATTTCTCAAGTGAAAGGTTGGTGTGCTTCATTGGTCTTCCTTTCTGACGGCCTTAGCTTTATTCCGGCCGCCCCCTCCTCTGCCCCCTGTCCCCCGACTTCACCCTTTGAGATCTGTCCAACAACTCTGACTCCGTAGCCCCACCCCCCTGATTGAGCTAAGACCATTTGTTCTATGCCCTTCTGAAGAGCTTCATTCTGGGTATCACTTGGGAGTTGAAGAAAGAGAGAGAGAGAAGCATCCAGGCATCTGCATGGTGCTAGACATTATGCTTAAAATTCACCATAGTGTTCCCCCCACCCACCCCCCACCCGTGCCCAGGCTGAAGTGCAAAATCCACATGCTAGCACTCAAGGAAGGCCCTGCCTAATGTGGGTGAAAAATTCGTCTTTTCCAGGTCCCCGGAACTCCAGTGGTATACCCCAGACAGACTCTGCAATTAGACTGGAATTCTTGGAGGACAGGAACTAGGCCTTAACTATTATTTGCACTCCCGAAATTGCCTTCCATGGTTCTTTGCACAGGCCACGTTTCATTCCAATTGGTTGACGCTATTGTTTCTGCAGGGCCTTAGGACCATCTCAGGTGCATGTGCATATTCCTTTGCCTATACTATGAGCACCCAGGACAGGTTGGAGCCCTGAATTGGAGGGAATTCTGGTTTGGAACACTGGCTCTCAGATGAGCTGAAGGACACCGGTCAGCTAGTTCTTGGCTCTTTGAGCCCGTGTGTTCTAAACGGTGGAACCGAATATTCTCTGATGTATAGGGCTATTGTGAGAGCTGAGTGAAGTAGCAGACACAGAATACCTAGCAGAATGCCTGGTCTGTTGTGTGGGCTCATTAAATACTAGTTCCTCCCCTCATGGGTTATTATAAAAAAGCAATGCAAGTACAAGCCCAGCACAGTGCCAGCAGCAGATGACATGAAAATTCCTAAAGCCCTTGAATCAGGATAGATGAACCTCCTGCATAAGAATTCCCTGCGGGTTCTTGCCAGGGCAGAAACTATAGACTTGGGCCACCCTCAGACTTGAAGCAAGGCCTTATGTATGTCTAGTGCTCACGGAAGTTTGGGAACACTAGCTGTGATTGTGGTAGAATCTACACAACAAATATGCAGGTCAGATTAATAAAAGGCAGTTGCCCTCCAGTCCACTTCAACCCGTGGTACCCGGATGCGAGTACACCTGCTACACAGAGCAAAGACTGGGCTGGTTTTCCAAAAGTAGGAGGCCAGGCCCATGTCCCAAGAGATCTTTGAGTGGGTACAACCCGCCAACGTTTTGGATAACTT
>NW_022109767.1:6682875-6685776 GCF_000313985.2 Echinops telfairi | reverse complement strand
TGAGTGTAGCCCCAGTAGGAATACTTTTTGACGTACCCTCACATGTATGTCAGCTCACCAAATGCATGCCGGGATATAAATTGTTCACAGAAACGGAATTTTAGAAGTAACCAGATGGGAGAAGAGATATAGTAAATGCCAGACTCAACCCAAGCTCACTGCCACTGAGGCAATAGCAACCCAATAAGGCAGGGTAGAACTGCCCCTCCCCACCCCGTGGGTTTCCCGACTACTGCTGGATGGGCATAGAAAGCCTCATCTCTCTCCTGAGGAGGAGCCGGTGATGTGTGGTTAGCAGCTCGATGTGTGTCCACTGAGCCACCAGGGCTCCTTAGGGTATACGCACAATGAGTAGAAGTTCAGCTTGGTAGAACTGCCTCTGAGGGTTCCCAAGCCGCTTAACAGCCCCACAGCTTTCTCCCCAAGGAGCAGCTGTGGATTCGAACCTTTGAACTTGCGCTGTGCTGGCAGGGCTGCTTTGCCTCTCTATAAAGCCAAATCGGAACAAGGCGATTCCAACGCATGGTTCCAACCCCAGAGGACAGGGTAAACCTGCCTCGTAGGTTTCCACGGCTGTCAGTCTCCAAGGAGGCAGATTGCGCATCTTTGTCCCATGAAGGGGCAGGTAAGTTTGAACAACCAACCTGTGGCTTAGCAGTCTGGTGTTTCACCCCTGGGCCACCAGGGCTCCTGTCAGTCTTTATAGAGAACACTAAAACCTACTCATTACATCCTAATGAGGTTGACCGTTGGCTACAGTTAACTTGCCGGGTTTTATGGTTTCCTGCAAATGTTGTTTTGCTTCTCACTGCTAGAAAGAAGAAGAAAGCTTCACATCACCCAACGGTCTTTCCCAGAGGGCTGTGTGACCAGGCTGCTGCTGCAGTAGGGTTTGTGCCTTAGTTAACAATGCACCTCTGTGTGTGTCTGTGTGTGGATTCAGGTGATCATCAATTTTGCCCATTCTATTTTCTTCTGACAGTTGCTCTTCAGGGCAATCGACTCATGGAGTCCCGCCGAACAGGCCAAGCCTAGGTCAAGTCCTGACAGGAAGCTTCGAGGGAGACCTGCCTTGACTCAGTAGATATTTTAAGAGCAGAGTGGCAACTCCTGTGTGCGCCACTATACAAATTTGCTTTGCATCCTGCAGAACACATTCAAATGGCATGCCTCTTTTTTATTTTTTTTTTGAGAAGGGGAGGGCTAGGGCGTCAGCCCTAAGAAACGAATGAAATGTCGTTTACCTACTCGGTTCCTTAGATTCATTTCTCAAATACATCATTCTTTGGACTCGTTCTTAAAGGCATAATGAACTTGGTGTTTCCTGAAAACAGGCAGTTGAAAGGTGCGAGTTGAATGAAAACACAGCCTATCATCCTTAGTAGGGGCTCTTAGTAGTAAAGGCCCCGCTGCCGCAGTGTGGCAGGATGATTGGCTAATGGGTATGGTGCGTGGAACTGCTTTTATAAGAGCCCAGCAGCCAAGCCCTGTTTAATGATCAATTAGCCCCCGTTGTGTGTGTGGTTAATTGGTACTTTCTTACCAGGGCTTGTCCTAACTTCCCCAGCTCCTACACCTCAGACCTGTGAAAATCTGTCTCTGCCACTCCTGACCTCAGCCCTCTCCCTCCTTTCTCCCACCTCCAAAGTGGGCCTTTTCTCTCGCTTGTTTGCCTGTCCCCACAGGAGACTCTGAATAATTTATTTGAAGTGCCTGGCAAGTGGTGGGGCTGGAGCCTCAAAACACACTGCGCTCTGTCCCTCCCCCCAGGCAAAAGTTAACCTGGAACCTTGACTTTAGCACAGCTCAGAACCTTTAGAAATTTGCTCGGCGCAGTCATTACATTTTTTTGATCCTGAAAGTTCAAATGGTGGGTGGCAAGGGGGCAGGGGCAGAGGTGTTACTGAAATTAAAACCACATTTCATAAAACCCCTACCCTCTACATTTCTCACATAATCTCCCTCACATAGACAATTCCCAACGAGCCTCTTTCCACATACTGATAGGTGTTTAGGTATTCTGTGGATAAAGTCTTTTCTGGTCATGTAAACTAAGGAAATGCTGGTTCAGAAGAGTCTTAAGGGGATACCGCTTCTTCGCTACCGGACTTCTCGGGGTCTTCACTGTCCTGACCCCGTGGTCGGTAGGGAGGTGCCATGGAGTTGGGCCCAGAATCCCAGTCACCCTGTGCACACAGAAGGAAACGTCGCCCCGTCCTGCGGCATCCTCACAATGGTCCTTATGTTGGAACCTGTTGTTGCAACCGCTGTGTCAAGCCATCGGGTCCAGGGGCTGCCTCTTGTTCCCACGGCCCCAATACTTTACTAAGCCTGGTGCCCTTTCCCAGAGACTGATCCCTCCTGAAAACATGTCCCAAGTAGTTGAGCCTGTGATCCACCGTGAATTTCCAAGTGTGAGCATGCCAGGTGGTCTTTCCCAGTGTTAGCTCTCTGCCGGGCTTCCTGGCCTCCACAGACCAGCACTGGGGGTGTTGGTCTGTAGAATACCCCGTGGGATGTGCAGTAGCTCTAGGTGATGTTATTTCAGGGGAAATGCCCTCCGCTGATTAAATTAGTGTTCTCGCAACGAGATTGATGTGGCACAATTTCTATTCTTATCCCCTTGCCTTGACCTACATTAGGAGTCTGATAAGAGCCAGAAGCAATACGGCAACATTACAGTTGGGATTATTTCGGAGAGACTGTGTATGACATGTGATTTTCACCCACTGGTTTTGCAGCACTGGCACGGCTTCATGTTTCTGCACGTCACATCTGTATTACGTGGAATCACCAGAAGATTCACATTTTTTTCTATCTCCATATTTTTAAAGGATAAAATATTCTTTTTTTTTACAATGAAATATTTACAAAAAATAAGGTCATCAATATCAACTTCTT
>NW_022109767.1:6675537-6682581 GCF_000313985.2 Echinops telfairi | reverse complement strand
TTGCCCCTCACTCACTTTTCCGTTATTTGGCCCCCTAGGAGGGGGTTCTAGATTGATCCTTGTGATCAGTTCCTCCTTTCTCCCCCCACCTTCTCCTAATCCTCCTGGTATCCCTACTCTCCTTGTTGGCCCTGAGGGGTTTATGTATCCTGGATTCCCTGTGTTTCAGTCTGTTATCTGTAGCAGTGTGCATGTTCTGGTCTAATCCGATGTGTAATGTAGAACTGAGGTCATGATAGTGGGGTGAAGGAAGCAGCAAAGGACTAGAGGAAAGTTGTGTGTTTCATTGGTGCTATACTGCACCCTGACTGGCTCATCTCCTCTCTGTGACCCCTCTGTGAGGGGATGTCCAATTGTCTACAGATGGGCATTGGATCTTCACTCCATTGCGTCCTCCCCCTTGCCCCATTCACCTTGGGTTTGGTTTTATTCTGGGTCTTAGATGCCTGATACCTGATTCCATTGACACCTCTTGAGCACACAGGCTGGTGTGCTTCTTCCATGTAGGCTTTGTTGCTTCTCAGCTAGATGGCCACTTGTTTATCTGCAAGCCTTTAAAGCCTTAAAGATGCTATATCTTTTGATAGCCGGGCACCATCAGCTTTCTTCACCACACTTGCTTATGCACCCATGATGTCTTCAGCGATCGTGTTGGGAAGGTGAGCATCCCAGAATGCCAGATTGTTGAAGAGAGTACTTGAGTGGAGGCCCACCGTAAAAGACAGACATGCTACAGACACAGCTGCTGACCCCTCTGTCAGCTTCCTGGTACTCACGTTCCTCTTCTCTCTCCTCAGAGATCATCATTCCCTTGAGTTTGTTTCCCAACTCCAAAAGGCTTTGCCAACTGTGACCAGGGGAGACCAGGCCCTGGGGAAGGATATCATGCTTGGTACAGTGGACAGGCAGTGAAAGAGAGGAAGGCCCTCCGGATCAGTTGATACCGTGGCTGCATGCAGGCACATGATGCAGGTGTAGGAACAGTTGGGAGACCGGTATGGAACAAGGCAGTGTTTCATTCTGGTGTATATAGGGTTGCTATGGGTCGGAACCAATTCAATGGCGCCAAACAACAGCAGCCCCGTACATATGCTCCCTTGTTGGAGCCAGCCGTTGAGTGCGGGACGCCTGGTGGAAAGACTGGCCGTACACACTCAATGCTCATATAATGACCCCTTGTGGGTTTCCACGACTGTAACTCTACTGGTATAGAAAGCCAGGCTTTCTCCTGTGGAACTCCTGGTGGTTTTGAACTGCCGATCACGTGGGTCACAGCCCAACTCATACCCACTGATGGCACCAGGGCTCCTAAACATATATATGTATTCTTAAATATTAGTGTTTTTCACATTTCACAGTTTATATTAATAATATGCTATAGACTCTTCACCCCAAGTTATGTTGTGGAGGTTTCTGTGTGCTGATCCAGGTAGAGCTTAGCCATCTCATCCTCCGCGGTAGTATTTTTTAAAACATAGTTCATCCACTTGCTTCTTTATGTGGTTTTCTAATTTTTATTTTATAACAATACATTTTTTACTTTTCCATGCAGACATGTGAGTGTTTTTCCATGCATAGGTCGTAGGTGTGGGATTTCTGGGTTATAGGCATAGGCTCTTGATAAGTGCTCACCCCCTTTTCTAGGCGTGAAGTCGGTACTGGGGAGAATAATAAGTGATAAGTCAAAATGACCCGAGATTAAAGATTAAAACAAACTTTGAGACAATTCTTTTCCCAGAGAAGGATGAAGAGATAACTGAGCATGTAAGTGGAGGCAGCTGCAAATCCTGCTGAGCTGACTTCCATCCCAAACTGCTGGTAACATAGATGAACAAAAGCAATGGTCATCAACATGACCTTAACTTCCACCCCAAATGGTGACAAAGTGTAAAGAATTTAGCATCGCTGTGATTGATGGACACAAGAGCCTTGTGGTTCTTTTTCTTCTATCTCTAGAGCTTCCATTAGAATCAGGCCAATGAACATTACTGTATTATTGGCCTGACTTTTTTAATGTTGTTATTGTTAGGCTCTGTAATTGCAAGGAGCAGAAGCTAGCTCAAATTACCTCAAGTCATGGGGCTTTATTGCAAGAAAGCACATGACTACAAGGGGACTGGAAATTTCATGGGAGTTCTGGGAAAGGGATCATTCAAGAGCCAAGACAGCTCTGGTGAGCAAGTGAAGCAATTGCCCATTTTAGCCCCAACCCTGTCCACATATTAATATTGTCCATATTTTCCCCTGGCCTTTCTTTGGGTTTTGATTTTCTCCCAGTACCAAATTTTCAGTTTCCTTCTTTATATTGTATCCTTCAAATTTCCTCTGCAGAGAGAATTTAGCATGCTCTGTCAACTCAACAATCACTTGGCAGATAGCAGCTTGGCTGCTTATTGGTTATATGCCCACTTCTGGACCAATAATTGAACATCTTCCTACTGAGCTGGTGAGCATATTGTTCACTTTTGCATCCATCTTCTTTGTCTTTGCACCTGAGGTTTGGTGACCCCCAAGCTTCCTCTTCTGTTCTTTCTGTTGCCTCTTTGGACCTGGGGAAGGTCAGTCCCAGGTTGATGGAGCATCAGCCCTCTCTCCTCTACCACGATACCCTCACTTCAACAAACCAGCGGGGTTCATCTCTAGTGTCCATTTATCCTTATGATATTGAGGAGTTCTTGGGCTAACCACTTGGGCTACCAACTGAAAACTCAGTAGTTCAAATCCACTTAGAGCTTCTTTGGAAGAAGAGCCTGGTCATCTACTTCCTAAAGATCATGGGTTTGTTGTTGTTGTTGTTGTTGTTAGGTGCTGCCAAGACAGTTCTGACCCCTATCCACCCTACGTTACAACAGAACAAAGCCCCGCCCAGCCCTGCGCCCTCCTCACAGTTGTTCTTAGGTTTGAACCCATTCTAGCTCAACTGGGGCCGCCTTCTTCTTCCCGGCCCCCCCACTTTACCAAACATGATGGCCTTCTCCAGGGAATCATGTCTCCTGACAACATGTTCAAGGTATGTGAGATGACGTCTTGCCATCCTTGCCTCTAAGAAGCACTCTGGCTGTACTTCTTCCAAGACAGACATAAAGATCATAGCGATTGAAAACCCCACAGTGAGAAATTCTGCCCTGAAATACAAGGGGTCTTGCCACATGCTCCTTGCCCAATCATCCAGCACAGACATGTTCTTATCAGAATGAATATGCCCGCTCTCGTTCCCACCCAAGTCTAAGCAGGCATCAGATGGGAAGGAACAGAGTCAATGATTCCTGAAATAGCCTTATTTCAGGAGCAGAGTGGATCCCCATCCATTTCCAAAGTCAAGTGATGGGAAAGTCCCTAGGGTTGTTCCAATAGAAGAAATAGAGAGTGGCGTCCCCAGAAAGGAGAGGCTGGTGTTCAATGTACAGTTGATCTTCTACTTAGGTAGCTAGGTGCTTTTCCTATCTTAGAGAGGAAGTGGGCTAGAGGGGGTTTGCGCACTGTCTTTTCCCATTTGACCCAAGACGATAGGTCATGTTTGCTGAAGAAGGAATCTAGAAGGGCTGTGGGGTGTAGGTGGGGGAGCAGGAGCCCCAATGATAGGGATGTTCCAAGCTAGGTACTCTCTCCCTCCCCTTTTGCTATCTTCCCCGAAGCCCATTTGATCATACCGAATTCAACTGTCGTAATGGGCAAAGGTTGTTTTGGACTGGGTGGCTTAATGAGAGGGCTATTTTGTGTATCAATGAAGTCCCTTGATTATGAAAATGACTAACACACTTGGCTGCTGACAGAAAGCTGGAAGGTTTGAGGCCCGCCCCCCCCCCCCAGGTAGTGTCGAATGTAAAGCTGGGTGATCTACTTCCAAAACTATATCCAGCTATTGATAAAACTCTACTCCGACACATAGCGTCATCAGGAGTGAGAGTCCACAGCAGCTGTGAATCCACAAGTCAGAAGAATTCCACCTTGTCTAGCTCTCACAACACCCAACAGTCCTGCCCCCTTTGTCCTGCTTATAGCAGCTGTGTTCAAAGGAAATTCACACACACAACTGGAGCAGTTAATTCCTCTTTAACCTATTGTACGTGAAAGAGTCTACTAGAAAACAAAACAACCCACTGCTTTAGGATATGATCCAAGAGTCACCGATAGAACGATAAACTCTTCAGAATACGGGAGCCCTGGTGGGAGTCGTGGGTTGCCAACCACAGGTCAGCAGTTCGAAACCACCAGCCTCTCTGCGAGAGAAGATGAGGCTTTCTACTCCTGTAGAGTTCCAGTTTTGGAAACCCACACGAGCAGTTCTACTCTGTCCTATAGGATTGCTATGATTCAGAACAGGCTCCAGGGACGTGAGTTTGGTTTTGATTTGGTGAGGTGGCAAAAGAAGGTTAGAGACTTTGAATCACCCCCCCTTAGTTGAATCCTGCTGAATTCTCTTCCCCTGTCATATAAAGTGGTCCATATTCTAAATGTAACTACTACTATCATAATTATTACTCAAATCTCAGTCCCCTCAAAACAAAACCCATTATGCTGCCTTTAGCACAGCTGGTAGAAGGTAGGAGACAACCATCCACTAGGGTAGAGACTTTCTGGAGACAGGTAACTAGGCAAACGTGCATGGTTCAAAGAAGATGTTGGGAAGTGAAATGAAGCTTGTGAGTAATTTGACAATGGGAAGTGAGCACTGTTTGGGAAAGGTGGGAGGAAACGTCTTTACCTGCAAGGTAGTTGTGTGGATGGCCATTTTTCAGGTTAGCTGGTAGAAGACCGTGGGAAACTGCCAAGGACTGCCAAGAGTCCTTTAACTTGTTTCAACTTCCGGTTAAATTCCCCCTTCTCTCCAAACCTACCCTTTCCAGAAAAGAATGGGAGAGTGCTGAAGGCAGTGTTTGCAGTATCAAAATGCAGAAAACTGGAAAAAGTGGTTTCATGACCTCAAAATACCACACATTTTTATGAACCAGACCTACCCCCAAACATTTAAGGAGCAAAGAAATTCAAATTATTTCCATGTTCTCTCTGCCTGTCAGTAAAAGAGGAGCCCTGTCGGCATGGTGGTTACTCCTTGGGCTGCTAACCACAAGGTCAGCAGTTCAAAACTACCAGCGGCTCCATAAAGAGTGACAGTCTCAGAAATCCACAGGGGCAGTTCTACCCTGTCCTCTAGGGTCGCTATGAGTTGGAAACACACCCATGGCAATGAGAGAGATTGGCAACCCCGTCTTTTATGCACCTTTGTGGTCAGTTGTCATAGAGTTGCTGGCATAGAGCTTTCAAGGCTTGGCTTAGTTTGGGTTTTTTGGAAGTAGCTTATCGGCTCTGTCTTCCCACGGGCTTCTGGATGAGTTCAAAGTGCCAATCTTTCAGGCAGGTAGTCTTAGGTTACCAGCACCCGACTTACATAGATCCAGAAGTAGTGATCCTCTCTCCCCCACTGTCCAGCCATATATGTTAGGGTTTTGAAGTGGGCCATTGCCTCTTTGCAATACAGTTAGTGTTACATTATCCCATGAAAGTTGGACCACGGACAAAGAAGATCAGAGAAGAACTGATGCATTTGAGTGGTGGTGTTGGCAGAGAGTAAGGGATATGCCCCATCAACTGTCAACAGCATGGACAAATCTGTCTTGCAAGAAGTGTAACAGAACAGTCCTTAGAAGCAAGGATGGAAGGCTTTTGTCTCGTGTGTGGTCATGTGATCCACTGAGACTAGTCCCGGGAGAAGGCCATCTTTCTTGGTAAAGCAGAGGGTCAACAAATGGAAGACGGTCACAAAGATAGATTGACACCATGGCTGCAACAAAGGGTTCAAACCCAGCAATGGTGAGGGTTCCACGGGACCGGGTAGGGGTTCACTTTGATACACACAGGTTTGCTGTGAGTCAGAGCCAATTCAACCACACCTCTCAACAGCAATTTCATGGTATAGACGTTTTAGTGAATCTGGAAGTGTTTGCATAGAAAGGTATACTATATACGATACGCATATCCTAAGATGAGCGTTAGCACAAGGGATGTTATCTACAAACCTGCACCTAACTGTTTTGACTTAACCATATACTCCTTCATCTTAAAAGCAGGGTGAAAGCAATTCTGATTAGTCCCAACACTCTAGGACTGAGTAGAATTGCTACTTTGTAGAGTTTCCAAAACAGTAATCTTTATGGAAGCATACTGCCTCATTTTTCTCCCACGGAACGACTGGTGGGTTCGAACCACCAACCTTTCTGTTAGCAGCCAATGTCTTTAACCTCGGCACCATCAGGGTCCCTGTTTGTCAACGAGAGGCTGTCCATTTCCCCCTTTGTGCCACTATTAACAGAGCCTCCCCTGCACAACTGTGGAACATTTAGAAAGAAGCCTGACAAAAAATGATTGAAATGGTGCAGCTCTAATCCTGCCACGGTGAGTGGCTGGCTGGAGCCCACTGGGGCTCTAGCCTTTGTCCAGTCCCTCTGCAGCCAGCTGAGCACTCCCTCAGTGGAGGTCAGCATGGCCCTGTTCTGTAGGAGGGAGCACCGCTCTATCTCCCTTCCATCTCCGGTTCAAGTTGGCCCATCTGGAAATACTATTACACAAGCATTTATATACCCTGAGCCTGACTCTCCACAAGTGACTGCATGTTTCCTGAAACCAACTATTGGCAGCTGTTACATAGGCATTTTCTGCTTTTTAGATACCTATAATTACACCAATTATGCCAATCACAGATGTTTATAAAGGAGTTAAAATTTTACACACCCAGGAAAGCAGCAATGGAGGCAGCATGAGGCTCCACAGAAGAGCCTTTCTGGCCATTGCAACTGCAGCGGAGAGTCCCTTCAATTGAACGTGAGCCGAGGTAGTGAGGCTTCTTATGAGCCTGTATGTCTTAGCCAGTTAATCCTGCCACTGGGAGAGCCATTCTGCCTGAGTGAGGACCCAGAGCTCAATCCAATTTTGATTTTCAAAGAAAGAACAAGGGGTCCAAGTTAATGAAGTCAGCTTTCTGACTTCAAACCTGAGCCACGACACGGGGCTGAAATGGCCTGCCTGCCTTCATCAGCACCCCCACCA
>NW_022109767.1:6653833-6674278 GCF_000313985.2 Echinops telfairi | reverse complement strand
TAATGTTGGACTTGTGGGCTTGGGCAGCACTGGGTTGGGATGATTTCTTGATGCGCACTTACCCTTTATATAAAACTCTCTCTTATACACGAGTTTCTGTGTATTTCTTTCTCTAAAGTACCCAGACTAACACAACTCTAGACGCTGTATCTTTTCATAGCTGGGCACCATCAGCTTTCTTCACCACATTTGTTTATGCCCCACTTTGTCTTCAGTGATTGTGTTGGGAAGGTGAGGATCATGGAATGCCAGTTTCATAGAACAGACTACTCTTGCATTGAGGGAGTGCTTGAGTGGAGGCCCAATGTCCATCTGCTACCTTAATCCTAAACCTATAAATATATGCACATAGATCTATTTCCCCATCCTCAGGCTGTAAATCTTTATGAGAGCAGATAGCCTCAATTTGCCCCTGTGTAGCAGCTGGTGGATTCGAACTATTGACCTTGAAGTTAGACAACTTTTAACCCCATAGGCTACCAGGGCTCCTAGCTCCACCTTTAGATAGAATTAGAAGTCTGGACAAAGTCTATCTGGTGGCAAGCTGACCCAGAAAAGGAAAGGTCTCCTCTAGTTGTGCTGTGTGCAGTTATCGTGGACTCAGAAGCAAAAGCATATTAACACAAATACAGATCTTGTCTTTATGGAAACTTGTAATTTTTGCATGAATGTTTATCTTTAAATGTTGACTTAAATGTTATATATAATAGCCCTGAGATTTTTACTTTCTACCTTAAATGTTGTGCATCATTTTCCTAACCTTCATCTCAACTAAGAGGAGCTCTGATGACATAGTGGTCCTGAGTTTGGCTGCTAACTACAAGACCAGCAGTTCAAAACCACCAGCTGCTCTGAGGTAGAAAGACGAGGCTTTCCATCTGCCCCGTAAGAGCCTACAGTCTCAGCAATTCACAGGTGATTCTACCCTATCCTGTAGGGTCACTATGAGTTGGTAAGGACGTGATGGCAGTGTGTTTGGCTTGGTGAGACCCAACTCCAAGGAGCCCTGGTTATGCTGTGGGTTAGGCATTGGGCTGCTAACCACAAGATTAGGGGTTCAAATCCACCAGCCATCCCACTAGGGAAAGATGGGGTTGTCTGTTTCCGTGAAGATTTACAGCCTTGGGGACCTTATATATAGGATTGCAATGAGTCAGAATGGGCTTGGGTTTTCGGGTAGTCTCTGCTCTAGGACTTGGTATGTCCTTAGTCCTTACATCTGGTTACTTTTTGTAAATGTCTTTTGTTTGTAAAGTGCCTTTTCTTTATTTGCCATTTATTTACCCGGTAGCCAGCTGGGCAGGATTTAACGCTATAGAGATGATGAATGTTTCCACAAATGGTTTGAAGTCCCTTCTTATTCTAAGTTGCTCTCCTGGAACAGGAGGATGATTTCCCTGAGTTGTCAGCACGCGGAAGAACTGTCGAGGGTCTTGTTGAGAATTCCGGTTCCTAGAAATCCCCTGGTAAATGCCGATAGACTATGCTCGTGTGGAATTTGGATCTCTGCATGTCTACGTTTTGGAACAGAAATGTTTCTGGTGGAGGTGGTTCGCACACTACATGAGCCGTTCATGATAAATATGTCTTATATTCTCCACGGGACAGTTGTCTTTTGTGAGTTTGACCTTCTATCAGGAGCAAAGGGGTCACAATAAAAGTGGCAGCTGTATCGACAGACAGACACTGTGGACGACCAAAAAGGAAAAACAATAGAGTTAGTCGCAAAGCAAACCTTCTAAAGAAGCCCCACCCACTCACTTGTCAGTTTGTCATCCTTGCGTGACCCCATGATGCGGGGCAGTGACATTCGGAACACCGGCAGCGTCACTCACGGTAGGCAGGGTTCAGCGGAGCTTCCAGGTGAAGGCAGGTAGGCAGCACGGCCTGGGATTTAGTTCTGAGCACGAGCCAATGGTAACCCTGCGGATGGCAGCTGGACGTTGTTGGCGGATGGAAGGTGAGCCGCGTTCCTCCCTCCCACCTTGGAGGACACAAAAACAGCCACGTACTCTGCCACTCCCACCACCACGAAGCTGGCACGGGACTGGGCATCATTTCATTCTGTTGTCCTGAGGTCACCAGGAAGGCAGCTAACAACCACTGCGGTGAGGACCAGGGAAGGACCCGCAGTCAGAAACTCCGTGACAGTAGATTGGTAGCCATCTCCAGCAGGTAGGATTTCCTGGTGATTCATCAGACGGTAAATAAAACCATACGTGTCTAAGTGCTTGCTATCTAAAAGCAGCTCACAAAGGCAAGGAGTTATTACAATTCATTATTGCATTTGCTCAGTAGTTTTAGAGATATTAACATTCCGCAGAACATTGCATTCCCTTGCAAATCCCTATTCAGTTGAATTCTGGAACCTTAATAGGATTATCCCCTAATGGAATGTGCTAACAGTCTTTCTTAAATGGAGGTCTGAGCACCACCTTGCTTATTATGCAATCCACCAAAGATAAGGTGCCTGTCCTGCAAGTGTTCTGTGGAGCGCTCCACAATGCTCCTGTGCAGCGTTAGGCACCTGGGGAGAGTTGCAGGCTGCTCTAAGTCCAGCCGGGAGGAACTGAACAAGAGCAGGCCAACACTCACAGTCCAGGCAGCTTCTGTGCCCCTGAATTGAAAACTCCCCAAGCCAACCAAACTCACTGCCCGCCAGTCTATTTGACTCATAGCGACTTTCTAGGGCAGAGGGGAACAACCTCTGTGGGTTTCTGAGGTTGTACATCGTTTTCCTTTTTAAAAATATCAAAGTACTTTCTCTGAGAGTTTTCAAAATACATATATTTGGTAAGAAAATGCAGTCATTAACCGTAGTCTTTGCAAAGGAGTTTCTTGGTAAAATCCAGCATACTTCAGAGCCCTGTCCACTAAAACAGAGGCTTCCCCAGTCTGCTGGGGTGTCGCATTCTTTTGTAACACAAAGACCCACCTCCAACAGCAGCCCCCTCCCCTTCCTCTTGATGGCTCTCAGAAGACCCAAGGAATCAGCCGTGGCCAGCGACATGCTGTTGTCCTGCTCTCTCGTCCCTGCCTCTGCCTGGTGCCCTTTGACCCTGAGCACTGCTAGCATAAGTTCCAGGTGTAAAAGGCCAAGAGAACTACCCATTTAATCCTTGGATCTGAAGGACTGAGAAAAAGCATAGAAGACCTAGTTTTGTCCTCATGTCCTCCCCAGCCCTGCTGCCCCATAAGGGGGTGGGGGCACACACACACACACACACACACACACACACACACACACACACACGAAATCCAGTACTAGTCTAGCGTGTGTCAACTCTTGACTCCTGGACCCAAAGGGATCCCAAGGCTGTCGTCTCTAGGGGAACAGACTGTCACTTCTTTCTCCCAAGAGGCTGTAAATCTCTGCAGCAGCAGAAAGCCTCATCTTTCTCCTCCAGAGAAGCTGGTGGGTCCAAACTGATGACCTTGCAGTTAGTAGCCCAATGCCGAAGCGGCTACACTACCAGGAGATGAGGAGGAGCTTTATCTAAATCAGGAGGCCAGTAATCAACTACCAACAAGGGTCGTCTTCCCCACCTCTCGGCTTGTCCTCCTGGTGGCTTTCTCGTTGCTACGATGCTGGCAGCTCAGCTATTGGTAGTTCACATCCAGCAGGGTCACCCCCAGTGGACAAGTTTCAGTAGAACTTACAGACGAAGACTAGGAAGGAAGATTAAGTGCATGATTGACTTCTGAAAACTTTCCTACGAGTCACAGTGGAATATTGCCCACTGTAGTGCCAGCGGGAGAAAGACAGGGCTTTCTACTCCCATCAACAATTATAGACTCGGAAGCTTGGAAACAGGCAGTTCTACTGGTCCTGTAGGGTTGCTCTAGCGGGCATCCACTCAAACAGCAGTGAGTGTGATCGAGCAGGAGGTGAAGCCCTGGAGGTTCAAAGTGGGCTCAAACATGCCAGTGACCTTGAAGATGACTCAGGAGCATTATGTGCTAGATAAGGTCACCAGGAGTTACAGCTGACCTCCTGGCAACTCGGAGCCATGGCTCCTGGCCGCACGCCACTGTAGCTCTCCACGTTCGAGGTCATGCATGTGTGTGTTCAGGTGTCCTCCCCTCTCTCCAGAGTCACATTGCCAACCCCTTCTACCAAGGCTGTGTCAGAGAGGATGGCATTCCAGGTGATGCCCCATCTCGCTTCTCTGCTGGGGACATTTCCTATTTGTGACTGGGCTCTGACGGTGGGGGACCTCACCACCCAGCATAAAGCCCACGTTTCGGACCATCCCAAACCTCTTTAAAGCAAGCAACCTGGGAGGTTGGTCATGATGCTGCTCTCTTGCACCTCCCTGCCCTTTGTGAGGTGGACTGTCCTCTTCAGGTGGCGGCTAAGCCTCAACCTCCTTGTCCGGCGCTTGTGGGGCCCATCATGTATCTCTCTAGAGTTTTATGGTTTTGACTGATGCTGAACGATCTTAGTCTTACGTCTTCAATGGCGCGTGCGCATTGACTGTCTCAGTTGAGTGGGGGTGGGGAGGTGGGGAGAAGCCACAAGCTTCCTTTGAGTGGCAGGCAGTAGAAGGTCCCTGTGGTCCTGCTGTAGGCTCTGTCAAAGAGCAAGCCTTCGTGAGATGAGGATTTTCTGTTTTCCTTTTTGAGCCAATGAGGGTCTTTCTAAGCCCCTTCTCTTTTCTCTTTTTCTTGTTTGGGAGGTGGGACCAGTAGGCGTACAGGGAGGAGAGGGCAGGAAATCATGCCTGGGAACGACAAAAAAAAAGGCGTGATTTATTTTTATCATCCATTTGGGAGTGAATTGGGTGAAATGTGAAGGCAATTCTAGTTTCTCCATCCCCAGTCCCTCAACACACACACACACACACACACACACACACACACACACACACTCAACCCCTTATATGCTATTGTTCCTACCAGCCGTTTTCCTGCTGTTGCTTTGCTAGAAGGGGAAGGCGATAGTTTGAAAAGCCATCTGATCCGTCTAATGGGAGAGGAAGAAAACAGGGAGATGAGATCAGGGGGATTTCTGAGAAAGAAAGTCTGAAAGACAAGGAACAAAAGAGTGAGTCATGGGGCAGACCCAACGGTGAGAGACCATCTGGCTCAGCAATTCCCAGAGTTTTTAGGGATACTTATAGATTTCTAAATTGGCAGACACCTGTGTGCTGTGTCAGGGAAAGGGAGATTATTATTATTATTGTTTACCTCTGATAATGAACATTTGGGCAGAGATTGAGGGAGAGCAGTCTATGCTGGCAGAGAACTGAGATGGGCCTTTGAGGTTACTATGCTTGGTTGGTGATGAAGAGAAAACACAGGGATCAAATCAGGTGGCAAACCTTGCTTCACTTTTTTCTTCCTGAATGGCTCTCCTTTCCCAGTGCGGTGGCTGAAAGTGACAGACACTCAATTCCCGGCCTCCTTTGCAACCAGAAATGGCCACGTGTCCAGTGAGATGATGTAAGGGGAAGTCTGTGGGGGAGGGGAGGGGAGGGGAGGGAGGATGTCTGAGAATGATTTTCCTGCCTGATAAGAGTTCAGAGCCCTATGATGAGTGTCTCCTCCTGTTTCCTTCCTGCTTTGCACACTGAAGGTGTGATGTTTGGAGCAGCTGCAGCCGCCCAGTGACCCAAGAGAACCCTGACATGGCAAACTACAGAATCCGCTCAAGAACAGCACCACTGAATTTGGTAGGGTAGAAGGGGAAAGCAAACCCATATTGATCTTTTGGTCTGTTGCAACGAACCTGATACAGATAGAAAAGACCTTTTTCATCCAGAAAGTTGTTGATTGGCTTGCTCTGAGGCAAATGAAATGACTGCTCAGTTAGTAAACTATTGTTCTTGTCAGTTACTGTCAAGGTGACCCCAGAATTAAGCATGCCCAATCCTTGGCCAGTCCCATAATTGGCTTTGTGATTGCACCAGTGTGACCCGTCGGGTTTCCACTGGCTACTTTTTGGGAAGTAGATCACCAAGCCTTTCTTCCTCGTCTAAGCATGGAAGCGCCGCTGAAACCCGGTGAGCGTCACAGCAGCAAGCAAGTCTTGACTGGCAAACAGGTGGTGGTTGTGCATGAAGTCCATTGGCTGGGAATTGAAGTTGGGCTCCTGCGTCAAAGACAAGAAGTCTACTGGGCAAGCCCTCCTGCTCCCATCATTTTCAAAAATGACCACTCCCATTACCACCACGAAGGGGCTCTGATGGTTCAACGGTTAAGCATTTGGTGGTGAGCAGAAAGGTTGGCAGTTCAAACCAAGCCCATCAGCAGGTCTCATATCGATCTCAGTGCAGGTAACCCTAGAAGACAGTTCTACTTGGCTTCATAGAGCTGTGATGTGTCAGAATCAACACAAGGACAACCAACAACAATTACCCGCATTAAGAACAACCACAGTGTCCATTGAACATGTATGTGTGTTGTTTTTAGATGTTTGATGTAATACTCACTCTATAAGATATTTAGTCTTCCTACTCTATAGATATGAAATTAAGTGGTTTAGTGATCTGCCCTCGATAATAAGTAGAGCTGGGATTTGAACCTAGGCAGTTTGATTCTACAGCTTGCCCTTTTTCTCCTTAGTGATCAACATGAAATTTGAAGCATAGTATATGCTGTAGTGTAAAACTTTTTATAGTGGCTACATGTATGTGTTGCTCATACATAACAGGTTTCACGTACCTCTCATACTACATTAATCAACATGGTCCTTTTTATTATGTTCCATAGACGTTTATTAGGTTTTATTTGCAAGATTGTCAAATACGTAACATGTTTTTTAAATGTCTATTTTTTTAAGAACTGAATCAGGTGAAAGTTTATAGAATAGTTTAGTTTTCCACTCAATAATTCATAGATGCTTGTTTTCATTTCATTGATTGCACCCCCCTTACCTCATTTCCTCCCTGTGCTTTCTTTCCATTACTCCTTCTTCCCCTCCCCTTCTGAATGTTGTTCTTTGCTAAACTCTGCCCTTTTGATCTTAAATGCTTGATTATTCTAACCTGAGTGTACCTCACAATATGTGTCATTACTTCCCTTATAGATCTATTGTCTGGCTGAAAATTGAACTACGGGAGTGAGTATGTTTCCCTGAGTGACCTGCAGGGTGATGAAGGGTCATAGGCTAGGGAAGGGGTCCTCAAACTTTTTAAACAGGGGGCCAGTTCACTGTCCCTCAGACCGTTGGAGGGTCGGACTATAATTTTAAAAAAAACTATGAACAAATTCCTATGCACACTCGGTGAGTCAGCTGCTAAGCAGGACAGGCAGCGGTGGCAAACACAAAAACACTCGGCGGGCCAGATAAATGTCCTTGGCGGGCTGCATGTGGCCCGAGGACCATAGTTTGAGGACCCCTGGGGTTCCACTAGTCTCTAATCACTCAGTAATCCTGGTCTTATTTGTGATTTTGAGTTTTGTTTCACATTTTTCTCCCATTCAATTCAAGATCTTCTAATGGGATCCCTTCTAGAGTGGCTGGTTAGCTGTAGCCGGGCACCATCTAGTTCTCCTGGTCTCGGGGTTGTGGTGACGAATGGGGTCCGTTGGACTCATGGTTGACATAAGTCTTCAATTTTTATTGCTCTTTAAAATAATAAAAACTTTCCAAGGTTACCGAGGAAAACAATGCATTTTTCACAAACCACCAAATCTTAGGTTTGAAATAAATCTAGAGGATGTCATTAAAATTGATGAACCGTGTGGCTGACGTCAGAATTTCCGATAAATATAATATTCATAGCTACTATTTTTCAAACCAAACTCACTGCCACAGAGTCAATTCTGACTGCCAGCCACCCTACAGGACAGAGCAGAACTGCCCCTGTGGGCTTCCAAGTAGGAAAGCCTCATCTTTCTTCCAACTGTTGCCCTCGGGGGTAGCAACTGGAGGCATCACCCACTATGCCACCAGGGCTTAGTAGGCCTCCGTAAAAAGCAAGAAGAATGAGGCATGCATGCAATTATTTTACTTTGTCTTCCTATTACTTTAATCACAAACTATTTTAACGTGTCCTCATAGGGTTGGTGAATGCTTTCCGAAAAGGTCACAAATCAATGGTTGACTACGAACCATGTCATTGTTTCCGGAACTCATCACAAAGCACACTGGTCTGTGGCTGATCTTGTTGCTGCTGTGAGATACCATCGAACGGGACCAGACACACAGCATCCCTGTGTACCAAAGAATGAGCCCTGCCCACCTCCTCACGGTGGCTCCTCGGTCTAAGCTCATTAGTGCAGCCACTGCATCAGTCCATCTCACCAAGGGTCTTCCCTTTCGCACCCCCGCCCCTCACCCTCTTCCTTACCAAACACCACATTACTGCCTCCCTTTCCTTCTGGAACAATGAAGCTCTCCTCCTCTTCCCCTTGCCACCACGATTGCTCCGAAACTCTCAGGGATGACCACACTGGTAAGCCCTTCAGGCCACTGGGATGCCCTCGCATTCCAGTTGTCTTCCGAGACTCGATCCTGAAGAAGCAATGCTCACCACAATAGCCTCCTTCACTTCCCGCGAACGGCAGGTTCTTATGGGGGAGAGAGAAACCAAATGGAAGAGTGATCGCTCTGTTATTCGAGACCCAGCAGCGGGTCTGTCCCTTTCCTTTGTGCTTCGGTTCTGCGTCGCCGACCTTTTTGCTGGACACGCTGAAAGGTCTCTGGGTGTCAAGCTCCAGCAGCCGGTTTCGGGTGGATGCCCTTCTCTCATCGGCCTCGGTGCCATCCCTGCTTCCGTCAATCAGCGCACACGTCAATCAGCGCACACCAAGAGCCGCTCCTGTGGCTTTCTTCTCGCTGTCTTCGCTCCTTCTTCCCGGTGCAAGCGCTCATAATACAATCATGCGAGATCCCAATTCGGGGAGGCCTCTGTTCCCCGGCACCATTGCTCATTTTCCAGTCGCTGGCCCTTTAATTGCACCTGTCTGTGGACATTGTGCCCTCTGCTTCCCTTCTACCTAGAAGGCTTTGCTGGATTTGAGTTCTCTGTAGGATCATCATTATTCCGTGGGCCTTCCTCCCCGGCGCCCTCTTCCTCCTGGCCTCCTGCTCAAGTTTCTTATCATTGCCTAGAGAATTCCTTGTCTGACATGCATTTCGTCCAGAAAGAGAATCCAAATTCTTGTTTAGAACAGAAATGCACTCGTTTCAAAGTTAATTAGAATCTATAAACAAAAGGAACCAACTCTTTATTGTTCCATCAAGTCTATATCTCCTTCTAAGTAGAATTAGTATAATTATGTTCTCCTTTATGATATTGCCATTTACAATGGTGGATCAAAAATCATGCATAGTCATGTCGGTTTAACTTCAAGACTTTGAAGTTCATTTTTTTCTATATATTTTTGCTTCTTTTATATCCAATTGACCCAAAACTTTAAAATGCTGTGTCATTTATTAATAGCTAGAACAGATTCTTTTTAAAATGCCACACTTGTAATTGCAGGATGAAAAAGCATGTTTCTTTTGAAGAAACCTAAATTAACTGTTTCTTGCTTTGCTGGGGGGGGGTAATGAAAGCTATTTTTTAAAGATACTTTTATTGTTAATCAGGTCGGAGTTTACATATCAGTTCATCGTTTTTTATATATTCAACAACTTAAAGAAGTTCCCAAACCTAATGGTTTGTTTTATGTCCTCCCCCACTTCCCACTGCTTGCCCCCACCTTGTATTATCTTCCCCTTCACCCACGTTAACACCTTTGACCGTTTCTCCCTTCCCTCACGTCCCCTCCCACTCCCATCCATCATCAAAGACGGGTCCTTTTAGTATGAGAACATTTTCCTGACTAGTAGTGTCATACAATATTGATCCTTTTGTATTTGACTATCTTCCCTCCGCAAAATGTGCTCCAAAGCTATCCATGTCAGGCGGTGTGTGGTGGTGCGATTTTATGTGCGTTTGTACCTGGATAAAACGGTCAGAGTCGAGTCGAGTCTGTCGATCAGATCACAGACTGATGACGCGTCCGTGGGGGTGTGGCCTGTTTATAAACGAGTCACTGAGAACCCCTCTCTCTCTCTTGCCCTTTACCTTCCTGCTTGTTTGAATTCTGTGCCTGTCTCTATGGCTGGCCCCTGTGGGTCATCGCCCTGGGAGCTGTTGGAGCCCCACCATGTTCCCACCAACCTTCGATGCTCTTGACAGTGACCTATGATCTCCCTCCCTCCCGTTTCATCTTTCTGCATCGTCAGCCTGCAGCTAGGTGAGTCTGAAGAAGGCTCTGGCTACCATTGGACTCATGGACTTGCGTTGGACTGGACTGAGACGCCTTCTTGACCTAAAGTTCTTTCTTATAGATAGAGGAGTGTCACTGGTTTTGTTTCCTGGGACAACCTAGCCTAACATAAGGTGTTATACAGTTTCATCACGGTTCTGTAACAATGTGTAGTTTTTTTCCCATTGTGTCTATGCATAAACGTTTATTTTCCCATTCTTCCACCAAGAGGCTTTTAGATTCTTCCCATCGTCTTGCTATTGTGAACAGTGCTTTGGCGGTGAACATGGTGTGTGTTCTGTTCCTTATTTCTGTCACGTATGTAACCAGGGAGCGTTATTGTGCGGTCATATGTAGTTTTCATTCCCAAGTGTTTGGGGAAACCCCACTCTGCTCTCCCTAGTGAGAAGCCCCACGCTGCTTCCCCACTAGCAGGGTCTGAGGTCCCAGTTTGTCCACATCCCTCCAGAATGTTTTGTTTTGTGCTTCACTGAACGTTACTCTCAAGGCTTGGGGTAGGTGGTGTCTCACCATGGTTTTGATTTGCATCACTCAGAGGGCTACTGATTGTGAGCATGAGTTTCATGTCTACTGGCCATCTAGATCTCTTCTTTGGCAAACCATCTGTTCCTGTTCTATGCCCATTTTTAAATTGGGATAGTCATCTTTTTGTATGGGTGGAAGTGTTGAAGTTTGCTATAGATTTTGGAGATCAATTTCCTGTCCAATATGTAATGAAGACTATTTTTTTACCCTAATTCTTCATTAAACTATCTTTTGCTATCTTTTTGTTGGAATAGAGCAGCAGGTTCCAAATTTTTATGAGAGATCAACTTGGGCTCATGGTGAAACTTAAAATTCTTTTTTAAATTAAGATCCTAATGAAATTCTTACTCTTCCAGTAACTCTTGGGATCAAATGGATAGTCTGGCATGTGTTGTGTATAAATCAGCTACATCAATTGCAAGAGATTGCTCTACAAAAAATAGGTTTATCTATTTGTCGTTAATAGCTACCATCAAGTTGGCCTCAATTGATGGCAATCCCAAGCACATGGGAAATAACTATGACCTTGTCTGGTACCATTTCCACGAAATAGTTGCCAATAGGACTGTTGTCATCCATGCATGGGGTTTTCCTTGTCTCATTTTCAGAACTAGATCCTTGAGAAACAGGCCTTTCTTCCTAGCTTGTCTTAACCTGGAAGTTCCACTGAAATCAGTTCAGTCTCCTAACAACATGCAAGCCTGCACAGACAGCTGGGTGGCGACTGCATGCCGAGCACTTCGATTGGGAGTGGAACCTAACTCTCCAGCGTGGCAGGCAGGTGTGCTAACTGAACGTCACTCCGCAACAAGTGCCGAAGGGACCAACTCTCCAGTGTTACCCTTTGATTGCTTTACCACTCCATAGAGAAAAGACGGGCTCCGTTCCTCCAGAATGCTTACTTTCCCTGGAAGCAGGACTGAAGGAGGACTTTCTTCTCCTCTCTCTGTGCTTCTCTCTGTATTCTCACTCCTTCTCTCTCCAATCAGGGAGGAAACACTTTCCTCAACACACACACACACACACACACACACACACACAATATCATTGAAATTACCAATTTAGGCCACTCTTTAAGTAACATGACCCACTCACTGTCAGTGAGCCAATGCTGACCCAAAGAGACTCCATGTGGGTTTCTGAGACTGAAACTGCTTATGGGAGTAGAAAGTCCAGTCTTTCACTCACGGAGCGGCTGGTGGTTTCCAACTGTCGACCATTCATATCTCATTGAAACCCTTACCCGCTAAACCACATGGCACCAGAGTAATTAATGTCAGGTGACATGCTAAAGCAAGAATAAGTAATTGTGCCTGTCTTGATCAGTTTAAATCTTAGCTAAAGCAACCTAATGGTAAGACAGAAGATGGAATCTTGAAACAGTGCAAGAGGTAAATATCGTTATTGCTCTGATTCAGGCAAGCTTGTAAAGAAAATTCTCAATAATAAAAAATATATAAGATGATTAACTAAACAACAATGAACTTACTGCCAATGAGTCAATTTCTAGAACCCAACAGGATCTAGTGGAATTGCCCACGTGGGTTTCCAAGGCTGTAAATCTTTTATGGAGCAGAAAGCCTCATCTTTCTCCCATGGAATGGCTGATGGCTTCAAACTGTTGACCTTGTGGCTAGTGGGTCAACACGTAATCTACTACACAGCCAGGGCTATTCTGACTGATCAAACTTTGGGGGCAAATTCTAACCCTTAGCACCAACACATCAGAAATGCCTAATTTGATCAAAAATGATCTTCTAAAATGTAAGAGAACAGAAATGAATCACTGTGCTCATCAGAGTTGGAATCATGTTCTATATTTCTTATCATGTTCCATGGACACATCGCGCTAGTTTGATTTAATGAAAACTCTCACAGGTGAGATCCACTTTAACCCGGTGTCATGCCTGGGGTGGCTGTGCTTCAGAATGAGCCCAAGGACCAAAGACACTTCATGAGAATAACAATCCAATTCTCTGGAGTTTCAGTATTTTCCATAAAGTATTTTCTTAGGTTGAAGACTATAAGACTGCTCCTAGCCCATTTTACAGATAAGGTCGCACGAACACAAACAATAGTAAGGCACGAAAGTTGTCCCATGCACAAAATCCTTGGCTTATTTTATTGTCAACCAAAGTGCTGGGAAGAAATGTAGATTGTATAATTGGCACCATGCCTTTTCATAAGAAAGGGTTGTGGATGATATCTTTGTTTCATTCAGGAAATTCTATCAGATGAGAACTTGAACTTGGCTTCCATTCCCACCACTCCACTGCCCCAGCTATCATTATGTTGGTCAATGGCATCTGTTACCCAGTCCATTGTACGCTGTCCACGCTTTATCTTGCTGACCCTCTCGGAAGCATTGCACCCTGCAGGGCGCACCCTCTCCCTGGAGCTCCTGTGCCTTGGCTGCCGTGACACCATTTTCTCCCAGCTGTCCATTTCTCTGTGCTTCCCTCTCTTGACCTCTTCAGCTGCTTGTTCTTCCTTACATATTCGTGATCCCTGGCTCTCTCCTCTTACCCTTCCCGCCCAATGAATACGTGTGTCCAGCTAACATGTTTCTGTTTACTCCCAGGGCTTCAAACATGACATACACGTTGGTGACTCTTGGGTCTGTGTCCTCTCTCCCACGCCCCAGACATACCCCCAAACTCCACTAGGATGTCTCCCATTGATCTGACTCCTGCGTCTAAACATGAACTCTGGGCCTTCCTCTCAAAAGGGTTGCTTCTTCAGTAGGTACTTTTCTGGTGAATCACCCCACAGGGAACGCATTTGTCTCTGTCAGAAAAGAGAAGTTCTCTAGATTCCTTCTGGTCTCCTTTACCCTAATATGATGAATGATTCACCAAGCCTTGTACAGTCTACCTTCTGAAAGTCTCTGGAATTTGCTCTTTCATGCCATTCCTGTCGCAACTACTGTAGTCAAGAACGTCAGCAGTTTTCTAGCTTTAGCTATGGGAGCTGTCTGCTGCTTTCTTATCTAGCCAGTCTTACTCTGCTTCGGGTCACACATCAGTCTGTCCTCAGCATAATCTGTTTAAAATACAAATCCAACCATTTCACTCCTGTGGCCCAAATCCTTCTTTCAGGAGAGTTCAAATGCCTTAACATGGTTTATGGTCTCGAGGGCAATTGGCCCTGAGTCAACTTCCCCGTATCATTGATCGCCCTTCTTGGCTCCTTTACTTTCAACCTCTATTTTCTATACTCCGGCTGGAAGAAATTGTTTCGGTGACTGGAATAGTCCATGCTTCCTCAGCCGTGCTCCTGAACATTCTTTTCGGATGGCCTGATTGACTCATTTGCTAGTTCTTCGCGCTGCTAGGATTCTTCTTCTGGGAATCACCAGAGGATGCCTTCCTCTCAGGGGTCTTCCGCACCCCATTCTGGTTTAGCTAATCTCTTAAGGGGTCCTTCTTACTTGGTGAATAGACCAGCCTTTATTTCCCAGTCATTTGTTTACTGGGTGCAGGGACCTCCACATCCTGTCTAACCAGCCTCCTTAATGTCTGATGGCCAAGTGTGTATAACTAGCTGAAGCTACTCGTTAAGGTAATAAAAAAAGTTTAGCAATATTTTTAGTGAAAACTGAAGGCATTTACCAACGAATATTGTAGTTATATTTTAAGAGGAAACATGGATACTTTCCATGTAGTGGAAGCATTATTTTGTGGTTTTCTGTTTAATTAAAGAAGAAATTTTGTGGAAATGAAATAAGTCAGGCTTTGTCTTCAAACACCAGCCAGGGCTCCTTTAGTTATTTGCACCTGGATGATTATTTATATTTCCCAAACTAATATTCCTCCTCTGTAAAATGAGGCAAATACTTTAGAAACTACCTGTGAAATTTAAACAAGAGACTCCCTCAAAATATCTGGATATAGTCCATGGTCAGTACATGTTATCATTCCTGCCTCAGAGTAGCTGATTTGCCTAATAGGCTAATAGATGACTGTCTTTTTCAGAGGAGAGAAAGATGTCATTTACATTATGGATAATATGGACTACAGAATCCACATAATTAAAAATTGGGTCAGTTTGTTTAAAGCTTTAAATGTGTAACTTTGTGAGTTGCGGGATAAACTCATTTTCTAGTAATGAATATCATACACATGATCTTTTCTGTATAGTAATATAGAATCACCTATAATTTTTCTGATGACCTATTATCATAATTAGTCTATTACATTGAGTAGCGCATTAATAAAAGTAACCTAATTTCATTCCCTTCTTGAAAGCATTTTTAAGAATACTACATAATGTATAAGTGTGCAGAGTTAAAATAAGTCCAAATGATAATCCATATATTGAAAATTACCGTGTGGCAAGCCATACATTTTATAACTCATTTCTTTACGAGTGCAAATGGTATAAAGACGGCTCATAATTCTAGAAAGTAAATTACCTTAATGTGAGAAACTGGATTAAAAGGGAGCCTATAATTCAGCCTAGTTACTAAAATAAGCTTTCAGATAAATAAGCTAGACCCAGGCAGTAAATTGGACAATTTACTATTTTGTAAAAGTATGCAGGAAACATTTGGAGTAGCTTTTCTGAGTTTCCCCCAAGTCAACTGTGTCCTCTTTTAGGGTAAATAATTGCTTGCCTTGAAATCCTTGGCAGAGGAAGCGAGGCTCCTCTCCCCAAACCCCTTCACTTTATGAGCTCTTTCACCCACAGATCTCTAGCAGGTTTAACTGGCTATGCCTTGGCTCCTTTTCACAAAGATATGAGTAATTACTTGAAATTGCTCTGGTTTATGAAGTGAAATGCAAAGTAGCTTCGGTGCCTACCTGACATTTAGTTAATGAGCCCAGTGTTATCTCCAGGAGATTAATGGAACGTCGATGAAGGGGGCATTTAGCGGGTACACTAGCATATCTGGATTGCAGTGGGGAAGGGGTGCGATAGTCCATACACTCAGAGGCAATGGAACATAATTACGTTGTAGTTTTAGCTGCGGCCCAAAGATGGCTTGCCCCTTGCCCACTGCCACCCGTAAGAGCCCATTGCTTTGGAGTTGCGTCCACCTATAACCAACCTCACAGAACAGACTAGAACCACTCCCATAGGATTTCCAAGGGTGTACATTGTTATGGAAACATTACTATACCTTTGTCCTGTGGAGTGAGTGGGTGGCTGGGTTTGGACTGCACCTTTCGGTTGGCAACCGAACACTTAGCTCCTGCACCACTGGGGCTCATGTGAAGTGGAAAGTGGAAGGTAACTGATATATATTACCAGCAAATTTATCAGCAAGTATGACTTGAGAATTTACTGCCTTCTAGGCTCTGGGGTGACTATTATGACAAATACAAAGGAATGTAAGCCATAGGGTCTATGTATTTTCAAGATAAATATAGTAAACACATTAACTTGAAAGTATATAGGGGTGTATATATATCATCCTGGGTCCTTCCCCATATTTTGATTTTATACTTCAATTAAGAGTTTACTGATCCTTATGTGTAGGGCAAGGAGCCCTGATCACACAAATACCTAAGCATTTGGCTATTAACCAAAAGGGTGACAGTTCAAAACCACCCAGCCACTCTTCAGGAGAAAGATCTGCTGCTATAAAGATTATAGGCAAGAAAACTCCCCCGGGGCCATTCTACTCAGTCACAGGGGACTCGGAGTAGAAATCTACACCAGGTCACCTCGCAACAACAACATAGATAGAACAGGCAGCTGGGTGGTGAAAATGGTTAATCATTTGACTGTGAGCCACAAGGTTGGCAGTTCAAGCCTGGGAAGCGAGGTTGGCGCTCGACTTCCAGAGATCACAGTCCTGTGCAATAATTCTTCTCTGTACAGATGGGGCTGCCGTGAGTCAGAACGGACGGCCTCCATGACAAGTAGCAATAACATGTACAAACCATTGGCTTAGCCATGACCCAGCAGTATTACACACAACATTTTTTACTTAGTGGATTCGGCAGCTAAGGGAGAAGAGGAAAGAGTGTAAGAGAAAGCATATGATAAGATCAAATATGAATAACCCTTTATATTTGCATAACACTTTAAATGTGCTTTTGGGTTTGCTCTAAATGAAAATGATTCTTCGTGGTCCTGCTCACCCCATCAGCTGCGGATCTACCTCCTTCTGCTCTGTCCCTACGGCTCTGATGGCCCGAAAGTCCAATTTACAGTCTTGTTCCACTACTTCACCTTTCTGGAACACCTCAATCCACTGTTACCAGCTCTGTACCTTAATTCTTCTGTAAGGAGCCCTGGCGGTGTCGTGGGTTACACACTGGGCTGCTAACTGCAAGATCAGCCATTCACACCAACCGCCTCTCCACGGGAGAAAGACGAGGCTTTTTACTCCCTTAAAGATTTTCAGCCTCAGACACCCACAAGGGCAGTTTTACTCTGCCCGATAGGTTCACTGTGAATCGGAATCAGTTCAATGGCAATGAGTTTTAAAAGGCACTCCTCTGTAAGAATCTTTGGTGTCACAGTGGTTAATCACCTGGCGGCTGACAAAAAGTTCAGCTGTTTGGACCCACCGCCTGCTCTCTGAAAACCTTACAGAACAGTTTTATTCTGCCCTAGGATTGCTAAGAGTCAGAATCGACTGAAATTCCCTATGCGAGGCTGCATTTTCTAGAGCAACAAAACCAGTGATGCTCATATATGTGTAAGAAAAAAATTATATCAAGAAAGCAGCCTGCATAGTCACATCACAGGCAAGCCCAAGTCTGTGGGTCAGGTGCTAAGTTGTAGTCCCTTCTCCACACAGGACTTTCCACCCGCTGGCCTGTGATCTTCCTGCATTCAGCATGATTGCATGTGCTGCATGAATTTAAAGAGGAATGTAGGGACTGGTAACAGACAGATGGGCTAATATCAGACTTACGGTTGTGATCTAGACTGAGCTGGTATGCTTTCCCAAGATGCAATTTCTCTTTGATATAAAGCTCTCGCTTATACATATATGAGTGTCTCTGGATTTGTTTCTTAGTCAACCCGGTCTAACACACATTGATAACAATAATTTATCCAATGGGGTAGAATTTAAGGTACTGTTGAGAAAAGGACTTCATGCAAGTATAGTCCAGTTGTCAACTGAGATCCACGAGTTGTTGCTTTGTACAGATGGAATTTGTAAATCATTGAGCTCTGTTTGCGATAAGCATGGGGGTTGGTGTTAAGGAAAAGCTTCCTGTAACATTCCTTACAAGGGCAGATCCTTGCCTATCAGTTTAAAACTGCCATATTAAGACAAGGGGAGCATTAGGGTACAAAATATGTGGCAGTTCTGGGTCCCCTTTCATTGGACAACCACTAAGCCAGGGGTCCTACCCCAGGTCCAACGACTGCCATTTCCATAGTTTTCAGTTGGCCATCCTTTGCTTCCTCTCCCATCAGGGAATTTCGGTCTGACAAGTTGCAGGCAGTTTTGAGGTAGGGCCCAGTTCATTCAGTTGGGCTTCCACATGAAGTCTTTCTGGTGTGGTCCCTGGGGATGCATGTTGCCTGTAAGTCCAGCGTCTAAAGTCATCATATGCTCTGTCCATGGAATGGTTCACCATCTCTTGCTAACCTATCAGCCGTCAAGGGGTTAACCTCTTTACTACAAGGACTCCTCTCATTGAGGTACAGAAGAGCAAAATGAGGGTGGTATATGATCACAGAAAGTTATCGAAATACCTCTAGAGAAGGGGTGGCAGTTACATACATCTGTCAACTTTCAAAGGGGTGGAGTCTAGCCTGTCAATCAGGTCATAGCCAATGAGGCCTCTGTGTGGGCATGGCCTTCTCCTGAGGATTCTAGAAATTCCTATTTTGCTCCCTGGAGGTGGGACACACACACTCGGCTTGGTCTTCCTGTTGACAAGCCTCATAGAGCTATGCTGATGGCAGCCAGCGCCCTGGAGCTGGAGGAGCCACGTGGAGACCCATGCCAACACTAAGATGCTTCCACCGCCACTGGACCCGCAAGACGTTCCATCTACTGGCCTGTGCTCTTCCTGCACTCAGCATCATTACCTGTGTCCCGTGAGTCTGAAGAGGAATTTATAGACCGGTATCGGACATATGGGCTAATATCGGACTTATGGACTTGATCTGGAATGGGATGGGATCTTTTCTTAATATACAATCACTCTTTTATATAAAGCTCTTTCTTATAAACATTTGAGTGTCTCCGGATTTGTTTCTCTAGTCAACCTGGACTAACTCAGAAGTGTTTCCACAAAAAGTAATGAAAACTAGTTTGTTTTGCTCTTTAAATTTTCAACCCATTGCAGAATGCCACGTTTATAAAATACAATAATATTACTAACTATGTAAAAGTAAAACATCAAAGATATTACAAGGGCAAGCACACATTTTAAACTTCTAAATTCAACAAGCAAAATATAATTATCAAATTTCTTCACAAGTTTTAAATTCTTACTATCTGACAGGACTTCTTTGTATGTTGTTGTTGTTAGGTGCCACTGAGTCAGGTGCAACTCATCGTGCTTTTTGTACAATGGAAGGAAATGCTGCCCTGTCCTTCAACGTCCTCACAATCATCACTGTGTTTGAGCCCATTCTTGTAGGGCGCATGTCAATCCGTCTCATTAAGGGGCTTCCTCTTTTAGCCTGCCTCTCTACCAGCATGCTGTCCCAGTTCAAGGAAAGTTCATAGATAGCAGTGGGTCCCTGGACCATGCTTTCAGTAACACTGGCTTGGAGAACAGTCAGTATTTAAAGGGAGAAACAGAGGAAATGTAATTATTATGTCTCCTTTTAAATATCCTTACTGCTCATCAGTCACTATGAATTCCTGTTCATTGTCCCTTCCCATTGCTGTGGCCTTAGTCCAAGCCCTCTCTCATGAACTAGGTATAAATGAATTGTTCTGTAAAGAGACCCTTCCTCATCACGTTGTGAAACAACAGAAACAGACATCTAGGAAGATTTTCTAAGAAATCATCCATGGAAGGTGGAGTTGTAAGATTTTAGTTTGGAATTTAACACTGAGAAAAACGTGTCTTCTCTTTAGGAATCAGTAGGCTTCTTTTGTTTTGTTTTGTTTTTCAAACTAAACAAAGAGTGTTACATAACACATGCTGTTTGCTTGCCAGGAAAATCAGGGATCCATTTAACATATAATCTCAGTAACTATATTGCTATTTAATAAAAGACTGGGAACCTATCATAAACCACTATTCTTCCTAATCTTGCATAATTCTGATATCCTTTAAAGGTTTTGAGTAAATTTGGGCTACAGAGCAAGGGATGTGTGTGTGTGTCTATTTGTCTAGTTCATTGAGAGAGGATTTAAGTCGTCCTCCGAGATTGAAATAGTTAACAAGAGGACTCATGATACAGCTCGTTCTGCGTGTATTTTTCTGGTTATTGTTCACAGACGATTGGAAGTGGACCTAGATTTGTTCAGGATATGAAGTAGGCATGAATCATCTAGCTATTTTGAAAGGGTTGTCTGTCCCAGTTCCGGGAGTGGTGTTGTTGTTTGCCTCCTTTACTAAGGAGGAAGAGAGACACGCAGTGGACTGTGTGTCACCATGATTACCAGTCTCCGACAAGGAGTTGAAAGTAGTGTCAACTCCAGGGCACTGGTGGTGGGATTGGGACTTAGAAAGATCCGAAATGAAGTCCTTGTCCAGGATTGTTTTAAACCCGTGACCCTCCAGATCCATGCCCCTTTGTTTCTTTTTCTTGGAGTGA
>NW_022109767.1:6645461-6652830 GCF_000313985.2 Echinops telfairi | reverse complement strand
GCTATCAATCAGAATTGTGTCTGGGGTCTTAAAGGCTTGTATGCCAACCAAGCAGCCATCTAAGCGAGGAGTCAACTAAGTCCACACCAGTTTGTGTGATCCGAAGATGACAATTAAAGAATTCAAATATGGCAAAGTGAAAAGTATCAGAGCTGAATTAGGAGCACCCAATTTGTAGAAGGCTATGGAGGACAGTGGGAGCCCAAAACCCATCTTCAGAGTATCTGTTCAGACTGAGCCTGGCAGATCCGCTCTAGCCACAAACAAGGGTCTGGAACAGCCTTGCTGTCTGGCAGAGACCATTGTAATTTGAACATGCTGAATCAAACTCGATACTTGGCCAGCTGACCTCCCTATGGACCTGACCCGAGTTGGTCCTGGGTGCAAATACCTTTTACTTGTTCCATGACAGAAACCTCTTCCCTGGCTTTTGGAATGTTGACGAGGGTCTTTTCTTTCTTACCCATTATTTGTATTTTGGACTTTATAATATTATTATTTTATCCATACCACCTTATTTCAATTTGTGTTTTTATTGTTTCTGTTGTGTTTCCCAGTCTGTGACCCTCAGGAAGCGTGTGTACATAGTGATAATAACTGATACAGTTTGGCAGGGTTTGATAGGAGATGCTGGGATGGGGAGTGGGTGATAGGGAGGAAATGGGGATTTGAGGAGTGGGAAATGAAGGTGGGCGTGGGGAGGGAGCACTAGAACTGACTGGTCACATAGCTCATTTTAAAGGCGATTTAACCATGGGGGGAGGGTGCGGTGTTCAACAATTGATGCTATAATGACTTCACAATCCTCCTTGATTTAATTGAATGATTGAACTATCAAATTACATTATATGTAAATTTTGTGCCAATAAAACTTTTGTTTTTTTAAAAAACAAAATGTAGACATTTCGATTGAATTGGTGGTTTGCCTGTGATCGGAGAAGGGGATAGCTTAAATCAGCTGCCTTCCAAGGAAGAAAACCTTCCCTGGCTGTATGAAGAATGTTCTGGAACAGATTCATAACAGCCTACTGAGCAGTCTTGGCCAATAGACTAAACATTCTGTTTGATAATTTTTAAGAATATATGATAAAAAGCAACAGGTTTATTAGTGCAGCAATATTGTTTGTTGCAAGAAAGCAATGCAACCTTGGCAGAGGAATTAAGGAAAGTATAAACAGGAAAAAAAACACATGATAAGTTGTATTAGCAAATGAACTCGTTGGCCAAATAATGGAACGTGCAGATCTCCCTGTGCGTGTGCTCACCATCATTTAAAAAGCAGTAAATGAAACATGTGCTGTGACTCCGGAGTATTTGCATTGCCTTGGTTGATTTGTCTAAGCCCATGCTTCTGTGTTATAGCCGAATGTTCCGGGATCAGGTGATTTAAATGATAAAATTAGCCACAAAATAGTAATAGTCCCTCCTGACCATAATGAGGACTGTTCCTAATGCATTTTAATATCGCTAAATTAGTCTACGTTCCAAAATATAGCCATAGTCTTTCCAAGCTAAATGATTACTGTGGGATTCACTTCTTAAGATAACTAATTGTACCTTGACATTATTTTGACAGTCCAAGTATCTAGCATAAGATATTTAATTACTGAGAATCAGAAGTCACAGAAAGAAAAAAAAATCTTTTTCATATTCTCTAGTAAGTGTCCCCCTCAGACGAAATATTTTAAACGCATCAGAGAAATTCAGAACTTTCCCTCCAAATGAATTCTAGTATTTCCTGTGCAACCTTTAAGCACACTTCCAAGCACTTCTCTCTCCTTACATCCATATAACCTAGCAATAGAGTCTATAAGTAATCAAAACAATGGACAGGCCTATAAAGTGAATGATAACCATAAGAAACACTGTGTTCTTGAGTTCCAGGGCAGCATTTGGCCTAAAACAAACCTCGGTAGGCAGGAGGGACAAAGGGATTTGGGGAGCCGAGGGAAGAAGGGACCATGAGTGCCCTTATATTGAGGGGAGTAGTACTAAGGCCACAAAGCAAAACATGTATAAATTGTTGGGTGGGAAATTACTATGCTCTGTAAACTTCTGATAATGGAAAAAAAAGAGTCTACAATCAAACTTACAGTCTGGTGGAATCAAAGGTAAAAGCTTCACAATTTTTTTCTCTCGATACTTTCACTGCTACCAAAAATACTCAAAACGCACTGTCATCGAGTGCACGCTGACTCATAGCATCTGGATCCCTGAAACTGTCTGTGGGAGTAGACAGCCCGGTCTTTCTCCAGTGGAGTTGCTGGTTCAAACTATTGACTGCACAGCTCGCAGCCCAACACATAACCACTGCACCACCAGGGGTCCATGCTACAGCATCCTGGATTGGTAGACACTTTACTACTCAAAACAACACGCAAACAAACCCACTGCTACTGAGTCAATTCTGACTCATAATCACCCCACAGGACAGAACAGAACTGCTAGTCAGGTTCTTCCAGACTGTAAATCTTTACAGAGCAGACAGCCTCCATTTTTTCCCATGGAACAGTTGCTGTGTTGGAACCACTGACCTTATGGTTCACGGCCCCACGTGTCACCCTCTATGCTACCAGGGCTCCTAAAATTGTTTGAACCCCCTATTCTATGCTCCTTTCTAGTATAAAGCCCCAAAGGTGTATGGTTTCTCGGGGGACCTGGGTGATGGTGGTCGTCTGTAACTCTCAGGGCCTTATCCTGAGTTCTTTTAGATTTGAGACCATCCGTTCTTTATATTTTTCTTCTTCTGTATGGTGTTGAACCAGATGGAGAATTCATTATCCTTTTAAGTTCTAGCTCCCGTCCTACCTCCTCGCCCCTTTAAAAAAAAAAAGTTACTCTGAGAAGATGTCACTGTGTGCAGAAGATGTTACTGGAGATTTTGGGAAGGCAGAGATTGACTCGTGGCCATGCAAATACCTTAAAAGGGAATGTTAGGAAAACTTGACCTGGGACTCCTTAGGCCTTTCTAAAACATAAGCTTTAGTCTCTAGCAACATTCCTAGTTTTTCCTCTTCTCTATCTTCTGTTTACTCTTTTCAGGTCCAAGTCGTCTTTATTTCAACACAGCTGTGAAAGCTATCTCTTTCCATTGCCTTGTCTTCTTTTGGCCCAAACCCTGACCTTCAGACTAGTCGTTTAGGAAGAGGGTTTCCCAAAGAAACAGTTCCCCCCCTAAAGTCACCCATTCTGCTGCACGCAACCTGTGCCCTCCGACATCCTTTCCCCACTTCTCTGCGTAGAACTTGCAATTCAATGTTGAAAGTTAGTTTTGAAATAGGCAATTTCATCCTTTTTGTTTTTCTGACAATGAAGAAAACCCACATCTCGTTATTGTGTATAGTATTAGTTATGGATGGCTCTACTTTTTTTTCTTTTTTCAGGTATCTGATATGTTAAAGAAGGGCCAATTTGCTATCCTGATTTGCTAAATTGTTTGCTTTGATCGTGAATGGGTTTAGAATGGTGGTGATTGCTTCCCTAAAATCATTATAATGGTCCTGTGGTTATTTTCCTTTAATCTGTGGTTCTGTTAAATAACTTTAATAGCTTTTTGAATGCAAGTGATTCATGTATTCTTCGGGTACACCACACTAGTTCGTGATTTTTTGTGGATCAATTTCAGTTTATTTACTCAATCTTCCTAACGATTACAGATAAACTAAGGGTTTTCTCTTTCTTCTTGGACCAATTGCAACATGTTATGTGTTTGAATGATTTCAATTTTATATTTTTTCCTCATTCACTGGCATAAAGTTGTTCACAATATTTTCTCATGATGAAGCCGAAGAAGTCTTTGGGGGGTACACACGGTGAAGTGCTCACCCACGAACCCAAAATGCTGTTGGTTGGTTAACACCCAGAGGCAACGCTGAAGACAGGCTTGATGATTACTTCTGAAAGTTCCCAGCCTGAATACCCTATCCAGCAAGCATATCGACTCTGCATGGACAGCCCCCAGAGGTTAGAATAGATGTGATGCTTTGATGGCAACGAGCAAGACACGTCTTGATGCTGGTATTGCTGATGCTAGGTGTCATCGAGTCAGTGCTGGTTCACAGTGACCCTATGCACCACAGAAAAAAACACTTCGGGTCCAGTGCCATCCTTAATGACATTGGACACATAGCTACATACAACCCCCCCCCCTCTCAGTGTTGTGGTTTTCTATGTTGATCATCTTGGTAATATCTGTATTTTCTGTTGCATTGATATCCATTCTTTTTATTTTTCCAAACCGGTTACCAGTGATCTCAGCACTATTCCTTGTAAAGCCTTTTCTTTCCCTAGTTAATTGCTTTGATCCTTGGGCTGAAAGTCAAATGGCTGTAGGAACCTTTTACTGGAACTCTGATTTTCTTCCTTTGATCTGGTTGCCTGTCTTCACTTTGAGAGCATGCTGTTTTGATAACCAGAGCTGTAGAATCTGTTTTGAAATCAGGTAGTATAAGGCCTACCTTAGCAGATGGACATTGGGCTTCTACTCAACTTCTCCCTCAATGCAAGAACACTGTGTTCTAATAACCTGGCATTCTGTGATGCTCACCTTCCTGACACGATTGCTGAAGACAAAATGGGTCCACAAGCAAATGTGGGGAAGAAAGCAGAGGGTGCTCAGCTATTACAAGATAATAGCGTCAGGGGTCTTAAAGCCTTGAAATTAAATAGGCAAACATCAGGTAGGCAAGCAACAAAGCCCATATGGAAGAAGCACACCAGCCTGTGAGATCATGATTTGTCGACAAGATCAGGTATCAGGCATCAGAAGTCCCCAAACAAGCAATCATATCAATGTGAATGGAGGGTGGTGGTGTCATGGAGTGAGACCCAAAGCCCATCTGCAGACAATGGACTTCTCACAGAAGGGTCCCAAGGAAGAGACAAGGCAGCCAGGGTGCAGTATAGCACTGAGGAAATTCACAACATTCTTCTAGTTCTTTAATGCTTCTTCCCCTCAGTATCATGGCCCCAGTTCTACCTTACAAATCTGGTTAGGCTGGAGCATATACAGGGGTACAGATAAGAGCTCTCAACACGCAGAATCCAGGACAGATAAATCCCTCAAGAATAATAATGAGAGTAACATACCATGAGGGTAGGGGGAAGGTGGGAGGAGTATGCGGAGAAAGGGGGAACTGAACTCAGTTATCAACGTATAAACCCCCACCCCCACCCCCAGGGGCACAAACAACAGAAACGTGGGTGAAGGTAGACAGCAGAAGGTGTAAGATATGAAAATAGCAATAACTTATAATGTATCAAGGGTTAACAAGGGTGGGAGAATAGGGGAGGGAGGGAGGGAGGAGAAAAAAGAGGAGCTGATACCAAGGGCACAAGTAGAAGGAAAATGTTTTGAAAATGATGACGACAACATATATACAAATGTGCTTGATCCAATTGGTGTATGGATTGTTATAAGAGCTGTTAGATCCCCCGATAAAGTGATGTATTTTTGTAAAAAAGAAGCAGCCTGCCTTTACATTCATATTATACTTAGTCCAACATTAATCAATGGCCTCTATCCTTTTCCTCCTGAACAGCATAAAATGTATTCGAAAGATTTGTTTCCGTCTGCCCCCCTAGTTTTTTTTAGTTTTTTTTTTTAATCAATTTATTGGGGCTCATACAATTCATCACAATACATAGATCAATTGTATAAAACACATCTATACATTTGTTGCCCTCATTATTCCCAAAATTCGCTTGCCTCTTGGGTTCCCGGAATCAGCCATTTTCCTTTTTTCCCCCCTCCCCTTCCCTTCCTCCTCCTCTTTCCCCCATGCACCCTTAATAATTTATAAATTATTATTGTATCTTATATTACACTGTCCGGTGTCTCCCTTCACCCACCGTTCTGCTGCCCGTCCCCCAGAGAGTAGGTTATATGTAGCTCCCTGTGATCCATTCCCCCTTTCTTCACCCCCACTCCCTCCTGGTATCGCCACTGTCACCCCTGGTCCTGAGAGGTTCATCTGTCCTAGATTCCCTGCGTTTCTGATTCCCATCTGTCCCGCTGTGCATCATCTGGTCTAACCAGGTCTGCAAGGCAATATTGGGGTCCTGGTAGTTGGGGGGAGGAAGCGTTTAAGAACCAGAGGAAGGTTGTGGGTTTCATTATTGCTATACTGTACCCTAAGTGACTCATCTCCCCACTACCCCTCTGGAAGGTATGTCCAATTGTCTAGAGATGGGCATTGGGTCTCCATCATGCCCCTCTAGCTTTTTGATCTTAGAGAATAACCCTTTGTTTTACCTCTCCCACGTGGTCGGTTCTATTGTGGTGTGTGGCTTCAGTGGCAGTGGCTATTTTGAAGTCTTGAGGCATAGCAATTGTCTACTGTTACTTTGGGGATCATGTTTTTCCCCATTAAATAATATTTCCTTCTTGCTGAAAGACGGTGAGGGGTACACTGCTTAAGTCTTTGTAGGCCTACAATGTCTTTCTGATTCCTATATTCTTGACCTGGGTATAGAATTCGGTGTGAGTTTCCCTGCACACTTACTTTGATGACATGACTAGATCACCCTTTCCTCATGTTTGCTGATGAAGAATTTGTTGTTTCTCTTACATCCCTTTATTAGACACAAGGGAGTATCAAAAAGTTTTGTGGAAGATATCGTTGAAAGCAAAAATAATAGATGTAAACTGTATTGCTCAACAAAAACCCATTGAAGTTAAGACATTTCTGTAAGCAATGATGCCAGTTATTTAGTCCATTCCTATGTAATTGAAGGCCCTGGAAATTTGGCTCTATCAATGCAGTCTTTTTTACATTATTAACTGAAGAAAAATAGGTGCCTTTTAAAGGTTTTCATAAGACCAGGAGCCAAAAATAAGTCAGAAGGAGCCATATCTGGACTTTAAGATTGAAACCTAATGATTTCTTATCAAAATTCTCACAAAATTACTTATGTTTGTGAGTTAATTCATGGTGCCAACCTGGCCAATAAACACATGTGGGGTTAATTGAAGGGCGGAGGGATAAATGGCTCAGTGAGCCTCACCTTTCTAGTTCTCGGGTCTCTTGCTTTCTGATGGTTGGACCAGGGTGCAGCTGCCTTAACCAGTTCCCTGCTTTAGCTGGCAAGACTCACTTCCTGCAAGACATCCCTGAGGAGAAGCCACATGGACCTACCACATTGGACACATAGCTACATACAACCCCCCCCCCTCTCAGTGTTGTGGTTTTCTATGCTGATCATCTTGGTAATATCTGTATTTTCTGTTGCATTGATATCCATTCTTTTTATTTTTCCAAACCGGTTACCAGTGGTCTCAGCACTATTCCTTGTAAAGCCTTTTCTTTCCCTAGTTAATTGCTTTGATCCTTGGGCTGAAAGTCAAATGGCTGTAGGAACCTTTTACTGG